>NC_048577.1:11542329-11689829 GCF_013265735.2 Oncorhynchus mykiss | reverse complement strand
ATGCATTTCAAAGCAAGCGTGGTGACGTCATCATACCTCTTTGTGTTTGTCGAGGCTGGCGTAGAGCTTCTGGGACAGGTCATTGGCTACAATCGGCATGCCAGGCTTCTTCTTATTGGTTCGGCTCACGCTGCCCTTGTTCTTATTGGTCTTCTTGCTGTTCTTCTTCTTGGCGTTCTTCGTGTCCCCCGGCGTGCCCTGAGGGGGAAGGAGAAGAGGAAAGAGTTCGAAAAATATGGCAAATTAACAAATGTTTAAACACAGGACAGTGAGGGCACAAACATTCACCACATGCATGTTATGCAATCGACAAATTATTTCACATTAATAAAAACATTAAGACAAATTTGACTAGACAGGTAGGAGTTATGTATTCATGTAGGTAGGTTAGCTATTGATAATGATGTCTCTAGTACTATCATCGGTCTACCCTATGACTCGTCTCTCCTCCTCCCACCTCAGGTGTGTCGGAGCAGGCTACGTTCTCCTCCTTCTTCCTCTCTTCCGCCTCCTGTTCCAGCTCCTTGATGCTCTCCTCCAGCACGTTGGGCCAGAAGTCCCCCTCAAAGTAGGGCATCTCGTTGGCCCCCGTCAGACAGTCCTCTGTCGCCTGCTTGAAGATGTCCTGGAGAAAAACATAGGAGAAGAAGATTACTTTAAAATGTCTAATGGACACAAATGTTCAACTAATATGAGTCTTCTGCTTGGCTGGTTGTTGCTGTTCTAGCCCTATTAATACATTCAGAAACCTCAAAACACTTTAGAGGTTGAAGGCTTGGTTGGCCCGGTTGCAGAGAAGACAACTCTGGCTGGGGACTCAACTGTACCAAATCTACAAGATAGGCCTGAAAGGCGTTAGCCATTGAGAGGCCTACCTTGAAGTCGTGGAGGATCCTCTCCACAAAAGCAGTATCCAGCATTTTCTTGTACCACTCCTGCAGCCTCTTGGGCTTGGGGGAATCTAACTTTAACCCTTAATCCTTACCTTAATCCTAACCATAATCGTAATCCTAAATCACCTTGAAGTCATGGAGGATCCTCTCAGCGAAGGCCTTCTCCAGCATCTTCCTGTACCACTCCTGCAGCCTCTTGGGCTTGGGGATCTTCTGGTCGGCAGGGTGGCAGTGGAAGATGTAGTCATCCCCCTCGCTGGGGGGGCACGCCCAGATGTGACCCTGAGAGTAGCTGAGAGGGAGAAGAGACAACGGTTGGTTGTTTTGGTAGGGAGACATTTAATGCAAGTGGGGAGTTACCGCCATCAAGTAAAGTGCTTTTACATGAGAAAACGGCAATATGAATGCATTTCATTGTACTATTAAGACCTACCCGAGTTTCTTTACATACTCCAGGTAGCCAATAAGGATCTCATGATAGACGGCCGTCCTTAGCAGTCGAGGTTTGAAGAAGTGAATACTGTCCAGGTAAGATATGTAAACCCGTCTGTGGAGGAAGGTAGACACAGGAGTAAACAAATGTCATCAGTTAGTCATTTCCATTACGTCATCAATTATTTCAACACATTTATAAAAATGTATACATTTATGTATTTAATATGTTACTACTGAATCAAGGGTCTACCAACACATCACATTTCCTGTGCCCCATTACAGGAACTCCAGACCAGCCCCATGTAGGGGGTACAGGTACTCCGGACCAGCCCCATGTAGGGGGCACAGGTACTCCGGACAAGCCCCATGTAGGGGGTACAGGTACTCCGGACCAGCCCCATGTAGGGGGTACAGGTACTCCGGACAAGCCCCATGTAGGGGGTACAGGTACTCCGGACAAGCCCCATGTAGGGGGTACAGGTACTCCGGACCAGTCCCATGTAGGGGGCACAGGTACTCCGGACCAGCCCCATGTAGGGGGTACAGGTACTCCCGGACCAGCCCCATGTAGGGGGCAGAGGTACTCCCGGACCAGCCCCATGTAGGGGGCACAGGTACTCCCGGACCAGCCCCATGTAGGGGGTACAGGTGCTCCCGGACCAGCCCCATGTAGGGGGCACAGGTACTCCGGACCAGCCCCATGTAGGGGTACAGGTACTCCGGACCAGCCCCATGTAGGGGGCACAGGTACTCCGGACCAGCCCCATGTAGGGGGCACAGGTACTCCGGACCAGCCCCATGTAGGGGGCACAGGTACTCCGGACCAGCCCCATGTAGGGGGCACAGGTACTCCGGACCAGCCCCATGTAGGGGTACAGGTACTCCCGGACCAGCCCCATGTAGGGGTACAGGTGCTGACCTGGTGTTGGGGAAGGAGCAGTCCGAGCCGTACTCCTGAACGTGCATCCCGAAGAAACACACATCCACGCCGTCGATCTCCTCAAAGGCAAAAAGCGCTTTGGTTCTGTAGGGGAAGGTTTCAGACATCTCCCCGGTGTCCACAAACCTGACCAGAAAAAACAGAAAGACAGGCGTCGGTCTACATCGAACATTAACCACGTGTCAAAGAGGCCAAACTGAGTGGGCGGCAGGTAGCCTAGCAGTTAAGCACTTTGGGCCACTAAACGAAAGGTCGATGTGCCCTTGAGCAAGGCGCTTAACCCTAATCTGATCCTGTAAGTCACTCTGGATAGGAGCCTCTGCTAAATATGAACGGACCATTGAAGACAGTAACAGGGAGTGTGTTTAGTCTGCTCAAACATGCAGGTTCAACAACATGGGATTTAAGAGATGAATATATGATCATCAGGTTTTATGTGGTGTATTCTTATCTTTTGGGCTCTCTGCAAAGCCAAAGTCAAACAAGGGTGCCGACCACACTGTTTACTGGCAACAATAAAACAGGAGCGTGGACACATATTTAGTGTATTGACTATGTTGAGGTACAGACAAGACTTCCTTACATGCTGTGACAGTGCCTGCACAACTAAAGTAGTGCAATAAATGTGTATACCGTCAGTACTCTAAAATGTTAGGTAGTGCACTACAAGTGCGTGTCCACTCCTCAGTCTCTACCTGGATTTCATGCCAGGTTTGACCTCTGTAGTTTTGTCAGAGCTGGCCACCACTCGTACGTACACCTCCCCTGCCTCAGGGTGGTTCTGCCTCTTCAGATACTTATTCACCCGGTCCTCGATGTACATGCCCAACCGTGTCGTCTGCAACCCTACACACACACACACACACACACACACACACAGATTGGTCCAAAAGGGCACAAACTAAGCCTTCATTCAGCAGGACATGTTTTATGTATGAATAAATGTGCAGACAGAGTCTAATTTAGCTTAATGCCATGTGCATGGAAAGGTCAAACACGCTCTCTGGTACTACAAATACCAGAGGCAAAACCACAAATGTGTGGGTGAGAGAGCTACTGCAGGTAATTGGTGAATGCCAGTGATGTCATAAGCCCATGACATGTACCATATGGAAGTGGTTTGTCAGAGAGAGAAAGGCTTCTGTAAAGCTTGAATAACTAGGCTATTAAACAGATGTTCAAAAAGATTGGCTTTTTTGATATTGCATGACGAATTGGCTAAGTATTCCAATACTCTTAAAGGGGAAATCAGCCATTGCTACATCAAATGATGACCTTGGAAGGATTGATACAGTGTGGACACATTGATTATTGAAAAATATAACTAATAAATGGCTCATGAGCTCAGTTCAACCATCGTACCCCATCAGAACCCCAAATCATCTGTTTTACTCCAATGTTTGAAAACAAAGTAAATGTAACCAAACACTATACAGCCTACATTAAAACTATATTTTTGATACCACGGATGGTCAGTCCTTGCATCCATAGGTTGGTCTATGAATTTGAAAGCAGTTACATTTCTCCAGCCTCATCATTCAGCTTTGTACCGAAACAGGGGCGGGGATAACGCTTTGTTATGGTTTCAACTGCGGATCGGCACTTTAAGACGGGGCTTATAGCCAGGCAATGGAAAAGAGGACGTACGTTTTGCAGAAAACTTGTTGTCTTTCCGTGTTTTCCCACTCTTCTTCAAACAGTTGTCACAGATGAATCTGCAGAGTGAGAGAAAGAAAAAGAGTCATTCATGTAACTGGTATCGAATAGAACTTCTTCCCACCATTTTGTGACCCTGTCAGAGGTTAGGCTGAACGTTTACCCGGATGGCCAGATGACGTCATAGTGAAGAACACATATCTGATGCATCTTCCGTCCGCAATCTTTACAGTCCACAAACCTGGTGACAAAAACACCACATCTTGGTTTACTACAGACACCCATTAACAGCTATACCCGTTATGTCCCCCATGTAGGTCAACAGTTTCTCTTCTTGTTTGTTTCAATTGTACTGTTCACGATATGTAAGAGTGCTGATTGGCTTGACTGCTAGAACAGGAAGCCATAGAGAGATCAACATTCACTTAATATTCCTCCAGTTCTTACGCACGTGCAAGCAGACCAATGCAAGTGCGCCTTTGTAGGAGGGGTTGAAACACAATAGTCATATGTAGGCCATTATTCATTTATATATTCATAAATAAATACTTTCTGTTATAATAAACCTCAAAATGTGTAATTTGAATGGAAATTAAAAGGTGAGCAAAAGTGGAGATCTATGAGTGGCTCTTATGTTGTCGATTGAAAATCAAGCACGTGGCCAAAGGTGTACATGTTGAAACGCTCCCCTAGGTGATATAAAACTAAACACCAGACGGCGCTTCAGAGCTGACCAGGAAGTCTAGTCAGGACATCTGCAGGAGCAGCAGGCTGATATGAAAGGTATATGAGTGAGTGTTCAGGACATCTGCAGGAGTAGCAGGCTGATATGAAAGGTATATGGAGTGAGTGTTCAGGACATCTGCAGGAGCAGCAGGCTGATATGAAAGGTATATGAGTGAGTGTTCAGGACATCTGCAGGAGCAGCAGGCTGATATGAAAGGTATATGAGTGAGTGTTCAGAACATCTGCAGGAGCAGCAGGCTGATATGAAAGGTATATGAGTGAGTGTTCAGGACATCTGCAGGAGCAGCAGGCTGATATGAAAGGTATATGAGTGAGTGTTCAGGACATCTGCAGGAGTAGCAGGCTGATATGAAAGGTATATGAGTGAGTGTTCAGGACATCTGCAGGAGTAGCAGGCTGATATGAAAGGTATATGAGTGAGTGTTCAGGACATCTGCAGGAGCAGCAGGCTGATATGAAAGGTATATGAGTGAGTGTTCAGGACATCTGCAGGAGTAGCAGGCTGATATGAAAGGTATATGAGTGAGTGTTCAGGACATCTGCAGGAGTAGCAGGCTGATATGAAAGGTATATGAGTGAGTGTTCAGGACATCTGCAGGAGCAGCAGGCTGATATGAAAGGTATATGAGTGAGTGTTCAGGACATCTGCAGGAGTAGCAGGCTGATATGAAAGGTATATGAGTGAGTGTTCAGGACATCTGCAGGAGTAGCAGGCTGATATGAAAGGTATATGAGTGAGTGTTCAGGACATCTGCAGGAGTAGCAGGCTGATATGAAAGGTATATGGAGTGAGTGTTCAGGACATCTGCAGGAGCAGCAGGCTGATATGAAAGGTATATGAGTGAGTGTTCAGGACATCTGCAGGAGTAGCAGGCTGATATGAAAGGTATATGAGTGAGTGTTCAGGACATCTGCAGGCGTAGCAGGCTGATATGAAAGGTATATGAGTGAGTGTTCAGGACATCTGCAGGAGTAGCAGGCTGATATGAAAGGTATATGAGTGAGTGTTCAGGACATCTGCAGGAGCAGCAGGCTGATATGAAAGGTATATGAGTGAGTGTTCAGGACATCTGCAGGAGCAGCAGGCTGATATGAAAGGTATATGAGTGAGTGTTCAGGACATCTGCAGGAGTAGCAGGCTGATATGAAAGGTATATGAGTGAGTGTTCAGGACATCTGCAGGAGCAGCAGGCTGATATGAAAGGTATATGAGTGAGTGTTCAGGACATCTGCAGGAGCAGCAGGCTGATATGAAAGGTATATGAGTGAGTGTTCAGGACATCTGCAGGAGCAGCAGGCTGATATGAAAGGTATATGAGTGAGTGTTCAGGACATCTGCAGGAGCAGCAGGCTGATATGAAAGGTATATGAGTGAGTGTTCAGGACATCTGCAGGAGCAGCAGGCTGATATGAAAGGTATATGGAGTGAGTGTTCAGAACATCTGCAGGAGCAGCAGGCTGATATGAAAGGTATATGAGTGAGTGTTCAGGACATCTGCAGGAGCAGCAGGCTGATATGAAAGGTATATGGAGTGAGTGTTCAGGACATCTGCAGGAGCAGCAGGCTGATATGAAAGGTATATGAGTGAGTGTTCAGGACATCTGCAGGAGTAGCAGGCTGATATGAAAGGTATATGAGTGAGTGTTCAGGACATCTGCAGGAGCAGCAGGCTGATATGAAAGGTATATGAGTGAGTGTTCAGGACATCTGCAGGAGCAGCAGGCTGATATGAAAGGTATATGAGTGAGTGTTCAGGACATCTGCAGGAGCAGCAGGCTGATATGAAAGGTATATAAGTGAGTGTTCAGGACATCTGCAGGAGCAGCAGGCTGATATGAAAGGTATATAAGTGAGTGTTCAGGACATCTGCAGGAGCAGCATGCTGATATGAAAGGTATATGAGTGAGTGTTCAGGACATCTGCAGGAGTAGCAGGCTGATATGAAAGGTATATGAGTGAGTGTTCAGGACATCTGCAGGAGCAGCAGGCTGATATGAAAGGTATATGAGTGAGTGTTCAGGACATCTGCAGGAGCAGCAGGCTGATATGAAAGGTATATGAGTGAGTGTTCAGGACATCTGCAGGAGTAGCAGGCTGATATGAAAGGTATATGAGTGAGTGTTCAGGACATCTGCAGGAGCAGCAGGCTGATATGAAAGGTATATGAGTGAGTGTTCAGGACATCTGCAGGAGCAGCAGGCTGATATGAAAGGTATATGAGTGAGTGTTCAGGACATCTGCAGGAGTAGCAGGCTGATATGAAAGGTATATGAGTGAGTGTTCAGGACATCTGCAGGAGCAGCAGGCTGATATGAAAGGTATATGAGTGAGTGTTCAGGACATCTGCAGGAGCAGCAGGCTGATATGAAAGGTATATGAGTGAGTGTTCAGGACATCTGCAGGAGCAGCAGGCTGATATGAAAGGTATATGAGTGAGTGTTCAGGACATCTGCAGGAGCAGCAGGCTGATATGAAAGGTATATGAGTGAGTGTTCAGGACATCTGCAGGAGTAGCAGGCTGATATGAAAGGTATATGAGTGAGTGTTCAGGACATCTGCAGGAGCAGCAGGCTGATATGAAAGGTATATGAGTGAGTGTTCAGGACATCTGCAGGAGCAGCAGGCTGATATGAAAGGTATATGAGTGAGTGTTCAGGACATCTGCAGGAGCAGCAGGCTGATATGAAAGGTATATGAGTGAGTGTTCAGGACATCTGCAGGAGCAGCAGGCTGATATGAAAGGTATATGAGTGAGTGTTCAGGACATCTGCAGGAGCAGCAGGCTGATATGAAAGGTATATGAGTGAGTGTTCAGGACATCTGCAGGAGTAGCAGGCTGATATGAAAGGTATATGGAGTGAGTGTTCAGGACATCTGCAGGAGTAGCAGGCTGATATGAAAGGTATATGAGTGAGTGTTCAGGACATCTGCAGGAGTAGCAGGCTGATATGAAAGGTATATGGAGTGAGTGTTCAGGACATCTGCAGGAGCAGCAGGCTGATATGAAAGGTATATGAGTGAGTGTTCAGGACATCTGCAGGAGTAGCAGGCTGATATGAAAGGTATATGAGTGAGTGTTCAGGACATCTGCAGGCGTAGCAGGCTGATATGAAAGGTATATGAGTGAGTGTTCAGGACATCTGCAGGAGTAGCAGGCTGATATGAAAGGTATATGAGTGAGTGTTCAGGACATCTGCAGGAGCAGCAGGCTGATATGAAAGGTATATGAGTGAGTGTTCAGGACATCTGCAGGAGTAGCAGGCTGATATGAAAGGTATATGAGTGAGTGTTCAGGACATCTGCAGGAGTAGCAGGCTGATATGAAAGGTATATGAGTGAGTGTTCAGGACATCTGCAGGAGCAGCAGGCTGATATGAAAGGTATATGAGTGAGTGTTCAGGACATCTGCAGGAGCAGCAGGCTGATATGAAAGGTATATGAGTGAGTGTTCAGGACATCTGCAGGAGCAGCAGGCTGATATGAAAGGTATATGAGTGAGTGTTCAGGACATCTGCAGGAGCAGCAGGCTGATATGAAAGGTATATGAGTGAGTGTTCAGGACATCTGCAGGAGCAGCAGGCTGATATGAAAGGTATATGGAGTGAGTGTTCAGAACATCTGCAGGAGCAGCAGGCTGATATGAAAGGTATATGAGTGAGTGTTCAGGACATCTGCAGGAGCAGCAGGCTGATATGAAAGGTATATGAGTGAGTGTTCAGGACATCTGCAGGAGCAGCAGGCTGATATGAAAGGTATATGAGTGAGTGTTCAGGACATCTGCAGGAGCAGCAGGCTGATATGAAAGGTATATAAGTGAGTGTTCAGGACATCTGCAGGAGCAGCAGGCTGATATGAAAGGTATATAAGTGAGTGTTCAGGACATCTGCAGGAGCAGCATGCTGATATGAAAGGTATATGAGTGAGTGTTCAGGACATCTGCAGGAGTAGCAGGCTGATATGAAAGGTATATGAGTGAGTGTTCAGGACATCTGCAGGAGCAGCAGGCTGATATGAAAGGTATATGAGTGAGTGTTCAGGACATCTGCAGGAGCAGCAGGCTGATATGAAAGGTATATGAGTGAGTGTTCAGGACATCTGCAGGAGCAGCAGGCTGATATGAAAGGTATATGAGTGAGTGTTCAGGACATCTGCAGGAGCAGCAGGCTGATATGAAAGGTATATGAGTGAGTGTTCAGGACATCTGCAGGAGCAGCAGGCTGATATGAAAGGTATATGAGTGAGTGTTCAGGACATCTGCAGGAGCAGCAGGCTGATATGAAAGGTATATGAGTGAGTGTTCAGGACATCTGCAGGAGTAGCAGGCTGATATGAAAGGTATATGAGTGAGTGTTCAGGACATCTGCAGGAGTAGCAGGCTGATATGAAAGGTATATGAGTGAGTGTTCAGGACATCTGCAGGCGTAGCAGGCTGATATGAAAGGTATATGAGTGAGTGTTCAGGACATCTGCAGGAGTAGCAGGCTGATATGAAAGGTATATGAGTGAGTGTTCAGGACATCTGCAGGAGCAGCAGGCTGATATGAAAGGTATATGAGTGAGTGTTCAGGACATCTGCAGGAGTAGCAGGCTGATATGAAAGGTATATGAGTGAGTGTTCAGGACATCTGCAGGAGTAGCAGGCTGATATGAAAGGTATATGAGTGAGTGTTCAGGACATCTGCAGGAGCAGCAGGCTGATATGAAAGGTATATGAGTGAGTGTTCAGGACATCTGCAGGAGCAGCAGGCTGATATGAAAGGTATATGAGTGAGTGTTCAGGACATCTGCAGGAGCAGCAGGCTGATATGAAAGGTATATGAGTGAGTGTTCAGGACATCTGCAGGAGCAGCAGGCTGATATGAAAGGTATATGAGTGAGTGTTCAGGACATCTGCAGGAGCAGCAGGCTGATATGAAAGGTATATGGAGTGAGTGTTCAGAACATCTGCAGGAGCAGCAGGCTGATATGAAAGGTATATGAGTGAGTGTTCAGGACATCTGCAGGAGCAGCAGGCTGATATGAAAGGTATATGGAGTGAGTGTTCAGGACATCTGCAGGAGCAGCAGGCTGATATGAAAGGTATATGAGTGAGTGTTCAGGACATCTGCAGGAGTAGCAGGCTGATATGAAAGGTATATGAGTGAGTGTTCAGGACATCTGCAGGAGCAGCAGGCTGATATGAAAGGTATATGAGTGAGTGTTCAGGACATCTGCAGGAGCAGCAGGCTGATATGAAAGGTATATGAGTGAGTGTTCAGGACATCTGCAGGAGCAGCAGGCTGATATGAAAGGTATATGAGTGAGTGTTCAGGACATCTGCAGGAGTAGCAGGCTGATATGAAAGGTATATGAGTGAGTGTTCAGGACATCTGCAGGAGCAGCAGGCTGATATGAAAGGTATATGAGTGAGTGTTCAGGACATCTGCAGGAGCAGCAGGCTGATATGAAAGGTATATGAGTGAGTGTTCAGGACATCTGCAGGAGTAGCAGGCTGATATGAAAGGTATATGAGTGAGTGTTCAGGACATCTGCAGGAGCAGCAGGCTGATATGAAAGGTATATGAGTGAGTGTTCAGGACATCTGCAGGAGCAGCAGGCTGATATGAAAGGTATATGAGTGAGTGTTCAGGACATCTGCAGGAGTAGCAGGCTGATATGAAAGGTATATGAGTGAGTGTTCAGGACATCTGCAGGAGCAGCAGGCTGATATGAAAGGTATATGAGTGAGTGTTCAGGACATCTGCAGGAGCAGCAGGCTGATATGAAAGGTATATGAGTGAGTGTTCAGGACATCTGCAGGAGCAGCAGGCTGATATGAAAGGTATATGAGTGAGTGTTCAGGACATCTGCAGGAGCAGCAGGCTGATATGAAAGGTATATGAGTGAGTGTTCAGGACATCTGCAGGAGCAGCAGGCTGATATGAAAGGTATATGAGTGAGTGTTCAGGACATCTGCAGGAGTAGCAGGCTGATATGAAAGGTATATGAGTGAGTGTTCAGGACATCTGCAGGCGTAGCAGGCTGATATGAAAGGTATATGAGTGAGTGTTCAGGACATCTGCAGGAGTAGCAGGCTGATATGAAAGGTATATGAGTGAGTGTTCAGGACATCTGCAGGAGCAGCAGGCTGATATGAAAGGTATATGAGTGAGTGTTCAGGACATCTGCAGGAGCAGCAGGCTGATATGAAAGGTATATGAGTGAGTGTTCAGGACATCTGCAGGAGCAGCAGGCTGATATGAAAGGTATATGAGTGAGTGTTCAGGACATCTGCAGGAGCAGCAGGCTGATATGAAAGGTATATGAGTGAGTGTTCAGGACATCTGCAGGAGCAGCAGGCTGATATGAAAGGTATATGGAGTGAGTGTTCAGAACATCTGCAGGAGCAGCAGGCTGATATGAAAGGTATATGAGTGAGTGTTCAGGACATCTGCAGGAGCAGCAGGCTGATATGAAAGGTATATGGAGTGAGTGTTCAGGACATCTGCAGGAGCAGCAGGCTGATATGAAAGGTATATGAGTGAGTGTTCAGGACATCTGCAGGAGTAGCAGGCTGATATGAAAGGTATATGAGTGAGTGTTCAGGACATCTGCAGGAGCAGCAGGCTGATATGAAAGGTATATGAGTGAGTGTTCAGGACATCTGCAGGAGCAGCAGGCTGATATGAAAGGTATATGAGTGAGTGTTCAGGACATCTGCAGGAGCAGCAGGCTGATATGAAAGGTATATAAGTGAGTGTTCAGGACATCTGCAGGAGCAGCAGGCTGATATGAAAGGTATATAAGTGAGTGTTCAGGACATCTGCAGGAGCAGCATGCTGATATGAAAGGTATATGAGTGAGTGTTCAGGACATCTGCAGGAGTAGCAGGCTGATATGAAAGGTATATGAGTGAGTGTTCAGGACATCTGCAGGAGCAGCAGGCTGATATGAAAGGTATATGAGTGAGTGTTCAGGACATCTGCAGGAGCAGCAGGCTGATATGAAAGGTATATGAGTGAGTGTTCAGGACATCTGCAGGAGTAGCAGGCTGATATGAAAGGTATATGAGTGAGTGTTCAGGACATCTGCAGGAGCAGCAGGCTGATATGAAAGGTATATGAGTGAGTGTTCAGGACATCTGCAGGAGCAGCAGGCTGATATGAAAGGTATATGAGTGAGTGTTCAGGACATCTGCAGGAGTAGCAGGCTGATATGAAAGGTATATGAGTGAGTGTTCAGGACATCTGCAGGAGCAGCAGGCTGATATGAAAGGTATATGAGTGAGTGTTCAGGACATCTGCAGGAGCAGCAGGCTGATATGAAAGGTATATGAGTGAGTGTTCAGGACATCTGCAGGAGCAGCAGGCTGATATGAAAGGTATATGAGTGAGTGTTCAGGACATCTGCAGGAGCAGCAGGCTGATATGAAAGGTATATGAGTGAGTGTTCAGGACATCTGCAGGAGTAGCAGGCTGATATGAAAGGTATATGAGTGAGTGTTCAGGACATCTGCAGGAGCAGCAGGCTGATATGAAAGGTATATGAGTGAGTGTTCAGGACATCTGCAGGAGCAGCAGGCTGATATGAAAGGTATATGAGTGAGTGTTCAGGACATCTGCAGGAGCAGCAGGCTGATATGAAAGGTATATAAGTGAGTGTTCAGGACATCTGCAGGAGCAGCAGGCTGATATGAAAGGTATATAAGTGAGTGTTCAGGACATCTGCAGGAGCAGCATGCTGATATGAAAGGTATATGAGTGAGTGTTCAGGACATCTGCAGGAGTAGCAGGCTGATATGAAAGGTATATGAGTGAGTGTTCAGGACATCTGCAGGAGCAGCAGGCTGATATGAAAGGTATATGAGTGAGTGTTCAGGACATCTGCAGGAGCAGCAGGCTGATATGAAAGGTATATGAGTGAGTGTTCAGGACATCTGCAGGAGCAGCAGGCTGATATGAAAGGTATATGAGTGAGTGTTCAGGACATCTGCAGGAGCAGCAGGCTGATATGAAAGGTATATGAGTGAGTGTTCAGGACATCTGCAGGAGCAGCAGGCTGATATGAAAGGTATATGAGTGAGTGTTCAGGACATCTGCAGGAGCAGCAGGCTGATATGAAAGGTATATGAGTGAGTGTTCAGGACATCTGCAGGAGTAGCAGGCTGATATGAAAGGTATATGAGTGAGTGTTCAGGACATCTGCAGGAGTAGCAGGCTGATATGAAAGGTATATGAGTGAGTGTTCAGGACATCTGCAGGCGTAGCAGGCTGATATGAAAGGTATATGAGTGAGTGTTCAGGACATCTGCAGGAGTAGCAGGCTGATATGAAAGGTATATGAGTGAGTGTTCAGGACATCTGCAGGAGCAGCAGGCTGATATGAAAGGTATATGAGTGAGTGTTCAGGACATCTGCAGGAGTAGCAGGCTGATATGAAAGGTATATGAGTGAGTGTTCAGGACATCTGCAGGAGTAGCAGGCTGATATGAAAGGTATATGAGTGAGTGTTCAGGACATCTGCAGGAGTAGCAGGCTGATATGAAAGGTATATGAGTGAGTGTTCAGGACATCTGCAGGAGCAGCAGGCTGATATGAAAGGTATATGAGTGAGTGTTCAGGACATCTGCAGGAGCAGCAGGCTGATATGAAAGGTATATGAGTGAGTGTTCAGGACATCTGCAGGAGCAGCAGGCTGATATGAAAGGTATATGAGTGAGTGTTCAGGACATCTGCAGGAGCAGCAGGCTGATATGAAAGGTATATAAGTGAGTGTTCAGGACATCTGCAGGAGCAGCAGGCTGATATGAAAGGTATATAAGTGAGTGTTCAGGACATCTGCAGGAGCAGCATGCTGATATGAAAGGTATATGAGTGAGTGTTCAGGACATCTGCAGGAGTAGCAGGCTGATATGAAAGGTATATGAGTGAGTGTTCAGGACATCTGCAGGAGCAGCAGGCTGATATGAAAGGTATATGAGTGAGTGTTCAGGACATCTGCAGGAGCAGCAGGCTGATATGAAAGGTATATGAGTGAGTGTTCAGGACATCTGCAGGAGTAGCAGGCTGATATGAAAGGTATATGAGTGAGTGTTCAGGACATCTGCAGGAGCAGCAGGCTGATATGAAAGGTATATGAGTGAGTGTTCAGGACATCTGCAGGAGCAGCAGGCTGATATGAAAGGTATATGAGTGAGTGTTCAGGACATCTGCAGGAGTAGCAGGCTGATATGAAAGGTATATGAGTGAGTGTTCAGGACATCTGCAGGAGCAGCAGGCTGATATGAAAGGTATATGAGTGAGTGTTCAGGACATCTGCAGGAGCAGCAGGCTGATATGAAAGGTATATGAGTGAGTGTTCAGGACATCTGCAGGAGCAGCAGGCTGATATGAAAGGTATATGAGTGAGTGTTCAGGACATCTGCAGGAGCAGCAGGCTGATATGAAAGGTATATGAGTGAGTGTTCAGGACATCTGCAGGAGCAGCAGGCTGATATGAAAGGTATATGAGTGAGTGTTCAGGACATCTGCAGGAGTAGCAGGCTGATATGAAAGGTATATGAGTGAGTGTTCAGGACATCTGCAGGCGTAGCAGGCTGATATGAAAGGTATATGAGTGAGTGTTCAGGACATCTGCAGGAGTAGCAGGCTGATATGAAAGGTATATGAGTGAGTGTTCAGGACATCTGCAGGAGCAGCAGGCTGATATGAAAGGTATATGAGTGAGTGTTCAGGACATCTGCAGGAGCAGCAGGCTGATATGAAAGGTATATGAGTGAGTGTTCAGGACATCTGCAGGAGCAGCAGGCTGATATGAAAGGTATATGAGTGAGTGTTCAGGACATCTGCAGGAGCAGCAGGCTGATATGAAAGGTATATGGAGTGAGTGTTCAGAACATCTGCAGGAGCAGCAGGCTGATATGAAAGGTATATGAGTGAGTGTTCAGGACATCTGCAGGAGCAGCAGGCTGATATGAAAGGTATATGGAGTGAGTGTTCAGGACATCTGCAGGAGCAGCAGGCTGATATGAAAGGTATATGAGTGAGTGTTCAGGACATCTGCAGGAGTAGCAGGCTGATATGAAAGGTATATGAGTGAGTGTTCAGGACATCTGCAGGAGCAGCAGGCTGATATGAAAGGTATATGAGTGAGTGTTCAGGACATCTGCAGGAGCAGCAGGCTGATATGAAAGGTATATGAGTGAGTGTTCAGGACATCTGCAGGAGCAGCAGGCTGATATGAAAGGTATATAAGTGAGTGTTCAGGACATCTGCAGGAGCAGCAGGCTGATATGAAAGGTATATAAGTGAGTGTTCAGGACATCTGCAGGAGCAGCATGCTGATATGAAAGGTATATGAGTGAGTGTTCAGGACATCTGCAGGAGTAGCAGGCTGATATGAAAGGTATATGAGTGAGTGTTCAGGACATCTGCAGGAGCAGCAGGCTGATATGAAAGGTATATGAGTGAGTGTTCAGGACATCTGCAGGAGCAGCAGGCTGATATGAAAGGTATATGAGTGAGTGTTCAGGACATCTGCAGGAGTAGCAGGCTGATATGAAAGGTATATGAGTGAGTGTTCAGGACATCTGCAGGAGCAGCAGGCTGATATGAAAGGTATATGAGTGAGTGTTCAGGACATCTGCAGGAGCAGCAGGCTGATATGAAAGGTATATGAGTGAGTGTTCAGGACATCTGCAGGAGTAGCAGGCTGATATGAAAGGTATATGAGTGAGTGTTCAGGACATCTGCAGGAGCAGCAGGCTGATATGAAAGGTATATGAGTGAGTGTTCAGGACATCTGCAGGAGCAGCAGGCTGATATGAAAGGTATATGAGTGAGTGTTCAGGACATCTGCAGGAGCAGCAGGCTGATATGAAAGGTATATGAGTGAGTGTTCAGGACATCTGCAGGAGCAGCAGGCTGATATGAAAGGTATATGAGTGAGTGTTCAGGACATCTGCAGGAGTAGCAGGCTGATATGAAAGGTATATGAGTGAGTGTTCAGGACATCTGCAGGAGCAGCAGGCTGATATGAAAGGTATATGAGTGAGTGTTCAGGACATCTGCAGGAGCAGCAGGCTGATATGAAAGGTATATGAGTGAGTGTTCAGGACATCTGCAGGAGCAGCAGGCTGATATGAAAGGTATATGAGTGAGTGTTCAGGACATCTGCAGGAGCAGCAGGCTGATATGAAAGGTATATGAGTGAGTGTTCAGGACATCTGCAGGAGCAGCAGGCTGATATGAAAGGTATATGAGTGAGTGTTCAGGACATCTGCAGGAGTAGCAGGCTGATATGAAAGGTATATGGAGTGAGTGTTCAGGACATCTGCAGGAGTAGCAGGCTGATATGAAAGGTATATGAGTGAGTGTTCAGGACATCTGCAGGAGTAGCAGGCTGATATGAAAGGTATATGGAGTGAGTGTTCAGGACATCTGCAGGAGCAGCAGGCTGATATGAAAGGTATATGAGTGAGTGTTCAGGACATCTGCAGGAGTAGCAGGCTGATATGAAAGGTATATGAGTGAGTGTTCAGGACATCTGCAGGCGTAGCAGGCTGATATGAAAGGTATATGAGTGAGTGTTCAGGACATCTGCAGGAGTAGCAGGCTGATATGAAAGGTATATGAGTGAGTGTTCAGGACATCTGCAGGAGCAGCAGGCTGATATGAAAGGTATATGAGTGAGTGTTCAGGACATCTGCAGGAGTAGCAGGCTGATATGAAAGGTATATGAGTGAGTGTTCAGGACATCTGCAGGAGTAGCAGGCTGATATGAAAGGTATATGAGTGAGTGTTCAGGACATCTGCAGGAGCAGCAGGCTGATATGAAAGGTATATGAGTGAGTGTTCAGGACATCTGCAGGAGCAGCAGGCTGATATGAAAGGTATATGAGTGAGTGTTCAGGACATCTGCAGGAGCAGCAGGCTGATATGAAAGGTATATGAGTGAGTGTTCAGGACATCTGCAGGAGCAGCAGGCTGATATGAAAGGTATATGAGTGAGTGTTCAGGACATCTGCAGGAGCAGCAGGCTGATATGAAAGGTATATGGAGTGAGTGTTCAGAACATCTGCAGGAGCAGCAGGCTGATATGAAAGGTATATGAGTGAGTGTTCAGGACATCTGCAGGAGCAGCAGGCTGATATGAAAGGTATATGGAGTGAGTGTTCAGGACATCTGCAGGAGCAGCAGGCTGATATGAAAGGTATATGAGTGAGTGTTCAGGACATCTGCAGGAGTAGCAGGCTGATATGAAAGGTATATGAGTGAGTGTTCAGGACATCTGCAGGAGCAGCAGGCTGATATGAAAGGTATATGAGTGAGTGTTCAGGACATCTGCAGGAGCAGCAGGCTGATATGAAAGGTATATGAGTGAGTGTTCAGGACATCTGCAGGAGCAGCAGGCTGATATGAAAGGTATATAAGTGAGTGTTCAGGACATCTGCAGGAGCAGCAGGCTGATATGAAAGGTATATAAGTGAGTGTTCAGGACATCTGCAGGAGCAGCATGCTGATATGAAAGGTATATGAGTGAGTGTTCAGGACATCTGCAGGAGTAGCAGGCTGATATGAAAGGTATATGAGTGAGTGTTCAGGACATCTGCAGGAGCAGCAGGCTGATATGAAAGGTATATGAGTGAGTGTTCAGGACATCTGCAGGAGCAGCAGGCTGATATGAAAGGTATATGAGTGAGTGTTCAGGACATCTGCAGGAGCAGCAGGCTGATATGAAAGGTATATGAGTGAGTGTTCAGGACATCTGCAGGAGCAGCAGGCTGATATGAAAGGTATATGAGTGAGTGTTCAGGACATCTGCAGGAGCAGCAGGCTGATATGAAAGGTATATGAGTGAGTGTTCAGGACATCTGCAGGAGCAGCAGGCTGATATGAAAGGTATATGAGTGAGTGTTCAGGACATCTGCAGGAGCAGCAGGCTGATATGAAAGGTATATGAGTGAGTGTTCAGGACATCTGCAGGAGCAGCAGGCTGATATGAAAGGTATATGAGTGAGTGTTCAGGACATCTGCAGGAGTAGCAGGCTGATATGAAAGGTATATGAGTGAGTGTTCAGGACATCTGCAGGAGCAGCAGGCTGATATGAAAGGTATATGAGTGAGTGTTCAGGACATCTGCAGGAGTAGCAGGCTGATATGAAAGGTATATGAGTGAGTGTTCAGGACATCTGCAGGAGTAGCAGGCTGATATGAAAGGTATATGAGTGAGTGTGAGCCATAAACATACAGATGGCTGGTTAAAGAGTCTTACGGTTCAGGGTCTAGTGTATCGTTCTTCTTCCTCTCAAACTGGTCTTTACATATCATTCTGAAGAGGCAGAGAAGACAGCAACTGGTTAGATGACACGGTTAAATCATGACATGAAACAAACATTTACTGCAAATACCTGAATATAAAACAAGACCCTTTTGGAGTTGAAGTGAGATGAAGTGAACTGGAGAACAAGTTAAGCAGAGACGGGTTGACTCACGTCTGTGGTTGTGCCGGGTCGTCCCCTAACGTCACATTGTGCCCCTGGATCTCATTGAAGCACTTCTCACAGAAATGATACCTGGAACAAGACAAGACACACACTATAGCACACGGAACACAGAAAATGGCACCAGGCCCAAAGAGCACCAACAGACATTCAAAACATCCACTTGCCTCAACTGAATTGTGGTTGTCGTACCTAGCTGCCTTAAGTAGATGCATTAACTAAGTTACTCTGGATAAAAGTGTCTGCTAAATGTACAGATCTGAAATACGATGACTACCTATAAAGGTTGTCAGTGCATATGAACATCAGAACAGCCATTCCTATGTCTGAGTTCATTAGTACTTGCACATTTAACTCAAATGCAAATCTTTCCATTAGGACTTGGGAGTGTCAGAACAGTAGACCATGCTGCAAGAGAGATCAGGGCCTGTATATTCATAAAGCATTTCAGCAAAGGAGTGGTGATCTAGGATCAGACCCCCCCCAGATGCATGTTATCTTATGGCGTTATCTGGTGATCGAAAACGGTCAAACTGATCCTAGATCAGAACTCCTAATCGGAGATGCTTTATTAATACGGGCTCAGAGCATGCGGCCTTGTGTTACAGCGTTATGCTATCTATTCACACGCCACGGCCGCTGTGCTGCACAACCCCATTCCAACGCATGCATTGGAAAAACTAGCTGCAGTTACATGACCTGAACACCAGGTGGAGCAAGGGGGCAGTGTTCTGATTGAGCACTCTGCCATTTAGCGCAGAGGCGCTCAACTCTTACCTGTTCTGGTAGCTGTAGTAGGTGCCGCCGGTGGGTATGGTGCACAACTGCTTACCATAACAGCAGAGAGTTTGAGGAGAGAACTCATACTGCAAAGGAAGGTGGCCAACAAGAAAATGTTAGAATACAGATTTGCAAGAAAAGTACATTTCAGAGATGAAACCAATCTCTGCCTCCGATCCCCCCTCCCTTCCCTTAATCTCACCTTGCGGCCGCAGCAGTAGCCAAGGCTCATCATAACGGGGTCTATCTCCAGCTCAAACACCTCGGCCAGCTTGGAGCAGAACTTGTAGACGCGGGATGTCTTGCGGTTGTAGATCCAGGCGTTGTTGAACATGACCCAGATGTCTTCCACGTACTGCCAGGGTTCCTGGTACTGACCCGTGTCCAGCTTACGCTTTATGGTGGACAGGTCGATGGGGTTCTTCACGATGTCAAAGTAGTCCTGGAGGGAAGAAAGTCAGTTGTTCATCAGACCGCATCAGTCAATTGCTACACCTAACAAACATATGCAGACATATTTTCATAGAAAATAAAAGTGAATATAACCCATGATTCATCCTAAAATATTAGCAGACCTGCCAACCCTGTCCAACTTTTTAAGAGTACCAGACGCGCGCGGCAAATTGGAGATTCACCTGGCGCGCGTAGTACGGACTGAATTGGAGTTCTTTCCCCACCGCACGCTGTTTGTTAGTCTGATCGCAATTATAGAATTGTACCAAATCAAGTCTATAAAAGGTTGGAATACTTTATTTGACAGCATTCCATTTACACACATCAACAAGATCTAATTAGAAAGAACAAATGGCCTTTATTCTTGGAGTTTTTTTTACATTTTTATTAAACAAATAAGTTATTTGTTTAGGTACAAAATGTACAAATGTCTTATCCAAGATAATAAAAAAATCAAAAATGTTAAACTCTGATATGATAAGAACAAATGTTTGAAGCAGAGCATCAAATAAACATGTTATCCATAATAAAAAGGAAAAAGCAATGATAGGAAACAGTGAGTGACAACAAATCTTCAGAAGACCTTCAAATATTCAGGAAACCATTTCCTAGACAGGTAGCTAGCAGATTTAGCCTTATGCAGCAGGGTCAGGGTAGACTTCTGTGGCAAACAGTTCTTCTGGCAATCACTGACACCATCTTGGTAACAAGGGCACTCAGCAGGTCTGTACTGAGGGAGGCTCTGTACTGGGTTTTGTTCTTCGAAACAAGACTGAATGTTCATTCGCAATCTGCATTGCTGTGGAAAATGACCAATACCCCCAGCATCACAGCCGAAAGGTGGGAGTAGACCAGGCTGCCCCCCTCATTGTGCTGACTTCTCTCCAGGCCTGATCCGTGCGCATGTTGACCAGACTCTGCTCAAATGAGTTTAGACTATTAGGCAACACCAGCTTCCACCAGATCAACAGAGGCTCCCTCAGGAATAATGCAGGGAAAGTGTGCCATGAAAAAGTTGAGGGATGAGAACTTGGCAGTCTGCCTGTTGGCAATGTCAGCGACCACTGCATGCTGGAGGAGCACATCGCCAAATGGATATTTCAGCAACATGTAGTCTACTGCAGAAGAAAATAAGTTTCTGACATCTGCATAGAAGGTCTTCAGATCCAGCTTGCCTTGGCGTCCTATGTAGGTGTGGGTGTCCTGGCCAATGGACAGCTCCTCGGCAGAAAGATGGTTGTGTCTCTACAGGTAGGAGAGAGTGTAGGCTTGACACCAGTACATTTTTTCCATGAGCACACGTGCTTAGACAAACATTATGGATCACACCTGGTTCAGTTCTCTGAAGAAGTATTTTACAAGACATAAATAAAAGACTCATACTGATAAGTAGGTTCGCTAGGCTACCGCAAAGGGAATCTGACCGCTGTTCAGTAGGCTACCAGAAGAGTCTGCTGTTTCAGCCTATGTGAAGGTGCCTATTGTATTTCTTTGCAGTGCATACATCATTTCAGAGTTTCATAAAATGTATAAAATCTCAAATCTAGTGCAACTGCATTTTAGAAGCATTGCCTCCATAGCGAATACCGGACACTCATTCATTCTTCTAAACTCCCGACTCCATTTAATGCCAAGATGTTTATATTTCATTTGACTTTTGTAATGCTTTTTGTGACGTGGATCATAATTACAGTTACAGTCTCAGGTTGCGTGATCCTCGTAATGTTAGGTGGAAAATACAACTAATGGGGATGCAGAATTAAATGCATATCACACTCGTAGGTTATTTTCATATTTGCATTTAATTTATTTCACTAGCAAATGTGAGTGAACTGCTGGCACTTTAGAGTCCACTGAATGTTCATCTTATGTTCGCTAACGTTAGCTTGACACAATTAGTGTTTACCTTTCCACAACACACGGAGTGGACTGTGTGTTTACGTACAGCTGACAGTTGGCAAACTCAACATCACAACAAACAGGAGGGGCAGACACAGGGTAGCTACATCCAATAACAATGTATTCATCTCCATGTCTGTTGACACAAACTCCGTACATGTCTGTGTGTTGCAGTTCGAGAATCAGGATGTTAGATTTACTCAGAGGACTTATTTTCTATCCTTGTTTGGTTTTATTTATTCATTAAGAAAAATGTATCAGGCCCCATTCATTTCTGCATACTTTTAACTGGGATCTCGTTCCTGCGTACAAGGACAGAGAATTGCGTAGTTGGTACGCAAAATGCGTGCATATTGGCAGGTCTGTATTTGGAGTATAATTCAGGTTTGCTGGACCTGAAGTTTCAGGTGGAATGACTAAAGGGTATTTGAGCTCTGTGGTTCTCTATGGAGTGGTTTAAGCGGTGGGCTACTTAGAGAGACGCCCTGCAACATGGGGTCTACAGGCTGTCTGAAGGGAAACACTCTGGGTCCTGTCTGTAGCGTGTGTGTACTCACTGGGATGCCCAGTACCATGGGGTCTACAGGCTGTCTGAAGGGTAAACACTCTGGGTCCTGTCTGTAGCTTGTCTGTGTGTACTCACTGGGATGCCCAGTACCATGGGGTCTACAGGCTGTCTGAAGGGTAAACACTCTGGGTCCTGTCTGTAGCGTGTCTGTGTGTACTCACTGGGATGCCCAGTACCATGGGGTCTACAGGCTGTCTTAAGGGTAAAGACTGGGTCCTGTCTGTAACGTGTCTGTGTACTCACTGGGTTGCCCAGTACCATGGGGTCTACAGGCTGTCTGAAGGGTAAACACTCTGGGTCCTGTCTGTAGCGTGTCTGTGTGTACTCACTGGAATGCCCAGTACCATGGGGTCTACAGGCTGTCTGAAGGGTAAACACTCTGGGTCCTGTCTGTAGCTTGTCTGAGTGTACTCACTGGAATGCCCAGTACCATGGGGTCTACAGGCTGTCTGAAGGGTAAACACTCTGGGTCCTGTCTGTAGCGTGTGTGTGTACTCACTGGGATGCCCAGTACCATGGGGTCTACAGGCTGTCTGAAGGGTAGAGACTCTGGGTCCTGTCTGTAAAGAGACTCTAGGGTGGGCATGAGAGCCTGGCGCAGCTCCTCTGGCTTAAAGACTGGAACAGATATGGAGAGAAAGAGATTTAATAGGTGTTTTTTAATAAGTTTCATCCTAGACCAATTCCCTGTCCTGTCCCTAGTCCCTTCTTGAGGGAAGGAGAGACATGGCTAGAGAGGGGTGGCTAGAGAGAGAGAGAGGGGTGGCTAGAGAGAGAGAGAGGGGTGGCGAGAGAGAGGGGTGGCTAGAGAGAGGGGTGGCTAGAGAGAGGGGTGGCTAGAGAGAGGGGTGGCTAGAGAGAGGGGTGGCTAGAGAGAGGGGTGGCTAGAGAGAGGGGTGGCTAGAGAGAGGGGTGGCTAGAGAGAGGGGTGGCTAGAGAGAGCGGTGGCTAGAGAGAGCGGTGGCTAGAGAGAGCGGTGGCTAGAGAGAGCGGTGGCTAGAGAGCGGTGGCTAGAGAGAGCGGTGGCTAGAGAGAGCGGTGGCTAGAGAGAGCGGTGGCTAGAGAGAGCGGTGGCTAGAGAGAGCGGTGGCTAGAGAGAGCGGTGGCTAGAGAGAGCGAGAGCGGTGGCTAGAGAGAGCGAGAGCGGTGGCTAGAGAGAGCGAGAGGGGTGGCTAGAGAGAGCGAGAGCGGTGGCTAGAGAGAGCGAGAGGGGTGGCTAGAGAGAGCGAGAGGGGTGGCTAGAGAGAGCGAGAGGGGTGGCTAGAGAGAGCGAGAGGGGTGGCTAGAGAGAGCGAGAGGGGTGGCTAGAGAGAGAGAGAGGGGTGGCTAGAGAGAGAGGGGTGGCTAGAGAGAGAGAGAGAGAGAGAGCGATGGCTAGAGAGAGAGAGAGAGAGAGAGAGAGCGAGAGAGCGATGGCTAGAGAGAGAGAGAGCGATGGCTAGAGAGAGAGAGAGCGATGGCTAGAGAGAGAGAGAGAGCGATGGCGAGAGAGAGAGAGAGAGCGATGGCGAGAGAGAGAGAGAGCGATGGCTAGAGAGAGAGAGAGAGCGATGGCTAGAGAGAGAGAGAGAGCGATGGCTAGAGAGAGAGAGAGAGCGATGGCTAGAGAGAGAGAGAGAGAGCGATGGCTAGAGAGAGAGAGAGAGAGAGCGATGGCTAGAGAGAGAGAGAGCGATGGCTAGAGAGAGAGAGAGCGATGGCTAGAGAGAGAGAGCGATGGCTAGAGAGAGAGAGCGATGGCTAGAGAGAGAGAGAGCGATGGCTAGAGAGAGAGAGAGCGATGGCTAGAGAGAGAGAGAGCGATGGCTAGAGAGAGAGAGAGCGATGGCTAGAGAGAGCGAGAGGGGTGGCTAGAGAGAGCGAGAGGGGTGGCTAGAGAGAGCGAGTGGGGTGGCTAGAGAGAGAGGGGTGGCAAGAGAGAGAGAGAGGGGTGGCTAGAGAGAGAGGGGTGGCTAGAGAGAGAGAGAGAGAGAGCGATGGCTAGAGAGAGAGAGAGAGAGAGAGAGAGAGCGAGAGAGCGATGGCTAGAGAGAGAGAGAGCGATGGCTAGAGAGAGAGAGAGCGATGGCTAGAGAGAGAGAGAAAGCGATGGCTAGAGAGAGAGAGAAAGCGATGGCTAGAGAGAGAGAGAGAGCGATGGCTAGAGAGAGAGAGAGAGCGATGGCTAGAGAGAGAGAGAGAGCGATGGCTAGAGAGAGAGAGAGAGAGCGATGGCTAGAGAGAGAGAGAGAGAGCGATGGCTAGAGAGAGAGAGAGAGAGAGCGATGGCTAGAGAGAGAGAGAGAGCGATGGCTAGAGAGAGAGAGAGCGATGGCTAGAGAGAGAGAGCGATGGCTAGAGAGAGAGAGCGATGGCTAGAGAGAGAGAGAGCGATGGCTAGAGAGAGAGAGAGCGATGGCTAGAGAGAGAGAGAGCGATGGCTAGAGAGAGAGAGAGCGATGGCTAGAGAGAGAGAGAGCGATGGCTAGAGAGAGAGAGAGCGATGGCTAGAGAGCGAGAGAGCGTTGGCTAGAGAGCGAGAGAGCGTTGGCTAGAGAGCGAGAGAGCGTTGGCTAGAGAGCGAGAGAGCGTTGGCTAGAGAGGGAGAGAGCGATGGCTAGAGAGCGATGGCTAGAGAGCGATGGCTAGAGAGCGATGGCTAGAGAGCGATGGCTAGAGAGCGATGGCTAGGGAGCGAGAGAGCGATGGCTAGAGAGCGATGGCTAGAGAGCGAGAGAGCGATGGCTAGAGAGCGATGGCTAGAGAGCGAGAGAGCGATGGCTAGAGAGCGATGGCTAGAGAGCGAGAGAGCGATGGCTAGAGAGCGATGGCTAGAGAGCGAGAGAGCGATGGCTAGAGAGCGATGGCTAGAGAGCGAGAGAGCGATGGCTAGAGAGCGATGGCTAGAGAGCGAGAGAGCGATGGCTAGAGAGCGAGAGAGCGATGGCTAGAGAGCGATGGCGAGAGAGCGATGGCGAGAGAGCGATGGCGAGAGAGCGATGGCTAGAGAGCGAGATGGCTAGAGAGCGAGATGGCTAGAGAGCGAGATGGCTAGAGAGCGAGATGGCTAGAGAGCGAGATGGCTAGAGAGCGAGATGGCTAGAGAGAGAGATGGCTAGAGAGAGAGATGGCTAGAGAGAGAGATGGCTAGAGAGAGAGATGGCTAGAGAGAGAGATGGCTAGAGAGAGAGATGGCTAGAGAGAGAGATGGCTAGAGAGAGAGATGGCTAGAGAGAGAGATGGCTAGAGAGAGAGATGGCTAGAGAGAGATGGCTAGAGAGAGATGGCTAGAGAGAGATGGCTAGAGAGAGATGGCTAGAGAAAGTTGCAAGAGATGGCTAGAGAGATGGCTAGAGAAAGTTGCAAGAGATGGCTAGAGAGAGATTGCTAGAGAAAGAGAGATGGCTAGAGAGAGAGATTGCAAGAGAAAGTTGCAAGCGATGGCTAGAGAGAGATTGCTAGAGAAAGAGAGATGGCTAGAGAGAGATTGCTAGAGAAAGTTGCAAGAGATGGCTAGATTGCTAGAGAGATTGCTAGAGAAAGAGAGATGGCTAGAGAGAGATTGCTAGAGAAAGAAAGATGCCTAGAGAGAGATTGCTAGAGAAAGAGAGATGGCTAGAGAGATTGCTAGAGAAAGAGAGATGGCTAGAGAGAGAGATTGCTAGAGAAAGAGAGATGGCTAGAGAGAATGGCGAGAGAGAGGAAGGTGACCAGAATACAATTTTGATAAACTCCCATATCTACTGGGTGAAATACCAGTGTGCCATCACAGCAGCAAGCTTTGTGACCTGTTGCCACAAGAAAAGTTCAACCAGTGAAAAACAAACACCATTGTAAATACAACCTATATTTATTTTTCCTTTTGTACTTTAACTATTTGCACATCGTTACAACACTGTAGATACACATAATATGACAATGTCTTTATTCTTTTAGAACTTTTTATTGTTTATTATCCATTTCACTTGCGGAGAGGAGAGAGAGAGAGCTCACTTTTCCTCCGTGACTGAGAAGGGGATGAGGACACTGAGCCGTTGGCTCCTCCCCCCTCCTCCTCTTTGGGCTCAGTCTTCATCTCCAGCTTCTTTTCCTCAGTCTCCATTGGCACCTGCTTCTCTTCTGGCTCCTCCTTCACTGACAGTGAACCAGAGTCCTCCTCAGTCTGCAAACAGGAAGTAAAGATGGGCAATTAAAAAAGCTAGGGGAAATGCCTTGTTTACAGTATAAAACATGTGATTCATAGCTTCTATTTCTATGATTCAACATTGTCTAATGACATGGATGGACTCCACATGACTTCTGGATGAACAAACAAAACACACCTCCATCTTGGGCTCGGTCTTGCCACTGGCAGACTCAAACTCCCGCTGGTCCCTAAGCCGCGGCTCGGCCTTGGTCTCCTGGGCCGGCAGGTCAGGCAAAGCATGCTGGGAGTGCGAATGCAAGTCGCCGCTGGCGGCAGAAGCTGGGGTGGGCACCCGGTTATCCAGACTGGCACCTGTCTGAGAAAGCTGAAAGAGAGAGAGGAGAGAGCGCCAGAGAGGAAGAGCGAGAAAAAAGGAGAGTGAGCAAAAGAAAGAAAGAGGGAAAAAGGAGGAATACTAAAAAGAGGGTCTAATGAGCAGTTAGTGGAAAGCAACTTCTTCACAATTTGTGAAAACAGTGAGTGAGAGACAAGTGAGTTTGGTGGACAGATGAGACATTCCATGGTTGTCATGCAGCTAGAACACAAGATGGCATGGTCAACGGAGGTCAAAAGGTCAACCAGAAAGGGTTGAAGGTGAGAGGTTAAAAAGGTCGTCGTAGGTAGAAGTTCGAGGTGGAAGGGCATGCCATGTGGTCTCAGGGCTCTCACCGGCGTGGTTGGGGGCTGCACTGTAGGAAGCTCCGGTTGGGGTTGGGACTGAGTCTGTGGCTGGAGGGGGGTATGTGGCTGGAGTTGAGGAGGCTGGGTCAGGTTTGGGCGGGGAGGGGTGTTGGAAGGACCAGGACCGGGGGTGGAAAGGGTGGGGGTTGAGCTGCGGCTGGATGGCTTGGGGGGCTGCAGGTTAGTTGTGGGCCCCCCTGTGGAGGAAGAGGGTGGAGGAGTGGCGCGCAGGGGGGGCTGGGAGGGGAGCTGGGGGCCCAGGGGACCAAGTGCGCTCATGGGGAGGTTAGCACTCTGCTGCTGCGGCGACTGCTGCTGTAGGGAGAGAGAGGAGGCACACACACACACACACACACACAACAGAAGACACAAGATGACGCAGAACAACGATTACATACACATAAACCAAACACACACGAACTTGAGTTAAGAAGGGAACCTCATGATAGTCAGTGTGTGAGTTGTGACGGTTAATGATTTTAGTGGGTAATTGAACCCCCCCATCCATCTCTCACCCTTGTGACAGTAACCCAGGCCTTCCCTCCCACCATCTATCCAAACCTCCCTCCCTTTATCTCTCACCTGTGTGACAGCAGCCTGTGCTGGGGGCTGGCCTAGACCCAGGTTGTTAGCATTCATGGCGCCGGAGGCAGAGGGGGGAAATGGGGTCTGAGGGGGATGGAATTGACCATTTTGATTGGCCGTCTGGCCCACCATGCTGCCGCCGCCGCCGTGGGCTCCCAGCATGCCCTGGGCCTGTGGCATCCGCGAGGGAGACAGACCCATCTGAGGAGGAGAGTGTTACCGTGGTAATAGGAGAACCAATCAATCAAATCCTAGATATACACAAACACAATGAAGCGTAAAGAGGAGTATGGCAGCCTCAATGCTATAGTCTGGGGCCCCTAAAATACAGCATAATTTCAATATATTCCTTCAAGCCTATGTGAATACCAATTTAAAATCCGAATACAACCAGTTTGCCATTTCAATTAATCACTGTGCCGTCTCTTCCAGACAGCACCAACAGAGGGGTTGTCTATAACGGGAGAGATCATCAATTATCACTACGAGAGCTCTCGACAAGGCGGCGTCATCAGTGAGAAAGTGGTGCTCTGACTCAAATCGCTAGGAAAACTAAAATAAATGGTGCGTTGTGTGCTGAAACGTGACCCCTGTTACTCCCGCATCCCACGCTTCGGTTTTTACTAAAGAACTGTCGCCGTGATGCTGCTGAGCGTTAAGAGGGAATGCTGGGAGGACAAACTCTCTCTCACATCCCTTGTTCTCTCCATTCTCTCTCTCAGTCAGTCTTGGTACAACAGTAAACCATGCCAGCAGTGCTGTACGCATAATTTCATCCTAACTGACTGACTGACACTTCTCTCTTGGCCACTAAAAATACTCTCCAACATGCGGTGAGTCATGGCTGGAGAGAACATGATGTCCTGAGTCTCAAATGGCATCCTATTCCCTACATAGGGCTCTGGGCAAAATTAGAGCACTATGGGAGGTGTTGACAGGACACCCTTGTATATCTTTGTGTGTCGTACTCACGGAGGGAACGGAGCCTATGTTGATCTGTGTGGGGTGGTTCATGGGGGAGACGGCACGGGGGCCTAGAGGCTGCTGGGACATCTGGATGTTGGGCAGGGCCATGGGGCTGAACTGATTGAGCCCTGCAGAGAAGAGGTGGAGCACAACGTCAGGCAAGACACACGCGCCCTCACCACGCACACACAACACACCTGTAGAGAGATGCTAAGCGCATACATCAAATTGATCAACACGAATACGCAGATTCACACCACACACACAAATTGCCTTAGGTGAGAAAACCTAGGGTGGGGTTTGTACCTTGAACAATTTGCATGCGATTCATGATCTGATTTGGCACATTGGGCATAGACACAGGTCCATCTGAGGAAGAGGAGGAAGGAGAGAAAGACAGCAGGATAAAGTAAGGGTTGGAGAAGAGCAGCAAACAAAAATGGCAGAAAAGCAACCCCCCCAAACAGTTCCAGAAAAGCCCTGGCTTTGGACCACCCACCACTACCACTACCACCTCCAGAGTGTTAGGGTTTAGGGTCATGGCTTGGTACTCACTCTGTGGCCTAACAGACTGCCCAGGGCCCAGGGTGTTGGGCTGCTGGAGACCTCCAGGCTGCTGTTGGGCTCCTGCAGCCGTCAGAGGCCCCTGGTTGATGATCTGTTTCTGGAGCCGAGACCTCCTCTTCTCCTCCAGCTCCTTCTGGATTTTATAGATCTTCTCTGCCAGAAAGTGGTAGTATTCATCCTGCAGGGGAGACAACAAATTAATGAATAAAATGGTTGGGTAATGTAGTTCAAAACAATCTAGCAGTCTAAAAACTACAAACTATTAGACTGCATAAAAACTAGTTTACCACCATTATGGCTCATCAACTTCAGTGCTCAAGTGTTGGTAAGAGAACAAACTGATAGAACAGATAAAAGCAGGACACTGAGAACTATTCAAGGGGCTTGTTTCTGGGGAATGTGAGCTGTGGACCCTGCTGTTGGCAGACTCATACATCCCCCCCCCCCCCCCCCCCCCAGCGCGTGCGTCGTACCCTAATGTTGGCAAACTCGTACATGTCCCCCTCCACCTGCCCAGCGCGTGCGTCATACCCTAACGTTGCCAAACTCGTACAGTGCATTCAGAAAGTATTCAGACCCCTTGATTATATGTTTTCCCTCAATCTACACCCAATACCCCAGAATGACAAATCGAAAACAGGTTTATACATTTTTGCAAATGTATATATTTTTTTACAGAAATTCCTTATTTACATAAGTATTCAGACCATTTGATATGAGACTCGAAATAGAGATCACTTGCATCCTGTTAACATTGATCATCCTGGAGATGTTTCTACAACTTGGAGAACTTGGTAAATTCAATTGATTGAACATTATTTGGAAAGGTACACACCTGTCTATATAAGGTCCCATATTTGACAGAGCATGTCAGAGCAAACACCAAGCCATGAGTTCGAAGGAATTGTCTGTAGAGCTCCGAGACAAGATTGTGTCGCGGCACAGATCTGGGGAAGGGTACCAAAACATATCTGCAGCATTGAAGGTCCCCAAGAACACAGTGGCCTCTCTCATTCTTAAATGAAAGAAGTTTGGAACCACCAAGACTCTTGCTAGAGCTGGCCGCTAGGCAAAACTGGGCAATTGTGGGAGTAGGGCCATGGTCAGGGAGGTGACCAAGAACCCGATGGTCACTGACAGAGAGCTCCAGAGTTCCTCTGTGGAGATAGGAGAACCTTCCAGAAGGACAACCATCTCTGTAGCACTCCACCAATCAGGCCTTCATGGTTGTGGCCAGATGGAAGCCAATCATCAGTAAAAAGGCACATGACAGCCCGCTTGGAGTTTGCTAAAAGGCACCTAAAGGACTGAAAAACAAGAGTCTCTTTGGCCTGAATTCCAAGCGTCACACCCAGAGGAAACCTGGCACCATCACTACAGTGAAGCATGGTGGTGGCAGGATAATGCTGTGGGGATGTTAAGCAGCAGGGACTGGGAGACTAGTCAGGATCGAGGCAAAGAAGAACAGAGCAAAGTATAAAAAGATCATTGATGAAAACCTACTCCAGAGCACTCAGGACCTCAGACTGGGGTGAAGGTTCACCTTCCAACAGGACAACAACCCTAAGCAAACAGCCAAGACAATGCATGACTGGCTACGGGACAAGTCTCTGAATGCCCTTGAGTGGCCCAACCAGAGCCCAGACTTGAACCTGATCTAATATCTCTGGAGACCTGAAAATGGCTGTGCAGCAACGCTCCCCATCCAACCTGACAGAGCTCAAGTGGCTCTGCAGTGAAAAAAGTTGAAACTCCAAATATAGGTTTGCCAAGCCTGTAGCGTCATGCCCAAGAAGACAAGGCTGTAATCGCTGTCAAAGGTGCTTCAACAAAGTACTGAGTAAAGGGTCTGAATACTTATGTAAATGTCTTTATTTTAAATTTTTAATACATTTGAAAACATTTCTAAAAATCTGTTTTTGCTTTGTAATTATGGGCTATTGAACTTACTCCATTTTAGAATAAGGCTGTAACGTAACAAAATGTGGAAAAAGTCAAGGGGTCTGAATACTTTCCGAATGCACTGTACCCCACCACCTTCCTAGCTTGTGTGTGTGTGTGTCGTACCCTGCTGTTGGCAGATTCGTACATGTCCCCCTCCACCTTCCTAGCTTGTGTGTGTGTGTGTGTGTGTGTGTCGTACCCTGCTGTTGGCAGACTCGTACATGTCCCCCTCGACCTTCCTAGCGTATGCCACCAGGTTCTCCATCCGCCTATCCTTTAGAGCTGCCGGATCTGGGGTGGGGAAAATGGCTTGTACTCTGGACAGAGAGAAGTAGAGGGAGAGAGCAGAGGCATTGAATAAACAAACTAATGAACATGGGAAGGACTCTTGAGTCTCTTTCCAAGTGATTCACTGCTTATGTCACCTTAAGACCATGACTTTCTCATTACAGAACTTCTGATATAAGTGGATGTGGGTGGTTGTGACTAGGAAGTTGTTTGTGTGGTGGGTGACAATAAATCTAAAGGCTCCCGGTGAGTCCCAATACAAAACCACTGCTTTGGAACTGAACCACGGCTCTGAGAGACTTGTGTTTACTATTCCATTGAGATAAGAGTATATTAACAGTTTTCAATGGTCGTTTTCCCACTGGAGCCATCTGGACGTACAGTTTGTGGACGAGGTGGTTGCGGAGGTCCTGAGTGACGTGTTCATGCCAGTTCTTCCTGACTCCAGATGCTGAGAGGGGGGCGGCGGTGGGCAGGCTACCCCCCATGGAGCCAACAACTGACCCGTCGGACAGCAGCTGACTGACAGGGGGAGGAGAAGGGGAGATTAGGACAAGGGAAAACATCTTTCAATACAGCTAATTGTACTCACTTATTATCCATGATCGTGCTGTACGCCTACTTTCATGTTTCAGTCACAATCTATTTCTCAGCTAAAGCAACAGTTTTTTGAATAACTACTTGATCAATAATTCAATTCCTTGGCACAGCTCCTAGACATGATGTATGTTTGCCGAGACTCACTTGTTGGCGTTGAGAGAGTCCGAGTGCAGATTGGTCTGATCTGACGAGGCCACGCCCATCGTCCCGCCACCCAGAGCCATCTGGTTACCTGGAGAAAGAGAGACACAGCAAGTTAGAATCTGTATGTGTGTCTAGACGCAAGTTAAGATTGTATTATACACACACACACGTCTCGTCAGACAAGACAGAAGCACACACACGCTTTAATGTTTACGCAGTTAAATTAAGTAGAAACTGTTACTAGACGGTTAACCAAACAATAAAACCTGTTGAGCAAGGCCCAATGGAGACTGACTAAACTATGATCTCTTAATCAAACACTTCTCCCAAACTGACACACCTGGGATCGTGCTCATTAGGCAGCAAACAGAAAATTGATTGAAACACAGAGTACCTTGGGGCTGTGTTTCTGGACCTAAGGAAGGCTTTTGATACTGTGAGATTTTGTCATTCTCATTACAAAATGGTCCAAGTTCAACTTTTCCCCCAATGCCTTGAGATGGATGAAATCATACCTTGAAGGCAGAACTCAGTGTGTCAGAGTGAGCGATGAGCTGTCGCCCACTCTTAGCTATGATGTGGGCGTGCCACAAGGGTCAATACTGGGGCCCCTCATGTTCAGCCTGTACATTAATGATCTGCCTTCTGTCTGTACTGGGTCTGAAGTTCAAATGTATGCAGATGATACATGTGCATGCAAAGAGCAAACAACAAGCTGCACAAGTACTGAACCAGATGTCTATGTGTCAGGGGAGAAGCTCCAGGTGGTATCTGATTTTAAGTACCTTGGCATCATACTTGATTCCAACCTCTCTTTTAAAAAGCATGTGAAAAAGGTCATTCAGATAACCAAATACGAAATTGTTTGGCTACAGAGGTAGCAAAACTGTACTTCAAATCTACGATACTCCCCCACTTAACATACTGCTTGACTAGTTGGGCCCAAGCTTGCTGTACAACATTAAAACCTATTCAGTCTGTCTACAAACTGGCTCTCAAAGTGCTTGATAAGAAGCCCAATAGCCATCATCACTGTCACATCCTCAGAAAGCATGAGCTCCTGAGTTGGGAAAATCTTGTGCAATACACTGACACATGTCTTGTATTCAAGATCCTAAATGCCCTGGCTCCCCCTCCACTCAGTAGTTTTGTTAAACAGAAAACCCAAACATATGGCAGCAGATCCACAAGGTCTGCCATGAGAGGTGACTGTATAGTTCCCTTAAGGAAAACCACCTTTAGTAAATCCGCTTTCTCTGTGAGAGCTTCCCATGTCTGGAATACACTGCCATCAAACACATAACTGCACCACCTATCACACTTTCACAAAATGTATGAATACATAGCTAAAGGTCAATCAGATTTGTGATCATAATCCCTAGATGTATATTGCCACTTTCCATGTTGTCTGTAGCTTGTGAGGTGTGGAAACACTTTGTTGCTTTAATGAATTTTTTCTTGCTGCTTTTTGTTCTGTTGCTCTGTCTGTATGCTACGTCTTGCTTGTCCTATGTTGCTCTGTCTGTATGCTACGTCTTGCTTGTCCTATGTTGCTCTGTCTGTATGCTACGTCTTGCTTGTCCTATGTTGCTCTGTCTGTATGCTACGTCTTGCTTGTCCTATGTTGCTCTGTCTGTATGCTACGTTTTGCTTGTCCTATGTTGCTCTGTCTGTATGCTACGTCTTGCTTGTCCTATGTTGCTCTGTCTGTATGCTACGTCTTGCTTGTCCTATTGTTGCTCTGCGTGTGCTCACTGCTCAATGATTGTCTATATTGTAATTGTTTTTAATAACCTGCCCAGGGACTGCGGTTGAAAATTAGCCGGCTGGCTAAAACCAGCACTTTTAATGAAACATTGATTAATGTCCACTGTCCCTGTAAAAATAAAAATAAACTCAAACCTGAACTGGTCCAATAAGAAACACTAATTCCCATTTTCCATTCCTAAACATTTCCAAAATGTCTTCTGTGGAGTATCCTAATGAACACAGCCCTGCTATACGAAACCATACTTTACCTAGTGCATTGATGGGTCTCATCAGCTGTGGATGCTGCCCCTGGGTAGCGTTCTGTCCCTCTGGGGGGGTCTGACCGGGGGTGGGGGTCTGGTTGCTGTACGGCAGGCCCAGGGCAGCATAGGCCCTCTGCATGGAGGAGGGGTCGATGGGGGTGGGGGTGTTGAGGGAGGGAGAGCTGGGAGGGCCAGAGACCACAGAGGCCAGGGAGTTCTGGAGGGCAGCGTTGGGGGAACTCAGCAAGGCTGGAGGGGGGGGAAGAGAGATTCTAGTTAACATTGATTGATTGATTTGACTATGATAAACATATGCTGTTAGCTATAGTCCTATACAATGTAATCAAACAAATATACACGGTCATGTAGGCACACATTCATGTATACACACACACACATAAAGCTTTCATAACCTGATTGATATTTATTCTTGGAACTTTACTTGCCATGAGATAGCCGTGTGAAACAGCAGATATGGTTCTAATCTTAGTGGTTTAACCACATTATGACACACAAGAGCTGTAGAAATTCCTTCAGGGGGTATTACATGTGTAAAATCTGCATATTAAATAGAGTTCAGCCAACATACTACTCTAAGTCTGCGTCCCAAATGGGACCCTATTCCCTATAGTGCACTATGGGCCCTGGTGTATGTAGGGAATAGGGTGCAATTTGGGACGCATCATAAGACAAAAATAAAATCAGAGGAGAACAAACTGAAACATTGCTTGCTATTTACACTGGCAGGAGTAAAGTCAGTGGTGCCATTGTGCTTTCCAGCATGTGAATCAAGCAGAGAGAAACAAACTCTCTGAAGAACAGAGTGATGAAAGAAGCTGAGCAGAGGGAGAGAGAATGAGCAAGCAGAGAACAAGAGAAAGAAGGAGTAAAAGAGCAAAGGGAAAAAAACAAGTAAGCAGAGTAAGGCAAAGAGAAGGAGAGAGAGGGAGCAATTAGCAGAGTGAGAGAACAAGAAAGCAGAGTAAGGCAAAGAGAGGGAGCAATTAGCAGAGTGAGAGAACAAGAAAGGAGAAAGAGAAAAAAAAGCATCCATGGAGGCAGGCAGTCATCTGGGGGGGGGTTAAATGAATCATCAGCCCACCAGCCAATCGCTCAGCAGGACAGCCACACACCCTCCATCCCCCTCCTCTCCCTCCTGCGTCTCGGATTACAAGCCCAGCAGGAGTCCACTCTTGCTCATCGAGCTGTTCATAGCCAGCCCTGTGGAACTCTAGCCTGGTCCCAGTTCTGATTGTGCCGTCTTGCCTAGATCTACGGTCATTGGCAAGACAGCACAAACATATCTAAGACCAGGCTAGAGGAACACACGGCTAGTATATAGATATCTACAGGTGGCGGTGTCTTATGGATGATGAAGTACTCATTGAGTAGGATGAGGTGGTTTCTAGTCACTGATCTAAGTTCAGTTTCGGGTTTTCACCCTAAATGGTTGATATATGGGGAGTCAGTAAACTGATCCTAGATCAGTGTGTGTGGGTACTACTCACGTTGCTGGTTCTTCTTGTCACTGGCGTTCTTTAGCGGCAGGCAGACAGGACAGTCGTGCCGCGTACAGTTCTTCCAGTGTGAGATGATCTGTCTGGATGACGCACAGTGAGCCACTACAGAGGGGAAAGGAAGAGCAGAGGGAACACAGCGTTACACCACCTGTAACACAGGTTTAATGTCACGTGCACAAGTACAGTGAAATGCCTTTCTTGCACTAAACCAACAATGCAGTAATCAATATCAATGTAATGCTAAAAAATAACAAGGTAGAACAAAATGAAATAAACACATGAGAAGTACGCCACATTGCCAAAAGTATGTGGACACTTGCTCTTCGAACATCTTATTCCAAAATCACGGGCATTAATATGGAGTTGGTTCCCCCTTTGCTGCTGTAACAGCCTCCACTATAGTGGAAAGCCTTCCCAGAAGATGTTCGAACACTGCAGCGGGGACTCAATTCATCCGCAACAGCATTAGTGAGGTCGGGCACTGATTTTGGCCGATTTGGCCAGGCTTGCAGTCGGCTTTCCAATTCATCCCAAAGGTGTTCGGTGGGGTTGAGGTCAGGGCTCTGTGCAGGCTAGTCAAGTTCTTCCACACCGAACTCAAACCATTTCTGTATGGACCTCGCTTTGTGCACAGGGACAATGTCATGCTGAAACAGGGAAGGCCTTCCCCAAACTATTGCCAAAAAGTTGGAAGCACAGAATCGTCTAGAATGTCATTGTATGCTGTAGCGTTAAGATTTCCCTTCACTGCAACTAAGGGGCCTAGACCGAACAATAAAAAAAAAAGCCCCAGAACATTATTCTTCCTCTACCAAACTTTAGTCGGCTCTATGCATTCTGGCCGGTAGCGTTCTCCTGGCATTCAACAAACCCAGATTTGTCTGTCGGACTGCCAGATGGTGAGGCATGATTCATCACTCCAGAGAACGTGTTTCCACTGCTCCAGAGTCCAATGGTGGCAAGCTTTATACCACTTCAGCCAACACATGGTATTGGGCATGGTGATCCAAGGCTTGTGTGCAGCTGCTCGGCAATGGAAACCCATTTCATGAAGCTCCCGATGAGTTCTTGTGCGGACGTTGCGTCCAGAGGCAGTTTGGAATTCGGTGTTGCAAGGACCGAATTTTTACACGCTACACGTTTCAGCACTTGGCGGTCCCGTTCTGTGGCCTACCACTAACGCTGAGCCGCTGTTGCTCCTAGACGTTTCCACTTCACAGCACTTACAGTTGACAGGGGCAACTCTAGCAGGGCAGAAATTAGACGAACTGACTTGTTGGAAAGGTGGCACCCTATGACGGTGCCACATTGAATGACACTGAGCTCTTCAGTAAGGGCCATTACACTGCCAATGTTAGTCTATGAAGATCGCATGACTGTGTGCTGAGTTTTATACATCTGCAGAATCTGCTAATATGTAGGGATGTCCACATACTTTTGACCGTGTAGTGTAAGTAAGATATATACAGGGTCAGTTTGAATATTCTATTTTCAATGTGCAGGGATTCTGGAGTCATAGCAGCAGATAGAGGTCACTAGGCATCAGGATAAATGACAGAGTAGCAGCAGCATATATGATGATTATACGTGTTACAAAATGTATTTGTAATAATGACAATTACAACAATACTGAATTAAGACTTATTTGTACTTAATATAATATATCAATAAAATCAATTTAGCCTCAAATAAATAATGAAACATGTTCAATTTGGTTTAAATAATGCAAAAACAAAGTGTTGGCGAAGAGAGTAAAAGTGCAATATGTGCTATGTAAAAGCTAAGGTTTCAGTTCCTTGCTCAGAACATGAGAACATATAAAAGCTGGTGGTTCCTTTTAATATGAGTCTTCAATATTCCCAGGTAAGAAGTTTTAGGTTGTAGTTCTTATAGGACTATTTCCCTCTATACCATTTGTATTTCATTAACCTTTTGACTATTGGATGTTCTTATAGGCACTTTAGTATTGCCAGTGAAACAGTATAGCTTCTGTCCCTCTCCTCGCTCCTCCCTGGGCTCGAACCAGCAACACAACGACAACAGCCACCATCGAAGCAGCATTAACCATGCAGAGCAAGGGGAAAAACTACTAGAAGGCTCAGAGCGAGTGACGTTTGAAATGCTATTAGCACGCGCTAACTAGCTAGCCATTTCACTTCGGTTACACCAGCCTCATCTCGGGAGTTGATAGGCTTGAAGTCATAAACAGCGCAATGCTTGATGCACAACAAAGAGCTGCAGGCAAAATGCACGAAAGTGCTGTTTGAATGAATGTTTACGCGCCTGCAAGCCTTAGACTGTTCCCTTTGTTTACGGTACTGGTGCATCAGGTCTGACACCAACAGGCTACTGAACAGCTTCTAAATAGCTAACAAAATGGCTACACGGACTATCTGGGTTGACTCGTGTTTTTATGATTTTTTGGGGGGCACTGTTTCCATGTACGATCACAATACTCTATATATCTATATGTGTTTGTGTGTGTGTGTGTGTGTGTATGTATGTATGTATGTATGTGTGTATGTGTGTATGTATGTATGTATGTATGTATGTATGTATGTATGTATACACACTAGAGGTCGACCGATTAATCGGAATGGCCGATTAATTAGGGCCGATTTCAAGTTTTCATAACAATCGGAAATCGGTATTTTTTGGCGCCGATTTGTAAAAAATGTAATACCTTTATTTAAAAATGATCAAATATAATTGTTTCCTCAATCTACACACTATACCCCATAATGACAAAGAACTGATTTTTTAGAAATGGTGGGGGAAAAAATTCAGACCCTTTACTCAGCACCTTGTGAAAGCACCTGTGGCAGTGATTAAAGCCTGGAGTCTTCTTGGGTATGATGCTACAAGCTTGGCACACCTGTATTTGGGGAGTCTCCCCCATTCTTCTCTGCAGATCCCCTCGAGCTCTGTCAGGTTGGATGGGGAGCATCACTGCACAGCCATTTTCAGGTCTCTCCAGAGATGTTCAATCGGGTTCAAGTCCGGGCTCTGGCTGGGCCACTCAAGGACATTCAGAGACTTGTTCCGAAACCACTCCTGCGTTGTCTTGGCTGTGTGCCTAGGGTTGTTGTCTTGTTGGAAGATGAACCTTCACCCCAGTCTGAGGTCCTGAGTGGTCTGGAGCAGGGTTTCATCAAGGATCTCTTTGTACTTTGCTCTGTTCATCTTTCCCTCGATCCTGACTAGTCTCCCAGTACCGGCCGCTGAAAAACATCCCCACAGCTCTCATGGTCAGAGAGTCTTCAGGTGCCTTTTTGCAAACTTCAAGCGGGCTGTCTTGTGCCTTTCACTGATGAGTGACTTCTGTCTGACCACTCTACCATAAAGACCTGATTGGTGGAGTGCTGCAGAGATGGGTGTTCTTCTGGAAGGTTCTCCCATCACCACAGAGGAACTCTGTTAGAGTGAGCATTGAGTCCTTGGTCACATCCCTGACCAAGGCACTTCTCCCCTGATTGCTAAGTTTGGCTGGGCAGCCAGCTCTAGGAAGAGTCTTGGTGGTTTTCTCCATTGAAGAATGATGGAGGCCACTGTGTTCTTGGGGACCTTCAATGGAGCAGAAATGTTTTGGTACCCTTCCCCAGATCTGTGCCTTGACACAATCCTGTCTCTGAGCTCTACAGACAATTCCTTCAACCTCATGGCTTGGTTTTTGCTCTGACATGCACTGTCAACTGTGGGACCTTTATAAAGACAGGTGTGCCTTTCTCGTGTTCAATCAATTGAATTTGCCACAAGTGGACTCCAATCAAGTTTTAGGAACATCAAGGATGATCAATGTTAACAGAATGCACCTGAGCTCAATTTCGAGTCTCATAGCAAAGGGTCTGAATACTTGTGTAAATAAGGTATCCGTTTTAATTTGATTCATTCATTTTAGAATGAGGCTATAATGTAACAAAATGTAGAAAAGATGAAGGGGTCTGAATACTTTCTGAATGCACTGTTTGAATAAAATCAAATATATATGTTGGCTACCGAGCTTGTCTGATGCTTTAAGCACTGCGATTAAAAATGACAAATTACTAAAAAGAGGGAGCCAGAGATCAATATAGCCTAACCAGAAGAAATGACCTGTTCTTGACCCCCTCCTCCCCCGGTGGCCTTGGCAGATTCTATCATTACGTTCCTAAAGTTGCCGGTAATAGGCTACACCGAAGGTCGGCAACCTTTTCCATTTGGAGTGATAAGTTGGCGTACCATTTCCACTGCTCTGCTTGTCAGTTATGATTTTTATCTGCACATTTTCAAAGAACAGTTTCATTTCAGCTATAACGTTTTCAAATGTCTAAATCAACGTCATGTGGTTAATCATAATTCTATCTAAACAAAAAAATAATTTGTGCTGACTGAAGGCGAATAAACTATAAGATAGAGTCGCACACTACATATATAATGTATAGGTTAAATCATCAACATTTCGGCATCACTGTGCCTTCAGGGTAATGTCATGAATACTTGAACCAGGTTATGTAGACAATCAGTGTAATTAGTGCAACCAATCACAGGGGGGGGGGGGGGGTGTGAGGGTTGAGTCAATTATTAGAGTTAATTAGAATTAATTGAGTGAAACTGTTAAAAATCAATAGTTTATGGCATATTAAATATTAGGCTATTGTTATCATATGCAAGCAATTGAATATTGTCCATAATATTAGCATCAACATACATTATTGTTTAATTCAATGTCACATATTTAATGGTTTCCTATTTAATTTATATTTGTTACATGTAGTCTTTTGGTTCAACCTTAATGCATAATAAGCATCAACAGGGGGAACATATTAGGCATATACTAATAAGTTGTAGAAAGAATATATCAATTCATAAAAAACTTGTTCATAAGATGGGCCTGAGAGCAAAGTAAATATTCAGACCACTAGGGGGCCAAAGTTTTTAGATAGGATATCCAGTAAGCCTCCCTTAGTAGTAGTAGGATCTCCATGTTACCTCCCCTCCTTGGTAGAGCAACATGCTCAATGCCTGTGTATTTGAGGGAGCAGATTGGATGGTTAGCTTCAACAAAGTGAGCTGCTACTGGATAGTCAATGTTCTTACACCTGATTGAGCTGTGGTGTTCAGCTATACGTTGTTGCAATTGTCTTTTCGTTGTGTCCTACGTAGGCTTTTCCACATGAGAATATGTAAAAATAGCCTACATAAAAAGCCAACAAATAAAATCATTGCAGCGCGGAGGTAGAAAATATCATGATAAAAACCCATATCCTAAAAAACCACATTGGCTATGCATAGCTTGTCTGCAAGGAACTTCAAACATTGTATCAACTATTAACTTTTTCCGGAAGACGCTTGTGCTAGCAAACTTGCATAAATTACTCTGGGCCCTCAGAGTTTCCGTCCCAGTGAACTCCAGACAGACACAGCTGAAGGCTATTTTGTGCAAGAGATAAGAAGTAAATCAGGTATGGATTTTCTACCGGATCAGAGCATGACATTTTTCCCCCATTTCATTCGGAGTGGTTATCGAAAGGAAGAGAGCTGGAAAGATTTTTCAAATAGGCTACGTTGAGGAACTATTGTCAGGACACCGATCCTGTAGAGGTTAATGATGCAAACTAAAAGATAAACAGCGCCGGCAACAAGGAAAGCAGCCTCTGGGTGCAAGTTTTCCTGCTTGTTTATAGCCTCGCATAGTTCGTTAAGTTCCAGCGTGTTATTTTTCTTGTTCTGAGGTGGAATCTATACAACAGTCACGATAACAGCAATTAAGAATTATTTTGGTAGCAAAGCCGCGGTCGTCAATCAAATCTTATTATCAAGTGGCCGGTAGAATGCAGGGAAGAGGGGGCCAGTTTTCCCTTTGCCTTAATCGCGCAAATACTCCCCCTCTCGTCTAGAACGCCAGTGTTTTCACTTGGATACCCCGAAAATTGGGTCGGAATTACAGAGAGTCCAGGGCAGATTAGTCGAAGTTGAAGCTGGATTTGGCCTAAGTAACTGCCGATCTGATGTTCAAAAGTTATTGTCGGTTTTAAGAACTGATAGAGTACAAATAAATGCAGGAAGAGGAGTCTATAAGATCTCTGACATGAGTACAAAATGCACTTTAAGAGAGCAAGAGTGTATTCATGCCAACAGCATCCAGGCCTTCCAAAGCAACACAGAGAGCAGCAAGGCCGTAAACAATAAGTCTTGGCTTGTTATAACACCGAGGCAGAACAAGAAATTGAGGAGAAACCAGAGACTCCCCAAAGGCCTGGTTATCATACCAGGCTTCTCACAGGGATAATTCAGACTGGGAAGAGTCTACTACATTTGGCCTTGGGAGGCAGAAGAAGAGAACCACAACCAAAACAATGTGTTCTTTTTGGTTCTGGAATCTGTACCTGCCAGATTGGGTTTCTCCTGGCAGTGTTGGCTAACTGGCTAATATAGAGTCCCAGGGCCCTGTTCAACAGAATAAAAAAAATTATTGGGCAAAATCTGCACCTCGTCATTGGCCTCATTAGGGAGAGAACAAGAAACAACAAAACATGTTTCTCCTGGTTTTGTAGCAGACATATTGGGTTCCCTCTATTCTCCAGAGCAGAGAACCCAAGTTGGCTAACAGAGAGCCCTGGATCCTGTCAGTAGGGCACACAATAGCAAAACATTTTGCAACGGTAAACTAGAATCTGGCAATTATTATTGGACAAATTCAAGAAGAACCTCCGCATTTCAGAATGCTTTAAAACATTTTCGCCCAACTGAAGATGACCCCGACTGATGTGCCTGCTGCTGCCACTAGCCCTGGGAAAGCCCTGGGCAAGCCCTGGGGTAGGAGAAGAGGGAGTCTAGAACTAAAGGCAAGTATACATGAAAGTGACAGCTAAGTGAATAAATTGCTTGAAGCGGTGTAGAGAAGTATGAATGCATAACTATTAGGGAATACACCAACATGGCAAGACTGTTTGAGCATTAATAATAAAACCCTCAAATTATCTCAAAATGAATTTCTTACAGACTCAATACACAACCCCTCATAATAAGAGCTTAGCAATAGTTTGCTTAGATTCTGTGAATTCTCAAAACAAGCCAATCCAAGCACCAGAATCACCTAAGAAAATACAAATCTATTTACATTAGATCTGAGAAAAAGGAACAATTACTCTGAAGAGGAACGTTCGTGCTGATTATTTGGGTGGTGGGTAGCCGAAGGAAATGAGCTGGCAGAGACACGAAGAACCAACGACTTGGCATGCACAAGTGTTTGGCTTCATATGACACTTCAACCAGACAGCATACCAGGCCAGACATAAATGAGAGGGAGGCTGGAGGGGAATTTTCCATTAAAGCCATGAAAGAGAAAATACAACTAGAGAATGAAGGGAAAGAAGGAGAAAGGATTGAGAGGGAAAGAGAAAAGGGGAGAGAGTGGGAAAGTAGCATTCGAGGTGTAGAACTGGAAATCCCCAGTGGCGTGACCAGATTAGGCAAAGATGCATGGTGTGAACGTTGTGGAGTGAAGGAGAGCGCCTGGCCTTTGTGTTACTTGGAGAGAAATCAGACAGGACGAGTGGAGGGAGGGAGGAGTGATGAGACAGGGGGAGAGAGAAACTCTGGCCTCAACAACCCAGCCATGGTGCTACTCCACACCAAGGATGTGTCCCTACCCTCCATTAGCCACAGTGCCAGACCTTGCCCCCCCCCCCAGTACTGACCCTGGCAGGACTTGCCGGCCTGGCAGTGGGTCATGTGGTTGAGGACATTCTTCATGGTGCGGCAGTGTGGCAGGGCGCAGGCCCGCACCTCCCCATTGGCTTGCTCGCGCCGCTGGCACTTGTGGGCGTGGAGCAGGAGCACCAGCTGCTGTTGGATCAGTTTGCGCTTCTCCGGGTCGGCCGTGGGGCCAGAGATGGATACACTGCCGGGCACAGGGACCATGCCCACCGAGGGCACCTGCTGCCCGGGCTGCTGCTGGAGCTGGAGGGGTGGAGGAAAGAGGGGGGGGGGATATGTTAAAGAACCTCTACCTCAAAATAATTGCACCTAACTACAGTGACAGGATCTCAGGATCAATGCAAAGCCTTGACATTTGCACATAACATACAGAGAGAACAGGAAACACTCCTGAAAAAAGTTGTGCACTCTTTAGGGAATAGGGTGCCAGACTAGGTGTGGACAGAAGGACTCACCAGGTTTGGCACGCTGGTGACGGCGGTAAGGGGTGCTGCCTTGTTCTGAAGCTGCTGGGGGTTCACCCCCTGCCCTGGCCCCCCCTGGCCATACTGACCACCAAACGGACTGCCACCGTTACTGCCCAGGCCCAACTGAAAGAACAAAAAGGAGAGAGGAGAAGGAGAGAATGGGAGAGGGGAGAAAATGTCAGGAAGCATTTAAAAACACTGTCCATGTAAATAACTAAGTCGCTCTGGATAAGAACTTCAGTTAAAATGTATCAAGTGTCAATTCCATTTCAACAAGCCAAGCACACAAACCCAAATCTCAAAACATGGAAAATGCTCCCAGCATCAATTTGTCTTCTCCAATTCTGCACCAATTTGTCAACAAGCAGATCTCCCAGTGAGGTCTATGCCAGTCACAGCTCGTACATGGTGCCATTATAGCTCTGCCAACTTGGTCCCACCACAACCCTGCTAGTGCCAACACAGCTCAGCCATAGCCCCACACCACAACCCTACTGCCAGAGTTTGAGCTACAGGCTGAGGAGCCAGAGGGCCTTGGCTGCATCCCTCCTCTTCCTTCCCACTTTCTCCCCCAGTACCCCTTCATCTCTTCCTCTCCATCTACAATCACCCCAGCTATCACTTTCCTAATTCCCCCTTCCACAGCATGGAGAAGCCAGACAGAGACCCCTACATCTCTCCCCCTCTGATCCCATGCAGCAGGCAGGCTTAGACCACGGCAGGTGGCAGAAACACCCTCCCTCCCTCCATCCATCCATCCCCCGGGGAACAGTCCCCCCCAGGCCGTTGACAGCGCTCCAGCAGACCAGATAAAAAGGCCCAGCTGAGGCAACCAGAAACCAGCAGCTTAATTCAAACACACAAACACAGCTGAAGATAGATGGAGGTGGGTTGGGGCCTATCTTTCTGTCTCTCGCTGACACTCCACACAGACGAGCACTGAAGAAAAGTGCCCGCCGTGCACTCCAGACACTCCTCCTCCTCCTCATCATTCTGACACACTCCACACAGCTCTGCTTTGAGCCTTGCCACTCCACTGTCAGACGAGAGCGACAGAGACACAGGAGTGTATGCAGCTTGTCTGGCCGTACACATAGATAACCTTATCCCTCCCTGTCTTCCCTAATCCCTCCCTGTCTTCCCTATTCCTCCTTTCACACGCACCCCCTTATTCTGCATCTGATGAAGTGATTTACTGCCCAATGGTACGGCAAAGAGCCAAGGAAAGAGGAAGATCACACACCCAGAAAGGAGATTTACAACCAAGTAAAATGCAGTCAACAGACCACAACAAAGACCATCACCATGAAGAGACACTTTCTCCATGCCCCTCTCCATCTCTCTGAAACAACTCAACTACAACCAATATGCTCTCGTTCAGTCTCTCTATCCCCTCTACGTCACACACCAAACTAATCACCACTGAGTTTCTCAATCTCACACCCATACCAAACTCCTACAGGTTCTCTCAGCGGACTGGTCTCCATGTAAACACACAACTATAAACACTGTTAAGACCCCCTCTCTGTGTTGAGGTTACAGACAGGCAGTACCCCTTATTAGACAACAGAGACTGAAGAATGGATGGTTTCCTATTGGTTTCCTGTGAAACCACATAAAGAGCAGTGTCACTGAGGCTTAGGTAAACAATCCCTAGCAATCTACACACACACTGTTATAATCAACTGTAGAATCCCCTAAGGACAGTGATTGAGTAGAAGATGAGAATGTTAACTCAATATTAGTCCATAGCAGTTCGTCACAACTAGAATTCTAGTTCTAATTCTATGCACAGAGCTTGCAACTGAATAATGCTGCCAACAGATATCTAATGTCCTTAAAAAAAAAAACAGACTCAAGCCAATAGGCAACCAGCTTGTCACATGTGCAGCCCATTGTACAAAAAGAGAGCAGTTATGAGTCTGCAGTGCTGTTGGTGGAGATGTTTTTAAATTGTCCTCCAAGGACACTGGCGCGCTGTTAGAAATGTATCATCCCGTTAGAAACAAAGACCAGGCGTTGTAAGGAAAGGCTACGGAGGTTCTCACCTCTCATTAATTAATTGGGCAATTAAGCCAGTGAATTAAGCCCAGTAAAAACTTAAGCACTGGCTTGGTGTTTGACACAGAGGCAGCATCAGACATTGGTGTAGTAGAGCTGTACTAGGCACAGGGGAGGCTGGCTAAGTGGTTCCTGGTTCCAGATCTGTTTAGGGACCATAGAAAGGGGCAAGACAAGACCAATATATCTGGGACCAGGCTATGGCTACTGCCACGTTCACGTCATGTCGGAGTGATCGGAGGAACGACATGTCTACTTGGAGAGTTCACGTGCTTTGAGCTCGGAAGGAACAATTTTTGTTGCCATTTTCAGTGGTGCGTGGCATCAGAGTTAAGCAGGTGGGAAAGATCAGGGCCCAGAGTTCATACCAGAGTTTCCTAGTCGTAAATAATCAAATAAAAATGTTATTGGTCACATACAAATGGTTAGCAGATGTTATTTTGAGTGTAGCAAAATGCTTGTGCTTCTAGTTCCAACAGTGCAGCAATATCTAACAATTCCACAACAGCTACCAAATACACACAAATCTAAGTAAAGTAATACACCGCTCAAAAGTTTGTCACTTAGAAATGTCTTTGTTTTTGTCCATTAAAATATTGTCAAATTGATAAGAAATGCAGTGTAGACATTGTTAATGTTGTAAATGACTATTGTAGCTGGAAACGGCTGATTTTTTATGGAATATCTACATAGGCGTACAGAGACCCATTATCAGCAACCATTACTCCTGTGTTCCAATGGCACAGTGTGTTAGGGCCTGGACATGTACCGGCTTAAGCAGGGGGACACGTCTGGCACTGCAGGATTTCAGTCCCTGGCGGCGTAGTGTGTTACTGATGGTAGGCTTTGTTACTTTGGTCCCAGCTCGCTGCAGGTCATTCACTAGGCCCCCCCGTGTGGTTCTGAGATTTTTGCTCACCGTTCTTGTGATCATTTTGACCCCACGGGTGAGATCTTGCGTGGAGCCCCAGATCGAGGGAGATTATCAGTGGTCTTGTATGTCTTCCATTTCCTAATAATTGCTCCCACAGTTGATTTCTTCAAATCAAGCTGCTTACCTATGGCAGACGCAGTCTTCCCAGCCTGGTGCAGGTCTACAATTTTGTTTCTTGTGTCTTTTGACAGCTCTTTGGTCTTGGCCATAGTGGAGATTGGAGTGTGACAGTTTGAGGTTGTGGACAGGTGTCTTTTATACTGATAAGTTCAAACAGGTGCCATTAATACAGGTAACGAGTGGAGGACGGAGGAGCCTCTTAAACCTCTTGGAACTACCGCTCCCGGATCCGGGAGAATTGTCATCAACTGACACTAATTAGCATAACGCAACAGACAAAAAATATTACTAGAAAATATTCCTATTCATGAAATCACAAGTGAAATATATTGAAACACAGCTTAGCATTTTGTTAATCACCCTGTCATCTCCGATTTTGAAATTATGCTTTACAGCCAAAGCAAGACAAGCATTTGTATACGTTTATCGATAGCCTAGCATAGCATTATGCCTAGCTAGCAGCAGGCAGCTTGGTCACGAAAATCAGAAAAGCAATCAAATTAAATTGTTTACCTTTGATGAGCTTCGGATGTTTTCACTCACGAGACTCCCAGTTAAATAGCAAATGTTCCTTTTTTCCATAAAGATTATTTTTGTAGCCGGAATAGCTCCGTTTGTTCTTCACGTTTGACTGAGAAATCAACCGGAAATTGCGGTCACGACAACGCCGAAAAATATTTCAAAATTAGATCCATAATATCGACAGAAACATGGCAAACGTTTTTTATAATCAATCCTCAAGGTGTTTTTCAAATATCTATTCGATAATATATCAACCGGGTCAGTTGGCTTCTTAGTAGGAGCGAAACAATGGCCGCATTTGTCTATTACGCACAAAACACTCTGAGAGTCACCAGGTGACCACTTACAATGTTGTCGCTCACGCTCATTTTTCAAAATAAAAGCCTGAAACTATGTGTTGTGACACTAGACACATCAGGGAAGCCATAGAAAAAGGAATCTGGTTGATATCCCTTTCACTGCTCAATAGGGACGCATAGGAACGCAGAGGTTTCTAAATAAGAGTCACTTCCTGATTGGATTTTTCTCAGGCTTTCGCCTGCAATATCAGTTCTGTTATACTCAGACAATATTTTTACAGCTTTGGAAACTGTAGAGTGTTTTCTATCCTAAGCTGTCAATTATACGCATATTCTATTATCTGGTCCTGAAAAATAGCCCATTTACTTTGGGAACGTTATTTTTTTTAAATGAAACTAGTGCCCCCTAGTTTCAAGAGAGCCAGAAATCTTGCTTGTTTGTAGTTGACCAAATACTTATTTTCCACCATAATTTGCAAATAAAGTCATTAAAAATCCTACAATGGGATTTTCTGGAATTTTTTTCTTCTCAATTTGTCTGTCATAGTTGAAGTGTACCTATGATGAAAATTACAGGCCTCTCTCATCCTTTTAAGTGGGAGAACTTGCACAATTGGTGGCTGACTAAATACTTTTTTTGCCCCACTGTACCTTCTGGAGTGTGTGCTGCTATGGTGACCAGTGAGCTGAGAGAAGGCTGGGCTTAACCTAGCAGAGACTTGTAGATGACCTGGAGCCAGGGGTTGTGGCGACGAGTATGAAGCGAGGGCCAGCCAACGAGAGTGTACAGGTCGCAGTGGTGGGTGGTGTATGGGGCTTTGGTGACAAAACGGATGGCACTGTGATAGACTGCATCCAATTTGTTGAGTAGAGTGTTGGATGCTATTTTGTAAATGACATCGCCAAAGTCGAGGATTGGTAGGATGGTCAGTTTTACAAGGGTATGTTTGGCAGCATGAGTGATGGATGCTTTGTTGCGAAATAGGAAGCCGATTCTAGATTTCATTTTGGATTGGAGATGTTTAATATGAGTCTGGAAGGAGAGTTTACAGTCTAACCAGACGCCTAGGTATTTGCAGTTGTCCACATATTCTAAGTCAGAACCGTCCAGAGTAGTGATGCTGGGCGGGCGGGCAGCGGTTGAAGAGCATGCATTTAGTTTTACTTGCATTTAAGAGCAGTTGGATGGCATTGAAGCTCATCTGGAGGTTAGTTGACAGTGTCCAAAGAAAGGCCAGAGGCATACAGAATGGTGTCCGTCTGCGTAGAGGCAGATCAAAGAATCACCAGCATCAAGAGCGACGTCATTGATGAATACAGTTTGGGGTGTGAGAGGAGTCGGCCCGAGAACTGAACCCTGTGGAACCCCCATTGAGACTGCCAGAGGTCCGGACAACAGGTCCTCCGATTTGACATACTGAACTCTGTCAGAGAAGTAGTTGGTGAACCAGGTGAGGCAATCATTTGAGAAACCAAGGCTGTTGAGTCTGCCAATAAGAATGTTGTGATTGACAGAGTCAAAAGCCTTGGCCAGGTCAATGAATAGGGCTGCACAGTAATGTCTCTTATCGATGGCGGTGATATGGTTTAGGACCTTGAGCGTGGCTGGGGTGCACCCATGACCAGCTCTGAAACCAGATTGCATAGCGGAGAAGGTATGGTGGGATTCAAAATGGTCGGGAATCTGTATGTTAACTTGGCTTTGAAGACCTTAGAAAGGCAGGGTAGAATAGATATGGGTCTGTAGCAGTTTGGGTCTAGAGTGTCTCCCTCTTTGAAAAAGGGGATGACCGTGGCAGCTTTCCAATCTATGGGAATCTCAGACGATACGAAAGAGAGGTTGAACAGGCTAGTAATGGGGGTTGCAACAATTTCAGCAGATAATTGTAGAAAGAGAGGGTCCAGACTGTCCAGCCCAGCTGATTTGTAGGTGTCCAGATTTCGCAGCTCTTTCAGAACATCAGCTATCTGGATTTGGGTGGAGAAGTGGGGGAGGTTTGGGCGAGTTGCTGTGGGGAGCGCAGGGCTATTGACTGGGGTAGGGGTAGCCAGGTGGAAAGCATGGCAAGCCGTAGAGAAATGCTTATTGAAATTCTCAATTATAGTGGATTTATCGGTGGTAACAGTGTTTCCTAGCCTCAGTGCAGTGGGCAGCTGGGAGGAGGTGCTCTTATTCGCCATGGACTTTACAGTGTGTCCCAGAACTTTTTAAAGTTTGTGCTACAGAATGCAAATTTCTGCTTGAAAAAGCTAGCCTTGGCTATCCTAATTGCCTGTGTATATTTGTTCCTAACTTCCCTGAAAAGTTGCACATCACGGGGGCTGTTCGATGCTAATGCAGTACGCCACAGGATGTTTTTGTGCTGGTCAAGGGCAGTCAGGTCTGGAGAGAACCAAGGGCTATTATCTGTTCCTGGTTCTAATTGTTTTTTAATGATGCATGCTTATTTAAGATGGTGAGGAAGGCACTTTTCAAGAATAACCAGGAATCCTCTACAGATGGGATGAGGTCAATATCCTTCCTGGATACCCGGGCCAGGTCGATTAGAAAGGCCTGCTCGCTGAAGTGTTTAAGGGAGCGTTTGACAGTGATGCGGGGTGGTAGTTTGACCACAGACCCATTACGGACGCGCAGGCAATGAGGCAGTGATCGCTGAGATCTTGGTTGAAAACAGCAGAGGTATTTGGAGAGCAAGTTGGTTCGGATGATATCTATGTGCCCGTGTTTACGGATTTGTGTTGTACCTCGTGGGTTCATTGATAATGTGTGTGAGATTGAGGGCATCAAGCTTAGATTGTAGGATGGCCGGTGTGTTAAGCATATCCCAGTTCAGGTCACCTAGCAGCACGAACTCTGAAGATCGATGGTGGGCAAACAATTCACATGTGATGTCCAGGGCACAGCTGGGGGCAGAGGGTGGTCTATAGCAAGCGGCAACAGTGAGAGACGTGTTTCTGGAAAGATGGATTTTTAGAAGTAGAAGTTTGAATTGTTAGGGTACAGACCTGGATAGTAAGACAAAACTCGGCAGGCTCTCTGCAGTAGATTGCAACACCGCCCCCTTGGGCAGGTCTATCTTGTCGGAAAATGTTATAGTTGGACATTTCAGGGTTTTGGGTGGACTTCCTAAGCCAGGATTCAGACACGGCTAGGACATCCGGGTTAGCAGTGTGTGCTAAAGCAGTGCATACAACAAACTTCGGGAGGAGGATTCTAATGTTAACCTCTTCATTCTACCCCCTCCTTTTTCGAACATTCTGTTAAAAATCGCGCAACATTTCAGCGTCCTGCTACTCATGCCAGGAATATAGTATATGCATGATTAGTATGTGTGGATAGAAAACACTCTGAAGTTTCTAAAACTGGTTAAATCACGGCTGTGACTATAACAGAGCGTGTGTTTCATCGAAAAGCGCAAGAAATTGGTCACTGAAAGCTGAAACAGTATCCATGCGCCACTTGTATTGTTTAAAGGACACCAAATTTAATATGGACACGGATGCAATTCCTACAGCTTCCACAAGATGTCGCCAAAAACGTCATTTTCATTGACAAAAATCCTTTGAGACATGACCAATAGATCCGTCATTCCATCCAGCCTACAACAATTGATTTTGGAAGATTGAAAAATGGACATTTTTTCTTGAGTAGCTGCTATTGAATACAGATCGCCCAGTGATCAATTTGATCGCTTATTAACGTTTACAAATACCTAAAGTTGGGTTACAAAAGTAGGTTGAAGTGTTTTGTCAAAGAATATAGGCAACTTAAATAATTTTTAAAAATGACGTTGCGTTAGAAGAGAGCTTTTTTCCTGAACTAGACAGGCTATACAAATGGATATTTTGGGCATACATGGACGGATTTAATCGGGAAAAATACCAATTTGTGATGTTTATGGGACATATAGGAGTGCCAACAAAGAATATCATCAAAGGTAATGAATGTTTTATATTTTATTTCTGCGTTTTTGTGTAGCGCCGGCTACGCTAATTATTTTGTTTACGTCCCCTTCAGGTATATTGGGGTGTTGCGTGCTATCAGATAATAGCTTCTCATGCTTTTGCCGAAAAGCATTTTAAAAATCTGACTTGTTGGCTAGATTCACAATGAGTGTAGCTTTAATTCAATACCCTGCATGTGTATTTTAATGAACGTTTGAGTTTTAACGAGTACATTTAGCATTTAGCGTAGTGCATTTGCATTTCCAGGAGCCTAGTTGAGACATCTGCGTCTCAAGTAGGATCAAGAGGTTAACATGCATGAAGCCAAGGCTTTTACGGTTACAGAAGTCAACAAATGAGAGCACCTGGGGAGTAGGAGTGGAGCTAGGCACTGCAGGGCCTGGATTAACCTCTACATCACCAGAGGAACAGAGGAGTAGGATGAGGGTACGACTAAAGGCTATCAGGACTGGTCGTTTAGTGCGTTCAGATCAGAGTAAAAGGAGCAGGTTTCTGGGTGTGAGAGAATAGATTCAAGGCATAATGTACAGACAGGAGTATGGTAGAATGTGAGGACATTGGAGGTAAACCTAGGCATTGAGTAATGATGAGAGAGATATTGTCTCAAGAGATGTTTTAACCAGGTGATGTCACCTCATATGTGGGAGGTGGAACTAAAATGGTAGGTTAAGGCATATTGAGCAGGGCTAGCGGCTCTACAGTGAAATAAGACAATAAATCACTAACCGGGACAGTAATGGACAAGGCATATTGATATTAGTGAGAGACATGCGTAGCAGGGTGATCAATAGTGGTTGGGCTGGCTGGAGACATGGCGATTCAGACAGCTAGCAGAAGGGCCTTAGAGGGACGTCTCGATGGAGCAAAGTCTGTTTTGGACATCGATAGACCAGTAGTGATGGATTAGTAGGGTTCTGAGTAGCAGAGGGGTCAAAGTCCAATTGGCAAAATTGGTATAGTGGCCCAGGAAATTGGCCGATGTATCTATACAGCTAACAGTCCAATATGCTTTAGACAGCTAGCGGGCTGCGGCTGCCGGATGGGCATTCAGGGGTGGTCGCGATGTAGAGGCCAGTGGAGTACCCCCTCGAGCAGATTACGTCGTAGTCCAGTCGTGAAGGATCAGCGGGGTTCCGTGCCCCATACCGGCAGTAGAAGGGGTCTGGGTATCGTAGCCCAGGAGTGACTGATAGGCCTCTTTAGCTAGCCGGGAGAAAGGGCCTAGCATGGGCTAGCTCCAGGCTAATTGGTGTTTGCTTCGGGACCGACGTTAGGCAATACTCAGATAGCAGCTAGCTAGCTGCAAAGATCCAGGTGAAAATGTCCAGAGCATGCGGTAGGAATCCGTGGACATGGAGAGAAAATAGGTCTGGTATGCTCTGGTTTGAGTCGCGTTGTACAAACTGGCGAGAGCTTTCCGAGCTAAAGGTTAGCTGATGACCGCTAGCAGTGGTTAGCTGGCTACTAGCTGGTAGCTAGTGAGCTGGCTAGCTTCTGTTGGGGGATTTTGGATTCAAGGTGAATAATACTTTAGAAAAAAAACAGATCCGCACCACATTGAGTGAGGCGGGCTGGGTTGCAGAGTGTTTAGAAGTTGAGTTTTTGAAAAAATATTTAAAAATATATGCGAAGAAAAATATATATATATATATATATATATATATATATATATATATATATATACACACGGGACACGACGATTTCAAAAGACGTCTGACTATAGCCGGAAATCTGCCGTTTCCGGGTATAGTAGTCATTTACAATTTGATGTCATTTTAAAAATGGACAAAACATGTGTTTCTCTTTCACAAAGGAGGACATTTCTAAGTGACCCCAAACTTTTGAATGGTAGTGTACATATAAATACGGATGAGCAATGACCGAGCGGCATAGGCAAGATGCAATAGATTGTATAATATACAGTATTTACATATGAGATGAGTAATGTAAGATGTGTAAACACTATTAAAGTGACATTATTAAAGTGACTAGTGATCCAGTTATTAAAGTTGTATGTGGGCAGCAGCCTCTCTGTTAATGACGGGCTGTTTAACGGTCTGATGGCCTTGAGATAGAAGCTGTTTTTCAGTCTCTCGGTCCCAGCCTTGATGCACCTGTACTGACCTCGCCTTCTGGATGGTAGCGGAGTGGCTCGGGTGGTTGATGTCCTTGATGATCTTTTTGGCCGACATGGGGTGCTGTAGGTGCCCTGGAGGGCCGGAAGTTTGCCCCCGGTGATGCGTCATGCTGACCACACCACCCTCTGGAGAGCCCTGCGGTTGTGGGTGGTGCAGTTGCCATATCAGGCAGTGATACAGCCCGACAGGATGCTCTCAATTGTGCATCTGTAAAAGTTTGTGAGGGCTTTAGGTTAAATTTCTTCGGCCTCCTGAGGTTGAAGTGGCACTGTTTCGCCTTCACCACACTGTGTGGGTGGACCATCTCAGTTTGTCTGCGATGTGTACGCCAAGGAACTTCAAACTTTCCACCTTCTCCACTGCTGTCCCGTCGATGTGGATAGAGAGGTGCGCCCTCTGCTGTTTCCTGAAGTCCACGATCACATCCTTTGTTTTGTTGACGTTGAGTGAGAGGTTGATATCCTGACACCACACTCCAGAGTGCCCTCACCTCCTCCCTCAGGCTGTCTCGTTGTGGTTGGTAATCAAGCCTACTACTGTTGTGTCGTCTGCAAACTTGATGATTGAGATGGAGGCGTGCATGGCCACGCATGTCATGGGTGAACAGGGAGTACATGAGGGGGCTGAGCATGCAACCTTGTGGGGCCCCAGTGTTGAGTATCAGCGAAGTGGAGATGTTTCCTACCTTCACCAATTGGGTGCAGCCCGTCAGGAAGTCCAGGCCCCGTCAGGAAGTCCAGGCCCCAATTGCACAGGGCGGCTTTGAGACCCAGGGCCTCAAGCTGAATGATAAGCTTGGAGGGTCCTATGGTGTTGACTGCTGAGCTGTAGTCAATGAACCGCATTCTTACATAAGTATTCCTCTTGTCCAGATAGGGCAGTGTGTAGTGTGATGGCGGCAGGGTAGCCTAGTGGTTAGAGCGTTGGACTAGTAACCGAAAGGTTGCAAGTTCGAATCCCCGAGCTGACAAGGTACAAATCTGTCGTTCTGCCCCTGAACAGGCAACCACTGAAAAGGCCGTCATTGAAAATAAGAATTTGTTCTTAACTGACTTGCCTAGTAAAATAAAAGGTAAAATATAAAAAAAACATTGTCTGTGGACCTATTGAGGCGGTAGGCAAATTGAAGTGGGTCTAGGGTGACAGGTAAGGTGGAGGTGATTGACTAGTCTCTCAAAGCACTTCATGATGAGAGAAGTGAGTGCTACGGGGCAATGGTAACTGAAGTAAATTACTATTGTCTTCTTGGGTACAGGAACAATGTTGGCCATCTTGAAGCATGTGGGGACAGAAGACTGGGGCAGGGAGAGATTGAATGTGTCCGTAAACACACCAGCCAGCTGGTTCGCACACGCTCTGAGGACGTGCCGTCTGGGCATTACGAGTTGGTGGGACATTCACATGCATTTTTCCCAGTAAAAGGGTTGTATTTCCGAGTTCCCAACATGACCGCAACATGTGACATGATTCTTTCTTAATGGTTCGGCCCATGCGGAGGGCATTTATTCATTTCCGATTTAGTACCCAGCAGTATCAGAGAGCTATCACCCAATCAGGATGGATCTGTTCTACACAGTGCCACAGTAACTAGCACCAAAGCTGAGAATTCATGGATGATCCTGTACAAATGATGATTCAACACACACAAAGAAGAGCTATAAAGAGATATCGCTGCTCTCTGACCATTTGGCACATTTAAGACCTGTCTTTCTGTCACAGACAGACATTTCATACATGCCTCTCCATGATTAAGAGTGTAGTTTGTGTGTGTAGTTTGTGTGAGTCTCTCAGCCCTGTGACTCACCTTGTTCATGTTGCCCGCCTGCTGGGCGGCAGCGTTCAGGGTGGCAGCGCCCACCTGTGGCCCGCCCTGCTGTGTGAGTGTCTCTGCCAGCGAGCTGCCCACTCCTCCTCCTGGTGCCGCCTGCGTGGCCTGGTACTGACCCCGGCCTCGTCCACCTCCAGGACCCAGCCCCAGGCCTCCGTTTATCACCTGGCCCGGCTGGTGCTGCCCACCCTGACCTAACATCCCGGCATGGCCCCCCAGAGACTGGTTGAAGTTCTGTCCGGTCCCCGCTTTCGGCGACCCTTGACCCAAGGAGCTCTTCCCGTGTGCTGCACCCAACTGACCCCCAATGCCACTGGGCTGAGTTCCTCCTCCAGCACCCCCGATGAGACCAGAGGCACTACCCACTCGGAGGAGTTCTGACAGCTGCTTGTGCTTGGCCACTGCGTCCGGGACCTTGGAGCCCAGAGGTCCAGGACCCCCAGGGTTGACGTTACCCCCATTGGAAGGCATTCCGCCCCCCGTCATACCCCCCAGGCCAGAGCCTCCGTTGGGGATCAGCTCGTCTGGCAGGTCGTTCTCCAGGTCGTCCCATGATAAGGAGCCTAGATCCACTGTAGAAGAGGAAGAGAGAGGGAGAGAGAAAAACAGGTTAATAATATGGATTGATATCATGAAAATTCATGGGCTGATATTCCTGTCTGTGTAAGTGCCATTGAAATACAGTTTCAGCCAGCCTATCGCAGACCTGCAAATCCTAAATCATTTTTATGAGAACAACTTCAGTGCAGTTTTCTGACAAGGTGGTGCTGATGTAGGCCTAAGGTTGGGTAGGGTATAGGTTCAGCGCATGTCAGTCAACTTCCCCTTAGGAAGTTGGAGCATTTAGCATTTTTGAAAAACCTGTAACTGCCATTTCCTGAAACTAAGAGTCTTAAATTATATCCAACACAGAAGTACTGCTTTTATGTGCATAGTTTAGTGTAAAAGTTAACTGGCTTCATTTTGTTTGGGGAGAAAATTCTAAAATGATTAAATCACTGGAAGCAATGTAGTAGCTTACTGTATGCTATTTGGAATATGAAACAACTGAAGTAGCCCTATATGAGTTAGTTTCACATCTACATCCCTGACTTAGTCCATCAAGTTAGGTCTGATTACTAGGCTACCGTTCATTCAACATGCCTGGTTATTGGTGAACTGACTATTATGACATCTAGTATCACACTACCATGGTTGACACACAGCTACATCAAGAGAACAGATCAACAACTGATTCATTAACATAGGTCTACTAGTCTTTAACAGTATACCGTAACTTTGTCAAGGATGGACAGGTATTTGCGGAACAGCTCTCCGCCACGTCTGTTTCCATCCACGCAGCGGCGAAAAACTGAACTACCGCAACACCACACGTTTCCTTTCTCTAACATGCACTCGTGCATTCAATACAACCGTTGAGATCACAGCATGTCCGGGAAAGAAAGTGTTCTTGCCTAGTTGACTAAACACTGTAGCTAACTACAAAATAGTGGTTGTGCTTGACAAACAATTTTGGGGAAAATAGTAAACAGTTCGTTCTCCATTTTTCCTACCCTTTTCCCCCCTCACAACAGCGGTATCAACGGATGAAGTGGAGAGCTGCCATCCACCTCAGGAGGAAGATAAAACCAGAGACAGAAAACCCTGCGCTGGTTGTTCCTGGTTCAATTGAAGTCAAAGAACTGAGCAGACCAGACCCAGCTGCTATCGCATTGGTGTCTATGTGAGAGCCACCACCTTAAGTAGACAGGAACTGACAATGTTTTCGCAATGGTAAATAGGGATGCACGACATATCGGTGAACATATAGGAATCTGCCGATATTAGCTAAAAATGCCAACATCGGTATCGGCCCAATGTCTTGTTTAACGCCAATGTGCAAAACCGATGTCCAAGTACGGTATGACGTGCATACCTAAACTCAGCAAAAAAAGAAACGTCCTCTCACTGTCAACTGCGTTTTTTCGAGCCAATTTAACGTGTACATATTTGCATGGACATAACCAGATTCAACAACTGAGACATAAACTGAACAAGTTCCACAGACATGTGACTAACAGAAATTGAATGATGTGTCCCTGAACAAGGGGGGGGGGGGGGGGTCAAAATCAAAAGTAACAGTTAGTATCTGGTGTGGCCACCAGCTGCATTAAGTACTGCAGTGCATCTCCTCCTCATGGACTGCACCAGATTTGCCAGTTCTTGCTGTGAGATGTTACCCCACTCTTCCCCCAAGGCACCTGCAAGTTCCCAGACATTTCTGGGGGGGGAATGGCCCTAGCCCTCACCCTCCGATCCGACAGGTCCCAGACGTGCGCAATGGGATTGAGATCCGGGCTCTTCGCTGGCCATGGCAGAACACTGACATTGCTGTCTTGCAGGAATTCACGCACAGAGCGAGCAGCATGGCTGGTGACATTGTCATGCTGGACAACATACATAAATACTACTATGGAACACCATTTGGGTCTTTGCGTGTCAAAAAAAGATAGTCAAATAACACTATTTGACACATCAAATAACACAGTTATATGATAGAATGTTGTGTGTTCTGAATAGCTTGGTACCTAGCTAGCACCAATACAACCAGCCTGAAAACAATGACCAGTGGAAACTGCAGTCATTTTTATTATTCTTAGGAATGAATCCTTGTGAGTAAGTATTAGCTAGATAGCCACTTGTTGTTTGCCTATTAAAAATTGAACTTCTGTTCATAAAAATAAAGCTAGCGAGCTACTTAACCCTGCTGCCAAAAGCTAACGTTATAAGCAGCCAGCTAACAAGGCTCGACCGGAGCGGGTTGTGAAGCTAGGCACAACAGTGGAATTTGTGGTTTGCCTTCAAAATAAAAGTACCTCTTTGAAAGTGATGCAGAAGGTTTCAATTGGTGGAATCATGCCATATTTAGACCAGATCATGTTCAACAAGGTTGGAATGTGAAGCAATGAAATTGGGTATCAGTCTACTCGGTGACACCTACAGAACACAACTGAAGAGTTTAAGCAAATATTAGTGTTATAGCTCTTATCGCAGGACTGTGAGAAACCACCTCCCCGGTCAGCCTATTGTGTGTATTGACATTCATATTGCACTGTACACCTAAGGATTAACTAAGTATTGGGAAACAATGAAACGGGGTATCAGTCTACTCCATACCCAAGACATTTTCTCCCAACGTCCTCCTCAGAGTTATCAGACTCCAAAACATGCACACAGTATTGTTTTTCCTCGGGAATAGTGTTCAGTACACATAGGTTGACAATAAATGTGGCTAAATTCACAGTTGTTTCAGAGTCCCGCAATAAGAACTACAACACTTATGTTCTCTGGGTGTCACTGAGTAGACTGATACCCCAATTTCATTGATCCACAAACCATAGGTAAGGCTGTACAGTGAAATAAGTATGCCCCCAATGTAATTCTGAAGTATAATAAATCCAGTGTGATTTCAGATTGTCAAATTAACAAAATTGTATTTTGTTGATTATATATAACATTCCAACCTCGTTTAGCTTTATCTATTCCATTATGACATAATTCTACTATTTGTATTCATTTGCATCACTATCAATGACATACTTGTATTTTGAAGGCTAACCGCAAAGTACACGGTTGTGGCTAACCCTTCTTGTGGCTAGCTGCACATAGATGGGTCCGACCATCATTAAGCAAATAAGAACTGTCTTATAAATTAGGGTTATTTTAGATGACACTACAGAAACAGATGTCGTTTTGCTATGTTTTTGGGGAAAAACATTGTTTGCATCCATGAACTGGCTAGCTTATTGTTTTAATGACCAGCACTGTAGGTGCGCGAGATAACTTCACCAGTATCACAGCGTATTGATGAATCGTTGTGACAATACAATATGAAATATGAGTGAGTTTAATCAATGTGTAATAACTATATAAAAAAATGTATGAACGTGTAAAATGATTATGTGACGTGGAGTCATATTCAGGACCGGACACGTCAAATAGTGTTATCTTTTTTGACATGCAAAGACACAAACAGCATTCCATAGAAATCCTGGATGAGAATGAAACTGAACAAATGAACAACGAAACAGCACAGCAAGTAAGTGAAAGAAATAGATTTTGATTAGGTTTTACTGTAATGGGGACATACGTAAATGCCAACAAAATAACTTCTTGGTCAGTGTGGTGTGGTGGTGTGTGTGTAACCTTTATTTAACTAGGCAAGTCAGTTATGAACAAATTCTTATTTACAATGACGGCCTAACCCGGACGATGCTGGGCCAATTGTGCGCCGCCCTATGTGACTCCCAATCACGGCCAGATGTAATACAGCCTGGATTCGAACCAGGGACAGTAGTGACGCCTCTTGCACAGAGATACAGTGCCTTAGACGGCTGAGTCCATGTGTGTTAACTATTTAACTGTACTAGAATGATTAAAAGGCCGCTAAATTTGTAAATATCGGTATCGTTTTTTTTGAGGCAAGGAAAATATTGGATATCGGTATGGGCAAAAACATATCGGTGCATCACTAATGGTAAACGGCCTGAATGAACTATTTTCATTCATCCACCATCTTTGATAGTACTACAACTACGGGGGCGAGCCGGAGCAGAGAGCTAAAGAGTTTTGTCCTCTGATTGGTTCAGCTCCAACTTCAGACGGTTGAGTCAAAAACCACAATGTGCCAACTAGTCTATTTCTGTGTATTTTTCATACCAGTGCACTTTGACCTCAAATTGCATTCAAGCATGGTACGCAAAATGCGTGCAAGTTGGGCTGGGAGATGGAATTGGGAGCGATAGCAGACCTACCATTCACCTCACACTTGATTCCATCGCAACGTGCTAATGAGCTAATGCGTTAACTCGCTAACGCTGCTTGGTGAGTCTACTGCTGATCCACACCACACAGTGAAGAAGCAAAAAAAACAGGAGGGAGGGATGGAGGATGATATTTAAGAAGAGTGATAAATTAGTGATAAATGAGGAGGGTGTTGGTGCCACCTGACAAACACAGTTAACAGTTAGACAGGCAGTGAAAATACAGCATCACTCAAGGGAGGGGGCAAGCGTATTTGGGTAACACTGTCAGGTAGCGTGTTTTGACAGTTAAACAGCCAGTGAAAATACATAATCACTGCATCACTCAATGTTGGTTCCCCATAGGGAAGGGAGAAGGGGGAAGAGTATTTGGGTAACATCGTCAGGAAGTGTGACTGGGAATTGTGGTGGAGGGAGACAATTGAAGACATGCCAGGGGATGAGACTCAGTGGATACAACAAATTAACCCAAACAGAACTTGCTAATTATATTTCTGCAGGGCTGTGGAAATTTACTTAAGGGTTGATAAAATGCAGTTATGGATTTTACCCAGTCTCAAAGCCGAATGGTTTAGATTGCTTGGAATGTTACGGGAGAAGCTCCGACCAATTGCGACCATGCCTGTGCAGATCAAACTTTTTATTTTTTTATTGCCGTCTTTGATGAAATGACCCTTTTCATGTAAAAAATAACAGAATACACTGACGATTTAAAGCAAAACCACACTTCCTGAAGAAACCACTGTTTATCCTGCACCAGTGCCAGAGTTTCCTGAAGAGTGTTGCTGGTCAGGTTTCTTAGAAAACCTTTCAGAGCGCCTTCTCTTTTCTCCTGATTTCTAGGAATTTACCCCCATCTTAGCGTAGCCTCGAGGTTTGCGTTAGCTTTCAGAAATCTGCATTGTTAACTCAACTCAAAAGAAGCCCAAATATTGAACAGAGCAGTAGCTTAGTTTATCTGTCTGGATCAAGTGCAATTCTGTGACTTTGGTTGTGTCTACACTTCACACTTGTGTGACTTTATCAGAATACGTAGAGCGCATTGAAAAGACGGGTCTAGACTAGAGGTCGACCGATTATGATTTTTCAATGCCGATACAGATTGGACCAGAAAAACCACAACAAAAAAATAATAATGTAATAATGATAATTACAACAATACTGAATGAAAACGTATTTTAACTTAATATAATACATCAATAAAACTCAATTTAGCCTTGAGTAAATAATGAAACATGTTCAATTTGGTTTACATAATGCAAAAACACATTGTTGGAGAAGAAAGTAAAAGTGAAATGTGCTATGTAAGAAAGCTAACGTTTCATTTCCTTGCTCAGAATATGAGAACATATGAGAGCTGGTGGTTCCTTTTAACATGAGTCTTCAATATTCCCGGGTAAGAAGTTTTAGGTTGTAGTTATTATAGGACTATTTCCCTCTATACCATTTGTATATCATTAACCTTGACTATTGGATGTTCTTATAGGCACCTTAGTATTGCCAGTGTAACAGTATAGCTTCCTTCCCTCTAGTTAGCGCGCGCTAACTAGCTAGCCATTTCACGTCGGTTACACCAGCCTCATCTCAGGAGTTGATAGGCTTGAAGTCATAAACAGCGCAATGCTTGACGCACAACGAAGAGCTGATGGCAAATGCACGAAAGTGCTGTTTGAATGAATGTTTACGGGCCTGCTTCTGCCTACCACCGCTCAGTCAGATACTTGTATGCTCAGTCAGATATGCAACGCAGGAGACGCTAGATAATAGCTAGTAATATCATCAACCATGTGTAGTTAACTAGTGATTATGATTGATTGTTTTTTATAAGATAAGTTTAATGCTAGCTAGCAACTTACCTTGGCTTACTGCATTCGCGTAACAGGCAGTCTCCTTGTGGAGTGCAACGAGAGAGAGGCAGGTCGTTATTGCATTGGACTACTTAACTATAAGGTTGCAAGACTAGATCCCCCAAGCAGACACGGTGAAAATCTGTCGTTCTGCCCCTGAACAAAGCAGTTAACCCACCGTTCCTAGGCCATCATTGAAAATAAGAATGTGTTAACTGACTTGCCCAATTAAATAAAAGGTATAAAAAAAAAAACACATTATTGTTATTATTTAATTATTTTTTTAATCGGCGCCCAAAAATACTGATTACCGATTGTTATGAAAACTTGAAATTGGCCCTAATTAATTGGCCATTCCGATTAATCGGTCGACCTCTAGTCTAGACGCACAAATGTTGCTTTGTGGTCTGATCTAGCTGACCAATTCAGGAGGTGGTCAGGGATGCACTGTGTGCAGATTTCTCAGTTGATGCAAATCAGGCTCCTGAAAGCGCATACAGTGGGCAACAAGAAAACTTGTGTTTTGGGGACGAGATGTACCTTGTCATTTTAACGTTGGGGGAAATATGTTCTTCGAGCGTGACAAACATGTTTCGCTGGCATCATAAATGCTTGCCAGCTAGCTAATATTTAGACTAAACATTTTGGCTTTTTTATGACGGTTTTGGAGCAGTGGCTTCTTCCTTTCTGAGCAGTCTTTCAGGTTGTGCCGATATAGGACTTGTTTTACTGTGGATATAAATAATTTCCTCCAGCATCTTCACAAGGTCCTTTGCTGTTGTTCTGGGGTTGATTTCCACTTTTCTCACCAAAGTACGTTCATCTCTAGGAGACAGAACGCATCTCCTTCCTGAGCAGTATGACGGCTGCGTAGTCCCATGGTGTTTATACTTGTGTACTATTGTTTGTACAGATGAACGTGGTACCTTCAGGCGTTTGGAAATTGCTCCCAAGGATGAAGCAGACTTGTGGAGGTCTACAATTATTTTCTGGGGTCTTGGCTGATTTATTTTGATTTTCCCATGATGTCAAGCAAAGAGACACTGAGTTTAAAGGTAGGCCTTGAAATACATCCATAGGTACACCTCTAATTGACTCAAATGATGTAAATTAGCCCAAGCTGTTTAAAAGCACTGACCCACTGGAATTGTAATACAGTCAATTGTAAGTGCAATAATCTGTCTGTAAACAATTGTTGGAAAGATTACTTGTGTCATGCACAAAGTAGATGTCCTAAACAACTTGTCAAAACTATATTTTGTTAACAAGACATTTGTGGAGTGGTTGAAAAACTAGTTTTAATGACTCCAACCTAAGTGTATGTAAACATCTGACTCTCCCACTTCCTCAATATCACTCCCTCTTTTTCTACTCACTGTCTTTCTAGTTCTCTCCCTTCAGCTCTTCCTTCTTTCACTTGCTCTCACCACCACTTGTCCCTCTCTTTCAGCTCTCAAGGTTCTTCACTCTCCGTCTCTAGCTCCATCCAGCTGTATATTCTCTGCTAAGCTTAGTGGCTGAGGCCAGCAGTGAGTGGCACAGTTTTCTGTCCGAGCCAGGCGCCTTCACACACACAATGTCCCGGTCGGTCAATCACCAAGTCAAGCATGGCTTATTTTCACAGCCTGCACGAGCCGAGCACACACACTCCTCCTGCATCTCCCTCTTACACAGACTACTTTATGTCCCCTCACACACACACACACCTCTGCCCTCCTTTGAGCAGCAGGGAGCTGGCGATGGGATCTGTGCTGACTTTATATTTCCTGGCTGGAGTAGATTGCAAGAGCACGAAATAGAGCAAGAAGAGTGTCCATTTCAACACAAAGGGGCTAATGACCCAACTAAACCAGATGTCAAAACTTGGAGACTAGCAAAACGAGGCTATTCAGGCACCATCCCTTCCTTCTCCAAAACCATTCACCCAAATGAAAAGTGCTTTTCAGGTATTCAGAGGGGACTTCAACTTGATGGATGAACAAGGCTTATTTGCTTGGGATGAGAATTTGGAGTATTTTCTATTAGAGCTGAGACAATACACCGAAATTGACTGACAATGCTATCCTCTTACTGAAGCATTTTGCTTAAGTCGGTCATTTCCGGTGATTTTGCTACACAACGTTCCTGTAGATAGACCAATGGTTTAAGAACAACAGTAATATACGCATTGTGTTGATTCCTGCTATGAAATATCTGCCTTTTCCGTTTTGCTGTTGGCTGCTGACTCCCACTCCCTCCCCCCACTGACACAGAGGAGGGAGAGATGCATTCTGAGAAGCACAAGCAAATGACCATTGCTCAAAATACTATTGCGGGAAAAAGGTTTTAAAGCAACTACTGTTGTTCTAGTCAAAGCTTTCTGTGAGGATATCACGCATGCCTCACCTGTTAATATCGAGTCCGTGGCACCACTTCTCAACCAGAGTAGGCTGTAGTGTGCCATTTGCGGTAAATAGACCGATATCAAGAAGGCCTAGCACTGGAAAGTTTTTGTGGGACATTGTGTTTTAAAATTCCCACTTCCTCAGGTGTTGAAAAATATAGCCTATATGGGCCAATATGCAATTTTATGTTTTGTCCATGTCGCCCAACTGTAGCACCTCCCTAAAAAAGTTAAAATTGCTGATTTATCATTATCGCAAAAAACAGGCAATTTATTGCGAGATGGATTTTTGTCCATATCGCCCAGCTCCATTTGCCATACATTTTCTACACTCTGTATCAAAGCCATATCAAATATATTGGTTCTAAAGTAGTTGCTATAGAGCTATTTCATATTAATTGTTGAGAGGAAAATAGTACACCTACAAACATCTGAGAATCTCTTCTTCAAAAGGGTCAGTAATTGCTTCCAAATCTGTGTTTTCCCACAATTTCATTTTAAAATGTTACAGCCTACAATTAGAAAAAAAAAAATTGATTCCAGAGCACAGGGAGAGGGAGTGAGTGGCTTGCCAGCAGGCCTCAGCAAAACAGGGGCAGGGCGATGCAAGAGCGGTTCAAAGTTTCTTACGCCATCCATGTCCACTTTAACACGGCATCTTTTTCCCTGTCCGTCTTTCATTTATCCCTCCCTCTCTCTTTTCAAGTTGACAACTGACCGATGTGAGTGGGAGACGCAAGCATGGCAATATCTGCTATATAATGAGAGGAAACGGTGAGGCTTAAATATAAACGGCTTAAAACGTGTGCAGTGACTGCAGACTGTCATTTAAAACTGCCAATTAGGCTGTAATATGGGCCAGGCTCAGCCGGCGCAAAAAGACACTGTCATACGTGTGACAACCCACCCACCCCTCCTCGGAGGTTCCATTACTAAGTGCATCATGAGTATGTGACACGGGTGGGCCCTAAATGTGCCATTTGGAGAGCAGGGAGCGTGCTGACGGAGGGCTCCTATCGTTAAAGCAGTGGAATGGAATATCATGCTAGTCATAGTATCAGGCGACAGGGTAGCCTAGTGGTTAGAGTGTTGGACTAGTAACCGAAAGGTTGCAAGTTCAAATCCCTGAGTTGACAAGGTACAAATCTGTCGTTCTGCCCCTGAACAGGGGGGCCGTCATTGAAAATAAGAGATTTTTTCTGTGCAACGTCTCTGGAAAACTTCCCCAAACATTCCTGGAGTATCCGCTTCGATAATCAGACCAGCTCGGCGGCAGAGAGACAAGCTAGCTGCAATCAGGTCAGTGTGGGACAAGTGGGTGGACCGCCTTCCCCTGTTTTACATCCCTGGGCCCGACGTTACAGTTGATGAGCAGCTTATGACATTTAGAGGCCGCTGCCCCTTCAGGCAGTGCATACCATCTAAACCCGCAAAAAATGGAATCAAGATCTGGGCTGCCTGTGATTCTGCATCATCATATGCGTGAAATGTGCAAGTGTACACAGGGAAGCCAGATGGAGGAGCCCCTGAGAAGAACCAAGGGATGTGGGATGTCCTGGACGTGACACAGGGACTCCGTGGCCATGAAATCACATGCGCTAACTTTTTTAAAACTTCGCACAGGTTGGGACGGGAGCTCCTCACGAGGAAGCTGACGATGGTAGGAACAGTACAAAAAAACAAGCCAGAGCTTCCAACTCAGCTCTTGAATACACGGAACAGGCCTATCAATTCCTCTAAGTTCGTGTTCAAGGCCCACACGTCCCTAGTGTTCTACATGCCAAAGAAAGGCAAACATGTGGTACTCATGAATACACTGCATAGGGATGGGAGAAGCTGTGGCCAGGAACATCAAAAACCAGGAATCATAATGATTACAATGCCACAAAATCAAATCAAGAGTCGGCTTTCTATTCCGCAACAAAGCCTCCTTCACTCACGCCGCCAAACTTACCCTAGTAAAACTGACTATCCTACCGATCCTCGACTTTGGCGATGTAATCTACAAAATTGCTTCCAACACTCTACTCAGCAAACTGGATGCAGTTTATCACAGTGCCATCCGTTTTGTCACTAAAGCACCTTATACCACCCACCACTGCGACTTGTATGCTCTAGTCGGCTGGCCCTCGCTACATATTCGTCGCCAGACCCACTGGCTCCAGGTCATCTACAAGTCCATGCTAGGTAAAGCTCCGCCTTATCTCAGTTCACTGGTCACGATGGCAACACCCATCCGTAGCACGCGCTCCAGCAGGTGTATCTCACTGATCATCCCTAAAGCCAACACCTCATTTGGCCGCTTTTCGTTCCAGTACTCTGCTGCCTGTGACTGGAACGAATTGCAAAAATCGCTGAAGTTGGAGACTTTTATCTCCCTCACCAACTTCAAACATCTGCTATCTGAGCAGCTAACCGATCGCTGCAGCTGTACATAGTCTATTGGTAAATAGCCCACCCATTTTCACCTACCTCATCCCCATACTGTTTTTATTTATTTACTTTTCTGCTCTTTTGCACACCAATATCTCTACCTGTACATGTCCATCTGATCATTTATCACTCCAGTGTTAATCTGCAAAATTGTAATTATTTGCCTACCTCCTCATGCCTTTTGCACACAATGTATATAGACTCCCCTTTTTTTCTACTGTTTCTACTGTACTCCATGTGTAACTCTGTTGTCTGTTCACACTGCTATGCTTTATCTTGGCCAGGTCGCAGTTGCAAATGAGAACTTGTTCTCAACTAGCCTACCTGGTTAAATAAAGGTGAAATAAAAATAAAATAAATAAACAAAAGGAGGGGTGGACCATTTAGACAAGCTGGTGACTGGCTACAACTGCAAAAGAACCCTACGCTGGTCACTTGTGATATTCTTCAACATCTTAGACATCTCAACACGTTTGTCATCTGGATGGCGTAGAACCCAGATTGGAACAGAGGGAAGCTCCAGAGGAGACAGCTCTTTCTTGAAGAGCTGGGCAAGGCATTGGTAAGACCTCAAATCCAGAGGCAACATATCCCAAGGAATCCAGCTTCTGCAGCCATTGTGAGGATTCAGGAGGAGGATGCTGGAGCCCCACCCGCCAGACCCACAGAACGAACAACTCCAATACTGGAAGTGTGTGTGTGTCTGACTATCCTACCTTGGCCTGCTGTAACCATATAAGTGAGTGAGATGTTAGTAAAATTCCTGAACTAAGTGTTTTCATCATTCTAGATTGCAGCTGGTAACAACAAGAAGCTCTGCGATGTGTGTGGACCCAAGGAGGACAGGAAGACATTACATGCATCAACTGCAAGAAATACATTTGCAACACACACACACAGTAAAACTCTGTCCCTCATGTGGTGTGTAGACTGGCCTTAATTTGTGTTCAACGAGACTCATTTATCATTTCCATAAAATACTGTATGTAAGATTTGTCCTTACAATTTGTTGAGTACAAAGCAATAACCATCAATAGTGATGAAAACCTTGTTTCATTTATATTTGTTCAAGACAAACATGATTTAGTCCACCCATGTCTTGATTATAATAGATTTTAGTTTACAAAAATCACCCTTTATCCAAAACAAATATTGATAATTGATAAATGTGACCTAGCAGAGGTAAGTCAACAATAAGTATTTTTACATAAATTGTTATGGCTGTATTGTTTTAAAAACCCAATAATGTTATGGGTCCATCGGCACAGCGAACATTGGGTGAATAACAAAAACATGAACCCCACACAAGGGTTAAGTGCCTGTAGGTACCAGGCACACCAGTTTGAGTGTGTCAAGAACTGCAACATTACTGGGTTTCTCAAGCTCAACAGTTTCCTATGTGTATCAAGAATGATCCACCACCCAAAAGACATACAGCCAACTCGACAACTGTGGGAAGCATTGGAGCCAACATGGGCGAGAATCCCTGTGGAACGCTTTCGACACCTTGAAGAGTCCATGCCCCGACAAATTGAGGCTGTGCTGAGGGAAAACGGGGGTGCAACTCAATATTAGGAAGGTGTTCCTAATGTTTTTTACACTCTGTGTACTGAATGTTTGCTGCAGAGAGACAATAGACAGCATGAGAAAACGAGGTTGTGATAAGTCAAAAGTGCTGAAAACATGTTAGCTCGCTATTTAAAAAGGGTGAGGACAAGCTATAGGACGTAAAATACAGCCGTATAGATACAGGTACAGCCGACTAGCGCTAGCTAATGCTACCTGCAGGAGCAAAATATATTTCTCGATTTTACAAATTGACACACAGTCAAATATCAATATAATATCATCCAAAAATAATATTGCGATATGTAAATGTTTAGATTCCCCCCCCATTTAACATCAACTGCCATTACTAATTGCTGATTTTACAATTAGACTCAAACGGATACGTATTAGCTTGTTTTTTAAATTCAATTTGTACTTTGGCATAGTAATTTTTGAATGAGTTAATTTGAATGAGCAGAGCTATGCCTCTTCACTAACAACTCTAGAGAATGACAGACCAAAGCCAGTAAATAGCCAGCAAACAATGAACCAACCTCCTTCCCTTCAACTACCTTTACGCTGTGGTGCTGTTCAACACACATGACTTACTACAACGGCCTGCCTTGAGAGTAGCTGCTGAGCTCACAAGTAGCTAAGCCTAGAGGTGGCTACATCAAGACGTGGGCAATGTGTGCACTAGTACGTCACACACCCACTGACTAAAGTATTGGTGATGAGGGGAATTGAAGGGGGAGGGGGCAATGGGACCCTGCTGGGGTGACAGATGGCCTGAATAGGGGGTGAGGGGCACGTGTTTGCACTCTGTGACTTCAATGAAAGGCATACCCCCCCATTCACCGTGGGAGTGATGTGCAACCCAAACTGGGCCTCTCGGCAGGGACCCAACGTCAGGGCAGGGGATGCTCCTATGGGTCTCTCCAGGCATGACCGCAGACACTAAGGGGGAAAACGCACACCACACCTTGTCTGGGGTAATTTACTGCTAACAGCTCCTAGCGTTCCCACGCTTCCAGGCTCTGCTGGGCTAACATGGCAATTGGAGATTGAACACTTGGGGTCGATAATAACATACCAGGGGTTGGATGCATTAGGGGATTTTGCAATGGATTGTGTGTGAATAACATGGTCATCACCAAAGAAAGTAATGGACATCGGAATCAGCAGATGTGTTGCTTTGGTTATTGTCTCTATTGGCTACATAGTGAAAGAGGCATGGTGCATTCACAACTACAATTCTAACATTCTGGTTCAGTAACTTTTTATCTAGAACATTTGAAAGAGGTAGGCCCTACAAGTGTATTCTATCAGCAGTGGGAAACCCATATGAACAGATATGGAACATGATATAGCAATGAAAAGTGACAACTGTCAAGATATTGGGACATAAGACTGCATTTTATGACATTGACACAACATGCAATCAAATGCATGACAGTGTGGGAGTGGGACATGATAGGCCTATGGTTAAATTACTTTAATCTGACCATGGCATCAGAATTGGCCTACTCTGAGCCAAGACTCTCAGCCAGTTCGGGATGCAGCAGGGTGCAAGACTGTGCCTAAAATGTTTCTGCAGATAAAGGCCTGCTATCAAGATGTTTGACGAAGGTAAACATGAACATAATTTAGCCCCCAGCAGAGTCCCCAATCCCTATAATAACGTCATTCCATTTTGATATGGGTATAACGGTTAGTTTTCAACAGAGTATCTGACATGATTTAGGCCAGGGATGGGCAACTCCCGTCCTCGGGGCCGGAGTGGTGTTACTCTTCCCCACATCCCTTGGAAACATAGCTGATTAAACTAATTGTATTCTAAACTGAAGACCATGATTAGTTGATTATTGGAGTCAGTTGGGGCAAAAGTGACACCAATCAGGCCCCCGAGGTCTGGAATTGCCCATGCCTGATTTAGGCTGTCACCAATGATATTTCGACAAGTATGTTGCTACTTTGCGCTGAAGGGTAGCCATGTTGACATAGCAGATCAAGCAATTGCTAAACATGTCTCTAGCTGGACATCTAAGCATCAACGGGTTAAGTGTTGCTTTAGTTAACAATAGCCTTTACAAAACTAAAATAGCTAGCCCTGTTTTCCAACATGTCAGAAATGACAGGGATGGACGCGTAACGTTGGCAACAAAGTTTTGTTAGCGGCCAAGCTAGCTAACTAAGGTTTGCTAACTGCTTTGTACAGCTGTTTGAATGACCAAAACGTCAGTTGAATGAATAACTAGTTAACATTAGCTAGCTAAATATCTGGACACACAGAACAAGTCATAAAAAACAAATAACATTTTACTAACTAAAGTAGCTAGCAGGTTAAGTTGGTTTGTGGGCCTTCCTTACCTGGTCCATCTGACGCTGACAGCGCAGGTGAATTCAGCTTCGGTCGCTTTGAGTTGGGAGGTCCGACGTCAAGCAGGTTTTCAGCCATTGTGATCTTTAATGGATTTCTTATTTAATTATTTGAAAAAAATGAAATTCCTGGGACAGAACAGGTTGTTCTGACAACCTCCACCTTTATCTAGTTAGCACGTTAGCAAGCGGTTTGCTCGCTAACGTTGGCTAACTGGCTAATTTTCAAGCAGTGAGGGTGAGATTTTCAAAAAAGATGCAACAGCGCCCCGCTTCGCCACCGCCATTCAACCCATGATAATCCAACAACCAACACCCACATTATCGTTAAATAACCCCAATAAAAAAAATCCCATGAAAAATGTACGTTAAAATTAAATCTAAAAACATTAACATGAATTGTATTTCTGTCCCATAAATCTTTAATTTTAGATGTTCAAACAGCTCATTTTTATGACGTCAAATGTCTTCATGCAAAAATGGTTTGAAGCTCCATAAAATGTACAACTGCAAAAAAATATATATTTTTTGCAAAATTGTCAGTAACAAGCTGTTTCTTCTCCGGTTATCCCCGGTAAACAATATACTGCTCCGAACGGCTATAGGGACTCGAGCGCCGCACTTAAGGGGAAATCAGATACGGGGTTTTCTTGCCGACGACGACCGATCGAATTCCCGTTTTTTCGTCAAAAATACTTCAGAAAAGGTGAAAATAGTTCGTTTTCAGGGGAAGTTTTCCGTCAAACCTCGGTTTGGATGCTCAATTTCTAAATACAAAATTGTGATCTACCGAAATCCTAATTCCGAGCCACGACAAGATGGCGGCTGTTGATTCCTTCGGTACAAAAAGTTTTTTTTCTCTCTTTTCCAGATAGATAGACTGTAGAGGGGGAGGGTTCGCGCAATCACGCCCTACGTAACCTATGGTAAAAAGCTTTGAGGTGCGTCACACAAAATTCGCCTAGAATTCCGCTACGGGGCGGTAAGAGACCGTATGAGAATTCCTATTCACCGTAATAACTTGGTAATAAGTATGCTATTGATTCTTCACGTCAATATCGCTGTTGTTAAGGGAGGCAGTACAATGCATTGCAAAGGATAAATCATATTTGTATATTCTTCATTGTTGGATATAAAAACCAAACTAAATTCTTCATTGTTGGATATAAAAACCAAACTAAAATGTGTGGATCAACGCAGCTAGGCCGAAGTCTATCTGATCAATCTTCTCTAACATGAAATATGGCTAAAATGAAGATGACACAAGTAAACAAAAGTTTGGATCCTTTAATTTCTGTACTTTTCTTTCTTGATTTACCTGCCAGGCCTACCTTCCCACTGGCCTCATCTCTCCTGTGTATGTTGGCACACAATGCTGATCCCCCCCCCCCCCCCCCACGTCCATCTTCTTTGAATCAATGTCAGTGTGATGGACTTTGGACTGTCTAATAAGCCTAATAGGTCTCCACATTAACATCAGGCTCTTGAATTAAGGACCAAAATATTTTACTATTGTACTTATGCTAGTTGCAGGGGATTGGTGGTTGTCATAATTATGGTAGAAATATTGCCGCACTTGCAGCATCTAAAATACTTATTTTGACACAAGCCCTTGAAAGATCCTACGTAATATATCACTCACAAAGTCACCCAGACAGCCAGGCAGACGACACAACAGTTTGATATGGAAGTGTTCTCCTGTTCATCGATTTTCACAAAAAGTCCAAATCTGGCTCAGGCACATGTACAAAAAGTTGAAACAAAATCATAAATGTGACATCAAATACATATTGCATATGTACATACATAGTGAGTGCCTTGTGCAACTGTATACAGATTATGTTCATCGTGTTTAAAAATGATACATTGGCTATGGTTAATGTGCACAATAACAAATAAACAAACAATAGCACACTGACTGATTGAAAAATTGCAAATATAAACAAGCAAAAAAACACAATAACATACATCTCAGATCAACAAATTTAAACACTTTGGCTTTTTCCAATATCGTTATCCCCAGTGTGGAAATAACACATGGAGCTAATTTACTATAGTTCATTTACCATAGCGGTGAAAGAAAGTGAGTGTGCAATTTAATCGCGAGTGAATTATCAACTTGTTTTTGCTTGTGATGATAGTTTGAATGTGCTAACACACCCACAAATATTTAGTATACCTGCACCTCAAACAGTAAAAAGAGGAAGAAAAACTATGTTTTCTCAACAATTCAAATTGTACTTACTAGAGTGAAGGCCTGGTAAAAGGACTTTTTCTGTAAAAAGAAACACAGGCCCAGACACTGGTTCAGTTCAAACAATATATATTTAATCTATCTGTTCCATGCGTCCTTGTTAAAGCTTATGTTAATTACTGAATAATTTGTTTGTTCGTTGTTGGCTTTTGTCTCCCAATTCGTATTAGATATTGTATAGCATAATTATCCTGTATGGCTTAGTTGGGTCCTGTATGGCCTGGTTGGTAGGGCATAGCGCTTGTAATGCCAGGATTGTGTGTTTGATTCCCAGGACCACCCATATGTCAAATGTATGCATGACTGTAAGTCACTTTGTTTAAAAGTGTCTGCTAAATGGCATATATATTATATATTCTTTTGAATTGGGCTCAATTAAAATAGACTTCTGGAGGCTTTATCCATGTCATGAAAGCTAACAAACAAACCCTAAGGTTGGTTAGAAATGTCAAGAGAGGCAAAGAAAGAAATCAATGACTAATTGCGGGAGTGTATGGGTGAGAGTGGTAGCAAAAAGCATAAGTATGTCCACGCAAACACACAGGCAATCACACACACACACACACACACACACACACACACACACACACACACATACACACACACACACACACACACAGAGCAAAGTGGTGAAAATTTCAGACTCAAACAAGCAAAGTCAAAGTCATTCCCGCCCATTCCTCCCTTTTTACCAGAGAGCACAGAGTTGGAGACAGTTTCGTTTTTACTTCTATTCCCTTTTTTATTTCTCAGTATTGGTGAAGGTTTTAGTAAGAGGGTGACATGCCCATATCCCTCCTCCGTGTTCTGCCTAGTTCCCTTTAAAAAAAAAATTGTCCCTTGGATACCAGTCTTGGTTACTGTGCCCTTTCACTCCAAACTCAATACAAATCGCTACTGTACTCCGCCTCACTCTAACTAACAACATAAATACAAGTGTGATTCAATGCACAAACACTTACTTAAGTAATCATAAACCAGATAGATACACGATTGATGGTAAATACGGTATGCTTCTGTGGAAGTGAAAGATAAAGTGTGGCTTTTTTTTCATGTGTGATAAATAAAAATATATCCAAATATTTAATACAAAGATCCACAGTACTTTAATTCATAATATAAAAATGGTGTGTGTCGAATTATTAGCTATAGTCAGATATATAGAACCTATGAATGTGCTACAAAGTTATTGGAAGTGGAAAGGCATTTGAGGATAAAAATATCAAGAAGGCTGACAATAAGCCACCAAACTACATCCACACAAGATGTCTAATAAAAGGCACTGACATATTAGAAGTACATATTGGTGGTAGGTAAACAAAAGTCCCAAACTCTAAATAGACTCAGCATTTTGGCAAGGGTACATTGGCATAATATGAACAACATATAGCACTTAATTCCGATGTAATACTATTTCTAGATCTTTTTATGGGCACTCACCTTGAAGTTATAGGCCATCTGCTTTGATTCGTATCGTATGTTTATAACTTGTCTGATAGCCCACTTAAAGACCCTTAAACTAGCTCTTATTGGTTCTCCCTGCAGTTTAGAGTAGAGGTATCCCAAAAGATTACTCATCAGATCCAAGTCCGAGCATCGACCATTAGGAATTAAAACACAAAACTGACCCTTGATCAGCACCATGGGGCAACTTCAACTTTCAGTCTTTCTCCTTAGTCAAATAGACTTGGGGGGAAAAGCACACAAGCACACATACACACACACACACATACACACAGATTTTCCTACTACTTTCTGTCTGAAATGTAAGACACAAAAGTGACAGGGCTACAGATGAATCCCCTATAGACCCTTCCTTTCAGAAGTAAAAGCTTGAGCAGAAAAGAGGGGAAAAGGCAAGGTGAGAGAAAAGAGAAAAGCGAGGGAGCACGGAAGAGACCTTGGGCACACCACCCTTCACATAGAATTCACAGAGAATCAGTCAGAGAGAGAGAGAGAAAGAAAAAACCAAGTGAGCAAGATGTTGATTTTCTCAAAACAGGAGTTGCAGTTGGAACTGCTCAAGGCGATTCATCATTTCATAAAACATACAATCATCATCATTGCTATCATCATCATACTAACTCAACAAAAAATATATTTTTTAGGCACTACAAAAAATGTACTCGAAAAGGAAAACTTTGAAAAATATAGGTTGCATTGCACCCAAATAATAACTTGATGAAAGTGGCACATTTTAAGTACATTAATACAGTAGAGCCTCCCTCATGCAGAGGCTGTGATTGGATAAAAGATTAAACGTCCCACCCCAACCAGCATGTCACACAAAGCTAAAGGCAGCCGTGATTAGCCATTGGTTGAATCTGGTGTCGGTCAAAATCATTTGTTTCTGTGGCAACTAACACAATGGATAGAACTTCATACAAACTTGAGTTTTCACTTCAATACACATTAATACATGTTATAACATGTTAATAAACTGTTTGTAATGAATTCTGTTCCTTTTGGCCAATGTCATACTTTTAACACATATTATCCCTAAAGATTTTAAGTGCTTTCCCATTTTGATATAACCAAATAGTCCCTTTAATTTCCAACACTATGATTCCCTTAAACGATTTTTAGATGTGTGCTTTTTCAGTATACTTGTTAGAGTATAATCGTTACTTGAGAGTGCTATAACGTATGTGTTCAGTTTTCTTACTGTCAAGACTGCTTGGTATGGGCTACCATCCCAATTTGCCATTTCCATTTAGGAGAGGTCTAGGAGAAGTTGTGTGAGACCCAGCGAGGAGATCTGTGGTTCTGACAGTTATGTTCCACAGACCACTTAAAGAAGCTGTACGGAAGTTTCTTTAAAAAAAAACGTGTTTCCTGTAAAGTTGGACATAAAAAAGTGTCAGTGTGAAGATAAATCCCTATGTTGGTTTTCCCTTTAGTATTGGGTCTATGTAGCACATCACAAACACTCTAAGCCATCGTCTCAAAGCAGAAACACCAATAACACTGCTTTTTGTCATTCCCTTATTCTACCCATAACTCCCTGCTTCTTACCCATGATCCACCACTGTCTGGCACGTCATGTATTTCCCTTTACGGTCAGGCGAACAGGCTACAACTGATCAAGTGAAAAACTGAATATGGCACAAACGACAACGATACAATAACTAAATAAATTGCATTGAAAAAACAACTTGTAGTAAAAGAACCACAGCATCATCGGTAGACGAGGTTTGAAATAGAAAAAAGAAGTCATGCTAAAGATTGTTCCAACCTTTTTTGTGTTTTTGTTCCATATTCATTTCTTGTTCGTTAACGGTTCTTGTCCTGAAGGCACTTCTTTACATATCAACCAAAGCATAAGACAAATAAAACCTCAACACCAACAAGCAAAAACCCTTTCTCTACTCCTCCTCCTCCCTCCCCCTGCTTTATATTGTGCCACAATAACTGTGCTCAACACAGCCCTCCCCCTTCCTATAGAAAAGTGATGAGACATCATTGCTTGACTACAAGTCAATGTCCAAAGGTCACTCTGTCTGCAGTCACATTTCATCATGTGAAAACATCTGTTTTGGTTCAGAAAGGTGATTAATGGATAAGTTAGGGGGGAAAAACTCCCCCCATCCCTACAAACCTGTATCTGTAGCTACTTCTGTCTTCAGCTCAGCTCAGAGAAAGGAGTGCTGATCGAGGATCAGTTTCGACTTTAAAATCATAATGAATAGGATTATATGGATAAGGGGGAGCTGATCCTAGATCAGCACTTGATGGATCAAAGGCGTGACATGAAATCCTCCTTATTGAGCTTTGTCAGCTCATTCGCTTCCTCCTCTTCCTCTTCCTCAGGCTGTGCCAAGGTACAGGGTACTAGCTCCGGGTCTAGGTCCAGGGTAAGGGGGTGAGGGTCCGTGCCCGTAGCAGCGGGGTGGCCAGCCCCAGTTTGGGGGATTCCTGGTGGGGTTGGAGGAGCGTCCCTGTACCCCTCTGCCCGATCTGCCCTCACCCCACAGGACTTGGCCGGGCCTGGCTCTGGCCCTAGTCCTGAAGGAACTACAGGAGGTCCTATGGAAGAGGCTTGGGGGGTGAATGTGGAGGAAGAGGAGGATGTGGGAGAAGAGGATAAAGGAGGAGGGGCTGGCGCATTGGCACTTGCATCAGAATTGGTCGTATTAACGGCGTCCCCTTCCCCCACGGGTCCAACGGCTGCCTGTGATTGGACAGGTTTCACCGGGGGCAAAACAGCAACTAATTGATGTGGCTGTAGCCAAGGCTCAGCCAATAGCTGCCCACCTCTTTCAGCGCTCCTGGGATACAGGAAGGTCCTCATTTGACCTTTGCCCTTGACGTTGACGGTACCGCGGTAGTCAAACTCTAAGCCCATTCCGCTGAGCGCCGAGTGGCTCTCCTCACTCACCTGTACCCGACACTCCACCCCTGTAGAGTCCATGCGACTCGCAATATTCACTGTGTCTCCCCAGATGTCGTAGAGCAACTTGGTAGTGCCGATCACCCCCGCTGTCAGGGGACCATGGTTGAACCCGATACGGAGCTTAAACCCAAAGCCTAGCATGTTTTTATTGAAGTCGTCCAAAACACCCATCATCTCGAGGGCGAAGTCAAACAGCGCCCTCAGGTGGTTAGAGTTTGGGTGGGAGTCGTCAATGCACTGTTGAGGGTTCAGCCCGGACGCCGCCATGTACGTGGCGCCGATCGTCTTGATCTTCTCCACGTTGGCGAAGTCCGGTTTCCGTAGCAACTCGTCGAAGTCGCCGATGAGCTCATTGAGCACTCGGTAACACTCCTTCCCGCCTTCGTAACTTTCCTCGTAGAATTCAGAAAAATTCACAATACTCGCAAAGATAACCCCGGCGTTGTCGTGATTTTTGGAGTACGACTGGGTCACCTTGAGCTGCTCGGCGACATGGATTGGGATGATGTTGCCTAGCAACCAGTCGGCCTGGTCCCGCATGTTCTGGATCTTGACGCGGTGCTTGTCGGCCTCTATGTTGCCATGGTAATGGAGACGGTAGCTGACCTCAAACTCGTGGTTCAGGAACCAGACCAATAGGAGGAGGAGGAAGTAGGTGAGTACTGCTTCTGGGACCAGTAGGTCTAGGGGTCTCACGGGGTCCATGGCGTCTGGACGTGGTTCTGGAGTGGACCATGTCTCATTGGTGAGGTTACTGGAAAAGAGAAGGAGAAAATTAGAAGAGGGCAGGAGGTAGATGAGGGCAGACAGAGAGAGGAAGGAGTGGTGTGGTGGCTAGAAAGAAAGAGAGAGAAAGAAAGGAGGGTGTAGAGAGAGATGGGTAGACAGAGAGAGAGAATGTGAGAGATAAAGCGAGAGAGAGATAAAAAGGGAGGGTGTAGAGAGAGGTAGACAGACGGAGCCAGCCAGCCAGACAGTCATGAGACAAGACAAACAGAAAGACACACAGAGACAGACAGACCTAGAGACAGACAGACCTAGAGACAGACAGACCTACCGAGAGAGAGACAGACAGACCGAGAGACAGACAGACAGACAGACAGACAGACCGAAAGAGAGAGAGACAGACAGACAGACCAAGAGACAGACAGACCAAGACACAGACATACAGACCGAGAGACAGACAGACCTACCGAGAGAGAGAGACAGACAGACCTAGAGACAGACAGACCTACCGAGAGAGAGAGACAGACAGACCGAGAGACAGACAGACAGACAGACAGACCGAAAGAGAGAGAGACAGACAGACAGACCAAGAGACAGACAGACCGAGACACAGACATACAGACCGAGAGACAGACAGACCAAGAGACAGACCGAGACACAGACATACAGACTGAGAGACAGACAGAAGGGAGGAGGTTGATATCGATACGCAGCAGTTGCATTACCATGAACCACACCCATTCAGTGTCTACCGTACCACGCTATACATGCCAAGCACTTTCACAACTTAAATCACTTGGCTATAGGCTCAAAGATACACATCGTAGCATCAATTCAACTCATTCTCCCTCTTGTTAAAAAAGGCCAACATGGTCCTTCATGCTCTATGTATTATTCGAGATCCTCTACCTGCAGCATCTCTCCCACAGTTGAGCTTAACCCGTGGCTCGTATAAATAGGACCAGCTAGCCAGTCTGACTCACAGAACCTGTCCCAAATGGCACCCTATTCCCTATGGGCCCTGGTCAAAAGCTGACATTTAGCTGCTATGATTACACCAGCCATACTTCACAGTTTGAGAAAAGAGAGGAGAGGAGAGAGAAAAGAGAGTGAGAGGAGAGAGAGTGAAGAGAGGGAGAAATAGAAAGACGGGCCCCTCTTCTCCCCTTTCACCCCCGTCACCCTCCCAAATGTCACTCATCCATCAACATGCTGCGTCTCCATGGCAACACTCACCCCATCGCTGGAGAACTGTCATTACTGGAGCTGCAAGACAGAGTGACTCCCGTCAGTTACACACACACACACACACACACACACACACACACACACACACACACACACACACACACACACACACACACACACACACACACACACACACACGCACACACACACGGCTGACTAATTCATATCAACCTCTTAGAATGACTCCTGTGAGTTAAACACAAGTGTGATAACACATTCCAACACACTCACACTCCAACACACTCCAACACACACAACTTGGCTCACAAACAGATGAATATGAACCTTTCCTAAGAGCCAAGGGGAGAGAGAGGTATATTGTGTATTTAATGTGCATATTGTGTATGTCATAAAATGCTGACTAACGGCTGACTAATGGCAAATAAAGTGCAAGCTATACAATTGAAAAATAAAGTAATTATAGCTTAAAGTTGTACCATTATACCATAAGATATAACATCTTCATAATGTTGTAAAGGTTTCCCCCCGCGTCCCTCAAGAAAATGTGGGGACAGTCCAGGTGCATCAGACTGTTAAACAGTCACCACTAGCCGGCCTCCGCCCAGTACCCTGCCCTGAACTTTAGTCACTGATTCTAGCCGGATACCACCCGGTACTCTACCCTCCACCTTAGAGACTGCTGCCCTATGTACACAGTCATGGAACACTGTTAACATCCTGTTTTACCCACTTCATATGTATATACTGTATTCTAGTTGATCATCCTATATAACTACTGCTCTACACACCTTTTCTATTCATATATTGTCCATAATGCCTATACACACAATCATATACAGTACCAGTCAGAAGTTTGGGCACACCTACTCATTCCAGGGTTGTTCTTTATTGTTACTATTTTCTACATTGTAGAATATGTCAAAACTATGAATAACACATGTAATAATTCACCCCTCATGTAGTAACTAAAAGAGTGTTAAACAAATCAAAATATATTTGAGATTCTTCAAAGTAGCCACCCTTTGCCTTGATGACAGCTTTGCACACTCATGGCATTCTCTCAACCAGCTTCATGAGGCAGTCACCTGGAATGCATTTGTTAAAAGTTCACTTGTGGAATTTCTTTCCTTAATGGGTTTGAGCCAATCATTAGTGTTGTGACAAGGTTGGGGTGGTAAATAGAAGATAGCCCTATTTGGTAAAAGACAAAGTCCATTTTATGGCAAGAACAGCTCAAATGAGCAAAGAGAAATGACAAATCATTATTACTTTAAGAAATTCAAGAACTTTGAAAGTTTCTTCAAGTGCAGTCGCAAAAACTATCAAGTGCTATGATGAAAGTGGCTCTCATGAGGACCGCCACAGGAAAGGAAGACCCAGAGTTACCTCTGCTGCAGAGGATAAGTTCATTAGAGTTACCAGCCTCAAATAGTTCAAGTAACAGACACATCTCAACATCAACTGTTCAGAGGAGACTGAATGAATCAGGCCTTCATGGTCAAATTGCTGCAAAGAAAACACCACTAAAGGACACCAATAAGAAGAACAGACATGCGTATTGCTAATATTTATATATTTCTTAATTCCTTTCTTTTATTTTGGGGATTTGGGTGTATTGTTTTTGTATTGTCAGGTATTACTGCACACACGTGATAACATCTGCAAAATATGTGTACGCGAAAATGTGTATTGGATTAATGTTCTGAATGGGTCGTAAAAACGTATCGGCTGCAGTACTAACCCTGTCCTGTTGAGGGGGCTGTGGAGCAGCACTAGTAGAGCCACACCAACAGCTGTGGCCAGGGCAGATCTCATCCAGAAACTCAGCTGGCAGAAGTTACAGTACTGGATGATGGCTATGGTCACTGCACAGCACAGGAACATGGTTACCTAGAGGGAGGACACACAACATTTGTTTGTGTAAACTGAAATTCCAATTTTCATCAATGCTTCTCTATGAGAAGACATCGGGAATTGGAATTTCAGGTTATTTCCCAAATTGACTGAATTGAAATGGAACTTGACCCTGGTACACAATAGTACTCACACAATATATTACATATGGTAACATAAACATACTTCCCCACCAACACCCTCAACACACTCACACCTGTGAGCACATGCCTTATGCACACCAGTGGCATGGGTGAACACACACCCACACGCACATCAATAGTTGAATCCCCTGTAGAGTAGTTAGTACAGACTTATGATGACAACTTAACACGTCTCTCTTCCATCCCTCCATCTCTCTCTCCATGCTTCCATCCCTCCCTTCTATCCCTCTCACACATCTTCTCTTTCTCTGCCATATTATTCATCACTCTCGTCCAATCCATCCCTCTCTTTCATCCCTCCATCCATCCATCCGCAAGAATTGCAGGTGTAGAAGCACGGTGGCTAGGAAAAACTCCCTAGAAAGGCCAAAACCTAGGAAGAAACATAGAGAGGAACCAGGCTATGAGGGGTGGCCAGTCCTCTTCTGGCTGTGCCAGGTGGAGATTATAACAGAACATGGCCAAGATGTTCAAATGTTCATAAATGACCAGCATGGTCAAATAATAATAATCACAGGCAGAACAGTTAAAACTGGAGCAGCAGCACGGCCAGGTATAGTAGTATAGTGCACTACCTTTTGACCAGAGCCCTATGGCAGCAGCTCCGGACTCAGAATAAGGCTAGAGAAAACAATGTGCAGTGTGTAGTTAGCCTCTGCCCAAACTAGGACCTCCATCTCTTCCACATAAAGGATTTGATAGGAGGAGAATGTCAAAAATCTGTGAAACAAGTTCCACAAGTATAGACCTCTCCATTTTCCATTGACTGTTTATCTCTCTGAAACACTGGCACTTTCTAGTGGGTCCTACAACTGTGGACTAAGTATAACTCAATGCTCTTGACACTTAGTCCCACACACTTGAGAACACCTTTTATTGTAAATAGGTGTTGTTAGCAGTAATGCATTTGCCATCTGTCATCTCGACCAGCGTTCAAACCCCTTTTGACGATCCCTGACTAGAACCCCATGTCTGCCCTCCTCCTTTACCCTCTCTATCTCTCCTTACCTGGATGGGCAGGTGGAGGCTGCAGGCGAGGTGTGAGAACACGGACACGGCAGGAAGTGAGACCAGCACGGCCCCGATCACATGACGGGGGATCCAGCCTGACACCACCCTCAGCAAGGTCTGGGTACAGCTCAACACGTTGTCCAGGTAGAACGTCATACTGCAGGGGGCCGAGGGCGAGGAGGTGAGGAAAGGAGGGACAAGTAAATAGCAATAAAGGACAACATTGTGATACACTGACTCACATCCCTATCAGTTCATTCTCTCTCCCTCCCTCCCTAATTTCTCATTCCTCCATATAGCAACAGGGAGACCAACTCCAGCAGACACTTTTCACTCTACCCACCCTCTCTCCCTCCCACTATCTCCCCCCTCCATCTCTCACCGTATGGACAGCACCAGGGAGACCAGCTCTAACAGACCAGCAGCGGTAGCCAATCCCAGGACGGTTGCCGGAGGCGTCTCCATGGTGACCATGGGAACCAGGAAGCAGGCCAAGGTGAGGGCGAGGAACACAGAGCAGGATAGGAGAACATCCAGGAAGGAGCTGAAGGTAGGGCTGGCGAAGGTCTGCACCGGGGCCTGGGTCTCCACCTGGAGGGGAGAGAGTAGTCAGAGACATAGAGAGAAGGTCTGCACCGGGGCCTGGGTCTCCACCTGGAGGGGAGAGAGTAGTCAGAGACATAGAGAGGTCTGCACCGGGGCCTGGGTCTCCACCTGGAGGGGAGAGAGTAGTCAGAGACATAGAGAGGTCTGCACCGGGGACTGGGTCTCCACCTGGAGGGGAGAGAGTAGTCAGAGACATAGAGAGGTCTGCACGGGGGCCTGGGTCTCCACCTGGAGGGGAGAGAGTAGTCAGAGACATAGAGAGAAGGTCTGCACCGGGGCCTGGGTCTCCACCTGGAGGGGAGAGAGTAGTCAGAGACATAGAGAGGTCTGCACCGGGGCCTGGGTCTCCACCTGGAGGGGAGAGAGTAGTCAGAGACATAGAGAGAAGGTCTGCACCGGGGCCTGGGTCTCCACCTGGAGGGGAGAGAGTAGTCAGAGACATAGAGAGGTCTGCACCGGGGCCTGGGTCTCCACCTGGAGGGGAGAGAGTAGTCAGAGACATAGAGAGAAGGTCTGCACCGGGGCCTGGGTCTCCACCTGGAGGGGAGAGAGTAGTCAGAGACATAGAGAGGTCTGCACCGGGGCCTGGGTCTCCACCTGGAGGGGAGAGAGTAGTCAGAGACATAGAGAGGTCTGCACCGGGGCCTGGGTCTCCACCTGGAGGGGAGAGAGTAGTCAGAGACATAGAGAGAAGGTCTGCACCGGGGCCTGGGTCTCCACCTGGAGGGGAGAGAGTAGTCAGAGACATAGAGAGAAGGTCTGCACCGGGGCCTGGGTCTCCACCTGGAGGGGAGAGAGTAGTCAGAGACATAGAGAGGTCTGCACCGGGGCCTGGGTCTCCACCTGGAGGGGAGAGAGTAGTCAGAGACATAGAGAGGTCTGCACCGGGGCCTGGGTCTCCACCTGGAGGGGAGAGAGTAGTCAGAGACAGAGAGAGAAGGAGAGGAGAAAGGAAGGGGAGAGGTGGTTCGACACTTGGGATGAGAGGGGAACCACACAGGGACAGAGAGAGAAGGAGAGGAGAAAGGAAGGGGAGAGGTGGTTCGACACTTGGGATGAGAGGGGAACCACACAGGGACAGAGAGAGAAGGAGAGGAGAAAGGAAGGGGAGAGGTGGTTCGACACTTGGGATGAGAGGGGAACCACACAGGGACAGAGAGAGAAGGAGAGGAGAAAGGAAGGGGAGAGGTGGGTCGACACTTGGGATGAGAGGGGAACCACACAGGGACAGAGAGAGAAGGAGAGGAGAAAGGAAGGGGAGAGGTGGTTCGACACTTGGGATGAGAGGGGAACCACACAGGGACAGAGAGAGGAGGAGAGGAGAAAGGAAGGGGAGAGGTGGTTCGACACTTGGGATGAGAGGGGAACCACACAGGGACAGAGAGAGAAGGAGAGGAGAAAGGAAGGGGAGAGGTGGTTCGACACTTGGGATGAGAGGGGAACCACACAGGGACAGAGAGAGAAGGAGAGGAGAAAGGAAGGGGAACCACACAGGGACAGAGAGAGAAGGAGAGGAGAAAGGAAGGGGAACCACACAGGGACAGAGAGAGAAGGAGAGGAGAAAGGAAGGGGAACCACACAGGGACAGAGAGAGAAGGAGAGGAGAAAGGAAGGGGAACCACACAGGGACAGAGAGAGAAGGAGAGGAGAAAGGAAGAGGAACCACACAGGGACAGAGAGAGAAGGAGAGGAGAAAGGAAGGGGAACCACACAGGGACAGAGAGAGGAGGAGAGGAGAAAGGAAGGGGAACCACACAGGGACAGAGAGAGGAGGAGAGGAGAAAGGAAGGGGAACCACACAGGGACAGAGAGAGGAGGAGAGGAGAAAGGAAGGGGAACCACACAGGGACAGAGAGAGAAGGAGAGGAGAAAGGAAGGGGAACCACACAGGGACAGAGAGAGAAGGAGAGGAGAAAGGAAGGGGAAACACACAGGGACAGAGAGAGAAGGAGAGGAGAAAGGAAGGGGAACCACACAGGGACAGAGAGAGAAGATAAAGTTCAGATTACTACTACTATAATGTGGTCAAACTGTTAGAACTGAAACATATTATACACACCAGCAGGGGGCTTCGTATGAACACGTGGTCAATACGGCTTTGACTGACACGGATTGAGGGTGTGTGTGTGTGTGTGTGTGTGTGTGTGTGTGTGTACCTCCTCCTGGTAGCTGATGCGGTAGGCTGTCTCCAGAGGTCTCTCCAGGAAGTTGAGGCTCAGCTTGTTGATGGGAGGCTTGAAGAAGTAGTCCTTCATCAGACTTGAAAGAGGAGAATAGATTGAGGAAAAGACAGGTAGAGGGTTTTAGGGGGGAATCCTAACTTTAACTCGACTTCTGCATGCATGACTTGAATCATCCATTGACATCTATGCATTATTTACATGATCATCGAGGTTAAGTGCATGCATCTCAAACTGGGATTCCTCCCTTAGTGACTGACTTAAAATATATACGCTGTCACCACTAATCACCACTGTTGGTAATCCTAAACCAGCCAAACCATAGACTGTTCTCTCTGCTTCCGCAAGGCAAGCGGTGCCCGTGTATCAAGTCTGACACCAACAGGCTCCTGAACAGCTTCTATCCCCAAGCCATAAGACTGCTGAAGAGCTAACAAATGTCTACACAGACGATCTGTCTGTCTAAGTTGACCCTTTAGTTATTTTTATTCTTGCACTGTCTCAATGCACACTGACACACACTGACACTCTCAACACACACATCTATACTGTCTCAATGCACACTGACACACACTGACACGCTCAACACACACATCTATACTGTCTCAATGCACACTCACTCACACTGACACTCTCAACACACACATCTATACTCTCGCAATGCACACTGACACGCCCAACACACACATCTATACTGTCTCAATGCACACTGACACACACTGACACGCTCAACACACACATCTATACTGTCTCAATGCACACTCACTCACACTGACACTCTCAACACACACATCTATACTGTCTCAATGCACACTCACTCACACTGACACTCTCAACACACACATCTATACTGTCTCAATGCACACTCACTCACACTGACACGCCCAACACACACATCTATACTGACTCTATACACACACACACTCACATACAATCTTCATATACGCTGCTGCTACTCTGTTAATCATATATCCGGATGCCTAGTCACCTTACCCCTATACATATCTACCTCTATAGATCCAGTATCCCTGTACATTATAATATGGAACTGACCCTGTATATAGTATGTTTACCCCTATACATATCTACCTCTATAGATCCAGTATCCCTGTACATTATAATATGGTACTGACCCTGTATATAGTATGTTTACCCCTATACATATCTACCTCTATAGATCCAGTATCCCTGTACATTATAATATGGTACTGACCCTGTATATAGTATGTTTACCCCTATACATATCTACCTCTATAGATCCAGTATCCCTGTACATTATAATATGGAACTGACCCTGTATATAGTATGTTTACCCCTATACATATCTACCTCTATAGATCCAGTATCCCTGTACATTATAATATGGTACTGACCCTGTATATAGTATGTTTACCCCTATACATATCTACCTCTATAGATCCAGTATCCCTGTACATTATAATATGGTACTGACCCTGTATATAGTATGTTTACCCCTATACATATCTACCTCTATAGATCCAGTATCCCTGTACATTATAATATGGTACTGACCCTGTATATAGTATGTTTACCCCTATACATATCTACCTCTATAGATCCAGTATCCCTGTACATTATAATATGGTACTGACCCTGTATATAGTATGTTTACCCCTATACATATCTACCTCTATAGAGCCAGTATCCCTGTACATTATAATATGGTACTGACCCTGTATATAGTATGTTTACCCCTATACATATCTACCTCTATAGATCCAGTATCCCTGTACATTATAATATGGTACTGACCCTGTATATAGTATGTTTACACCTATACATATCTACTTCTATAGATCCAGTATCCCTGTACATTATAATATGGTACTGACCCTGTATATAGTATGTTTACCCCTATACATATCTACCTCTATAGATCCAGTATCCCTGTACATTATAATATGGTACTGACCCTGTATATAGTATGTTTACCTCTATACATATCTACCTCTATAGATCCAGTATCCCTGTACATTATAATATGGTACTGACCCTGTATATAGTATGTTTACCCCTATACATATCTACCTCTATAGATCCAGTATCCCTGTACATTATAATATGGTACTGACCCTGTATATAGTATCCGTACCCCTATTGTCACGTTCTGACCTTTATTTCCTTTGTTTTGTATTTATCCATGTTCAGGGCGTGAGTTGGGTGGGCAGTCTATGTTTGTTTTTCTAGGTTTTGGGTATTTCTATGTTTCGGCCTAGTATGGTTCTCAATCAGAGGCAGGTGTCATTTGTTGTCTCTGATTGAGAATCATACTTAGGTAGCCTGGGTTTCACTGTGTGTTTGTGGGTGATTGTTCCTGTCTCTGTGTTTGCACCAGATAGGACTGTTTAGATTTTCGCACATTTATTGTTTTGTTAGTTTATTCATGTATAGTTCCTTCATTAAAGAACATGAATAACCACCACGCTGCATTTTGGTCCGCCTCTCCTTCACCACAAGAGAACCGTTACACCTATACATATCTACCTCTATAGATCCAGTATCCCTGTACATTATAATATGGTACTGACCCTGTATATAGTATGTTAACCCCTATACATATCTACCTCTATAGATCCAGTATCCCTGTACATTATAATATGGTACTGACCCTGTATATAGTATGTTAACCCCTATACATATCTACCTCTATAGATCCAGTATCCCTGTACATTATAATATGGTACTGACCCTGTATATAGTATGTTTACCCCTATACATATCTACCTCTATAGATCCAGTATCCCTGTACATTATAATATGGAACTGACCCTGTATATAGTATGCTTGTGTTCCTAGCTCCGAACAGTTTAGTAGTATCTAACAGCAGTGCAGTAGTATCTAACAGCAGTGCAGTAGTATCTAACAACAGTGCAGTAGTATCTAACAACAGTGCAGTAGTATCTAACAGTGCAGAAGTATCTAACAGTGCAGTAGTAAATAACAACAGTGCAGTAGTATCTAACAGTGCAGAAGTATCTAACAACAGTGCAGTAGTATCTAACAACAGTGCAGTAGTATCTAACAACAGTGCAGTAGTATCTAACAGTGCAGTAGTATCTAACAGCAGTGCAGTAGTATCTAACAACAGTGCAGTAGTATCTAAAAACAGTGCAGTAGCATCTAACAACAGTGCAGTAGTATCTAACAGCTGTGCAGTACTACCTAACAACAGTGCAGTAGTAAATAACAGCAGTGCAGTAGTATCTAACAACAGTGCAGTAGTATCTAACAACAGTGCAGTAGTATCTAGCAACAGTGCTGTAGTATCTAACAACAGTGCAGTAGTATCTAACAGCTGTGCAGTACTACCTAACAGCAGTGCAGTACTATCTAACAACAGTGCAGTAGTATCTAACAGTGCAGTAGTATCTAACAACAGTGCAGTACTATCTAACAACAGTGCAGTAGTATATAACAGCAGTGCAGTAGTATCTAACAACAGTGCAGTAGTATCTAACAACAGTGCAGAAGTATCTAACAACAGTGCAGTAGTATCTAACAGTGCAGTAGTAAATAACAGCAGTGCAGTAGTATCTAACAACAGTGCAGTAGTATCTAACAACAGTGCAGTACTATCTAACAACAGTGCAGTAGTATCTAACAGTGCAGTAGTATCTAACAACAGTGCAGTACTATCTAACAACAGTGCAGAAGTATATAACAGCAGTGCAGTAGTATATAACAGCAGTGCAGTAGTATCTAACAACAGTGCAGTACTATCTAACAACAGTGCAGTAGTATCTAACAGTGCAGTAGTATCTAACAACAGTGCAGTACTATCTAACAACAGTGCAGAAGTATATAACAGCAGTGCAGTAGTATCTAACAACAGTGCAGTAGTAAATAACAACTAGTCCTATCAACTAGTCCAGGGTCAGCTTTAGACCGTCAATCATTCCACTAAAGCCACCTACTACCTCCCAACTTTAATATGCCCCTCTAAACTGGTTCAGGGTCAGGGTTTATGACTGAACTCTGATCTAGGTTATTTAGATGTACTGAACTCAAAACAGTTCATAAGTAAAGCCAAAAGCCATCATACTCCCTCCGGTCCTCACCTGTCCTCCTTGATGACATCAACAAAATGGACGTCACTCTTCTCCCTGAAGTTCTTGGAGCGTAGCGGGATGAGGGCGGAGTGGTCCATGCCTGTGCCCCCCGGTCCCGCCCCTCCTGGACCCCCCATACCCAGGCTGGTACCCGTCCCTGTGCCCGTACTGGTCTTCTTTTCTTTCTCCTGGAGCATGTCACATAGAGAGCTCTGGCTGGCCATCACCGAGTCCTCCAGTGGAGGACTGAGAATGCCATTCAGAGCCCTGGGGCTGCAGCCTGGAGTAAACTACAGAAGAAGAAGGCGAGAGAGGGATGTGTGTTAGATAAGTGTGTGGTGCAGATGTGTGTTATTAGTAGGTGTGTGTGTGGATGTGTCGTTGCGTGCCAGGATAGGCGTGTGATCTACCTTGGCGCTGTTGGTCTTATGTTCATCCTGGCATCCATTCAGTCCGGCCCCCTCCTCTGTCTGCTCCCCATTCACAGTGCAGGACACACAGAGGGAAGCAGCCCCCCCAGGCATGAGGGCAGAGGTGTGGGGGCGAGGGCACGGGGTCAGGATGTCCTGAGAGCAACCACACTGAGCATGCTCTAACTTCCTCCCTGAGATCAGGTAGGTCTTCATCCCTGCAGAGGGGAAACGCACACTTAATAATACACAGACAACCACCATAACACACACACTTAATAATACACAGACAACCACCATAACACAAACACTTAATAATACACAGACAACCACCATAACACACACACTTAATAAAACACAGACAACCACCATAACACAAACACTTAATAATACACAGACAACCACCATAACACACACACTTAATAAAACACAGACAACCACCATAACACACACACTTAATAATACACAGACAACCACCATAACACAAACACTTAATAATACACAGACAACCACCATAACACACACACTTAATAAAACACAGACAACCACCATAACACACACACTTAATAATACACAGACAACCACCATAACACACACACTTAATAATACACAGACAACCACCATAACACAAACACTTAATAATACACAGACAACCACCATAACACACACACTTAATAATACACAGACAACCACCATAACACACACACTTAATAATACACAGACAACCACCATAACACAAACACTTAATAATACACAGACAACCACCATAACACACACACTTAATAATACACAGACAACCACCATAACACACACACTTAATAAAACACAGACAACCACCATAACACACACACTTAATAATAAACAGACAACCACCATAACACACACACACTTAATAATACACAGACAATCACCATAACACACACACAATCAACCCAGCAGTTGCACTGTGCAGTCCGACAGTCAGACAGTTAGTTAGTCAGTCAGTCAGTGATTCAGACCTGCCGACGGAAGGTCAGTCAGTCAGTCAGACCTGCCGATAGACAGTCAGTCAGTCAGACCTGCCGATAGACAGTCAGTCAGTCAGTGATTCAGACCTGCAGACAGACAGAGAGAGACAGTAATATAAGCTGTGGTGTATCACAGTGTGTTTGCACAACACCAGAGAAAGTAGTGGCGGAGTTAAAGGGCAATTCCACCACTTTTCAACCTCATTTTCATCATCGCCAGCACAATACCAGTGTATATGGGAAAAATGTTATATCTGATGACATCATCAAAAGAAAAATAATGTCACAGAGATGCATGAGGACCTTTCTTCTTATTTTTTTAACCACAGATCAGTGAAACATGCCGTTTTCACATATGTAGAGACACTGGCATTGTGCTGGAGATAATGAATATGAGGTTGAAAAGTGGCGGAATTGCCATTTAAAGGAAAGATCCACCTATTTTGAATGTTATGTAGTTTTTGTGCAGCTCTGAATTATGTTTTATCAATTACAGGGGTCATTTAATGTTTTCATGTGTATCTGAGCTATTGCCATTCAAGCTGGCAGAAATACAACTGGCATGATGAGTTTTGTAACATAGTCATCTTTCCTTTAACAATGCTGTGGGGCAAACAAGGAAATACACAAACACTGGATTACTAGAAGTGGCCAACGGCCAGCCGGTATCAGCCTGTTCAAACACGCTAGAGCTAGATAAAGGTACCATAGTTCATATACAGCTAAGGCTAGCAAGGCTCTCATCATTTTAAACATGGCTAATGCTAGGCAAGTTCAAAAAGAGCTTCTACTAAGAGCTTGTACTAACTAGGCTAGCAAGTGCTCTCACAGTTCAAACACAATGCTAGAATAGGTTAGCTAACCGCTCTCACAGTTCAAACACAATGCTAGAATAGGTTAGCTAACCGCTCTCACAGTTCAAACACAATGCTAGAATAGGTTAGCTAACCGCTCTCACAGTTCAAACACAATGCTAGAATAGGTTAGCTAACCGCTCTCACAGTTCAAACACAATGCTAGAATAGGTTAGCTAACCGCTCTCACAGTTCAAACACAATGCTAGAATAGGTTAGCTAACCGCTCTCACAGTTCAAACACAATGCTAGAATAGGTTAGCTAACCGCTCTCACAGTTCAAACACAATGCTAGAATAGGTTAGCTAACCGCTCTCACAGTTCAAACACAATGCTAGAATAGGTTAGCTAACCGCTCTCACAGTTCAAACACAATGCTAGAATAGGTTAGCTAACCGCTCTCACAGTTCAAAATGAAATGCTAGCCAGGCTAGATTGATGTCTCACAATTCAAACACAGCCAATACTAGGCTAGGTTAGCTAGTGCTCTCATTGTTCAACATTACTGATGCTAGCTAGGCTAGCTCTCATAATCGAAACACAGTGGAAGCTCAGGGGATTGTAAGCAAATAGGAAAAATGTAAAACTAATTTGAATTTAAAAAAAAATCTTTCTAGGAACTAGTTTGCTGTTCCTGCACTGATGCAAAAGTTCTCTGAATATGTTTTTATGAAAAGTGTGTATCTGTGAATATGTTTCAGATAAACACACATAAAATATGTATCTAGCTACATGTGATGTGTCAGCCTTTGCTGTGAGTGTATTTGATCTGTATATTAGTCAGCTCATGTATAAGTGTGTGTGTACGTCAGTTTGTACGTATGAGTTTGTGTATGTGTGTGTGTGTGTGTGTGTGTGTGTGTGTGTGTGTGTGTGTGTGTGTGTTTGCACTAGCTCTTTACTGAGTGAGTCACACACTCATATTGTGCTTCTCTGTTTCTCTCACGTCTTTTAGAATCACCAAGGCTGAGAGCCCATTCATCTCTTCTGTCTTTAAGTTTCTCCCTCCTCCCTCCATCACTCACTTTCCTCCATCACTATCTATCTTTCTCCCTCCTCCCTCCATCACTCACTTTCCTCCATCACTATCTATCTTTCTCCCTCCATCACTCACTTTCCTCCATCACTATCTATCTTTCTCCCTCCATCACTCACTTTCCTCCATCACTATCTATCTTTCTCCCTCCTCCCTCCATCACTCACTTTCCTCCATCACTATCTATCTTTCTCCCTCCATCACTCACTTTCCTCCATCACTATCTATCTTTCTCCCTCCTCCCTCCATCACTCACTTTCCTCCATCACTATCTATCTTTCTCCCTCCATCACTCACTTTCCTCCATCACTATCTATCTGTCTCCCTCCTCCCTCCATCACTCACTTTCCTCCATCACTATCTATCTTTCTCCCTCCATCACTCACTTTCCTCCATCACTATCTATCTTTCTCCCTCCATCACTCACTTTCCTCCATCACTATCTATCTTTCTCCCTCCATCACTCACTTTCCTCCATCACTATCTATCTTTCTCCCTCCATCACTCACTTTCCTCCATCACCATCTATCTTCCTCCCTCCATCACTCACTTTCCTCCATCACTATCTATCTTTCTCTCTCCTTCTTTTCACTCTACCACTTCCATTGGCAGACACACCACCATAAGAAGAAGTGTTCTTATCTCATTTCCCGGTCTCTCTAACTCTCTAATTCAATTCAAGGGGCTTTATTGTCATGGGAAACATATGTTAACATTGCCAAAGCTAGTGAAGTAGATAATATACAAAAGTGAAATAAACTATAAAAATGAACAGTAAACATTACACATACAGAAGTTCCAAAAGAATGAAGACATTACAAATGTCATATTATGTATATATACAGTGTTGTAACAATGTGCAAATGGTTGAAGTACAAAAGGGAACTCTGTCTCTCTACACCTCTCTCTTGCATCTCTCTCTCTCTCACACCTCTCTGATTCAGAGGGGTTGGGGCTCCCAAGTGGCGCAGCATTCTAAGGCACTGCATTTCAGTGCTAGAGGGATCCCTACAGACCCTGATTCGTTTCCAGGCTGTATCACAACCGGCCGTGATTGGGAGTCCCATAGGGCGGCACACAATTGGCCCAGCGTCGTCTGTGTTAGGGTTTGGCCGCCATTGTAAATAAGAATTTGTTGTTAACTGACTTGCCTGGTTAAATAAAACATATTTTTTTTTATAAATGGGAAAGACATTTCAGTTGAATGCATTCAGTTGTACAACTGACTAGGTATTCCCCTTTATCTCCCTCCCTCTCTCCACCCCTCAAATCAGTTCATGAGAACCAAAACCCACCAGACTCTATCTCTCCTCTCTCTTCTGTTGCCAGATCAGTCACTGTCACTGGTGTCACTGTGAACAACATACCTAATATAGTAATCTATTCTATTCTAGCCTGTCTGGGTCTCCCTGGCTGTCCCTGGGTGTGTGTGTGTGTGTGTGTGTGTGTGTGTGTGTGTGTGTGTGTGTGTGTTCACGCATGTGTGCCTCGGAGTTGTGGTCCCTTAGCTGGATTTAATAGGAGCCTACCGGGCCATGACCTACTGTCTGTCTGTCTGCTTGAGCGTCTGTCTGTCTGTCTGTCTGTCTGTCTGTCTCTGCATGTATGTGTCTGTCTGTCTCTGCGTGTATGTGTCTGTCTGTCTCTGCGTGTCTGTCTGTCTCTTCATGTGTGTCTGTCTGTCTGTCTCTGCATGTATGTGTCTGTCTGTCTGTCTGTCTGTCTGTCTGTCTCTGCATGTGTGTCTGTCTGTCTGTCTCTGCATGTGTGTCTGTCTGTCTGTCTGTCTCTGCATGTGTGTCTGTATGTCTGTCTCTGCGTATCTGTCTCTGCAGGTATGTGTCTGTCTGTCTGTCTCTGCATGTGTGTCTGTCTGTCTGTCTCTGTGTGTATGTGTCTGTCTGTCTCTGCATGTCTGTCTGTCTGTCTCTGCATGTATGTGTCTGTCTGTCTCTGCATGTATGTGTCTGTCTATCTGTCTCTGCGTGTCTGTCTGTCTCTGCATGTATGTGTCTGTCTGTCTCTGCATGTATGTGTCTGTCTGTCTGTCTCTGCATGTCTGTCTGTCTGTCTGTCTGTCTGTCTGTCTGTCTGTCTCTGCATGTAGGTGTCTGTCTGTCTGTCTCTGCGTGTCTGTCTGTCTCTGCATGTCTGTCTGTCTGTATCTGCATGTATGTGTCTGTCTGTCTCTGCGTGTCTGTCTGTCTGTCTGTCTGTCTGTCTGTCTCTGCATGTATGTGTCTGTCTGTCTGTCTGTCTGTCTCTGCATGTATGTGTCTGTCTGTCTGTCTCTGCATGTATGTGTCTGTCTGTCTGTCTGTCTGTCTCTGCATGTATGTGTCTGTCTGTCTGTCTGTCTGTCTCTGCATGTAGGTGTCTGTCTGTCTGTCTTTCTCTGCATGTATGTGTCTGTCTGTCTCTGCGTGTCTGTGTCTGTCTGTCTGTCTGTCTCTGCATGTATGTGTCTGTCTGTCTGTCTGTCTCTGCGTGTCTGTGTCTGTCTGTCTGTCTCTGCATGTATGTATCTGTCTGTCTGTCTGTCTGTCTCTGCGTGTATGTGTCTGTCTGTCTGTCTCTGCATGTATGTGTCTGTCTGTCTGTCTGTCTCTGCATGTATGTGTCTGTCTGTCTGTCTCTGCATGTATGTGTCTGTCTGTCTGTCTGTCTCTGCATGTATGTGTCTGTCTGTCTGTCTCTGCATGTATGTGTCTGTCTGTCTTTCTGCCTGTCTGTCTGTCTGTCTCTGCGTGTCTGTGTCTGTCTGTCTGTCTCTGCATGTATGTGTCTGTCTGTCTGTCTCTGCATGTATGTGTCTGTCTGTCTGTCTGTCTGTCTGTCTGTCTGTCTGTCTGTCTGTCTGTCTGTCTGTCTGTCTGTCTCTGCGTGTAGGTGTCTGTCTGTCTGTCTCTGCGTGTCTGTGTCTGTCTGTCTGTCTCTGCATGTATGTGTCTGTCTGTCTGTCTCTGCATGTATGTGTCTGTCTGTCTGTCTGTCTGTCTGTCTGTCTGTCTGTCTGTCTCTGCGTGTAGGTGTCTGTCTGTCTGTCTCTGCATGTATGTGTCTGTCTGTCTGTCTCTACGTGTCTGTCTGTCTGTCCGTCTCTAGGTGTCTGTCTGTCTGTCTCTGCGTGTCTGTCTCTTCATGTGTGTCTGTCTGTCTGTCTCTGCATGTATGTGTCTGTCTGTCTGTCTCTGCATGTATGTGTCTGTCTGTCTGTCTGTCTGTCTGTCTGTCTGTCTGTCTGTCTGTCTGTCTGTCTGTCTGTCTGTCTCTGCGTGTCTGTGTCTGTCTGTCTGTCTCTGCATGTATGTGTCTGTCTGTCTGTCTGTCTCTGCATGTATGTGTCTGTCTGTCTGTCTCTGCATGTATGTGTCTGTCTGTCTGTCTCTACGTGTCTGTCTGTCTGTCCGTCTCTAGGTGTCTGTCTGTCTGTCTCTGCGTGTCTGTCTCTTCATGTGTGTCTGTCTGTCTCTGCGTGTCTGTGTCTGTCTGTCTGTCTCTGCATGTATGTGTCTGTCTGTCTGTCTCTGCATGTATGTGTCTGTCTGTCTGTCTGTCTCTGCATGTATGTGTCTGTCTGTCTGTCTGTCTCTGCATGTATGTGTCTGTCTGTCTGTCTCTGCATGTCTGTGTCTGTCTGTCTGTCTCTGCGTGTCTGTGTCTGTCTGTCTGTCTGTCTCTGCATGTATGTGTCTGTCTGTCTGTCTGTCTGTCTGTCTGTCTGTCTGTCTGTCTGTCTGTCTGTCTGTCTGTCTGTCTGTCTATCTCTGCATGTATGTGTCTGTCTGTCTGTCTGTCTCTGCATGTATGTGTCTGTCTGTCTGTCTCTACGTGTCTGTCTGTCTGTCCGTCTCTAGGTGTCTGTCTGTCTGTCTCTGCGTGTCTGTCTCTTCATGTGTGTGTGTCTGTCTCTTCATGTGTGTGTGTCTGTTCATGTGTGTGTGTGTGTGTGTGTGTCTGTCTGTCTCTGCATGTGTATCTGTCTGTCTCTGCATGTGTGTGTGTCTGTCTCTGCATGTGTGTGTGTGTGCGTGTATGTATGTATGTGTGTGTGTGTGTGTGTATGTATGTATGTATGTATGTATGTATGTATGTATGTATGTATGTGTGCGTGCGGGCCAGTGAACAGGAACAGGGGGGAAGGACACTACAGTGTGAGAAACAGCAAGAGGAAGTGAATGGAAAGTTGTATAACAGTGGGCAACACAGCACACACACTCTTACAGTGGTCTTGTTACCAACTGTCTATGTTTACTGAGGCAGGACATGGGAATCAGAGATGAGTGGATTTTATCAAAACAATGTACTGCAAGAAAAGGGAGTGTGTGAGAGAGAGAGAGAGAGAGAGAGAGAGAGAGAGAGAGAGAGAGAGAGAGAGAGAGAGAGAGAGAGAGACACAGAGAGAGAGAGAGAGAGAGAGAGAGAGAGAGAGAGAGAGAGAGAGAGAGAGAGAGAGAGAGAGAGAGAGAGAGAGACACAGAGAGAGAGAGAGAGAGAGAGAGAGAGAGAGAGTGTAGAGTGTAGAGTGAAAGAGAGAAAGGGAGAGTGGAAAGAGAAGGAGTGTGTATTTATGTCTGTGTTTGTTTGTGTGTGAGAGATGATAGAACCAAGGAGGGCCTACAGCAGCACCTAGATCTTCTGCCAGACCTGAGCCCTGACAGTAAATCTCAGTAAGACCAAAATAATGGTGTTCAAAAAAGGTCCAGTCGCCAGGACCACAAATACAAATTACATCTGGACACCGTTGCCCTAGAGCACACAAAAAACTATACATACCTCGGCCTAAACATCAGCGCCACAGGTAACTTCCACAAAGCTGTGAACGATCTGAGAGACAAGGCAAGAAGGGTCTTCTATGCCATCAAAAGGAACATACAATTTGACATACCAATGAGGATCTGGCTAAAAAAATACTTGAATCAGTTATAGAACCCATTGCCCTTTATGGTTGTGAGGTCTGGGGTCCGCTCACCAACCAAGAATTCACAAAATGGGACAAACACCAAATTGAAACTCTGCATGCAGAATTCTGCAAAAATATCCTCAGTAAAACACCAGATAATGCATGCAGAGCAGAATTAGGCTGATACCCGCTAATTATCAAAATCCAGAAAAGAGACGTTAAATTCTACAACAACCTAAAAGGAAGTGATTCCCAAATCTTCCATAACAAAGCCATCACCTACAGAGAGATGGACTTGGAAAAGAGTCCCCTAAGCAAGCTGGTCCTGGGGCACTGTTCACAAACAGAACCCACAGAGCCCCAGGACAGCAACGCAATTAGACCCAACCATATATCATGAGAAAACAAAAAGATAATTATTTCCAATGTGTCAAGTAATTAACAAAAACACTGAGCAAACTAGAATGCTATTTGGCCCTAAACAGAGAGCACACAGTGGCAGAATACCTGACTACTGGGACTGACCCAAAATTAAGGAAAGCTTTGACTATGTTCAGACTCAGTGAGCTTAGCCTTGCTATTGAGAAAGACCGCCGTAGGCAGACATGGCTGTCAAGAGAAGACAGGCTATGTGCACACTGCCCACAAAATGAGGTGGAAACTGAGCTGCACTTTATAACCTCCTGCCCAATGTATGACCATATTAGAGACACATATTTCCCCCAGATTACACAGATCCACAAAGAATTCAAAAACAAACCCGATTATGATAAAGTCCCATATCTACTGGGTGAAATACCACAGTGTGCCATCACAGCAGCAAGATTTGTGACCTGTTACCACAAGAACGTTAACACTAGAAGCTTATTACCTAAAATGGATCAATTGAAAATGTAGGTCCACAGCTCCAATCCAGATGTGTTGGTCATTATTGAGACGTGGTTAAGGAAGAGTGTTTTGAATACTGATGTTAACCTTTCTGGTTAGAACCTTTATCGGCAAGACAGATCTTCCAAAGGTGGGTGAGTGGCAATCTTTACCAATAATCACCTTCAGTGCTCGGTTGTCTCCACCAAGTCTGTCCCCAAACAATTTGCTGGTTTTAAGTATTAAACTTTCAAATAGCACCCAGCAACAGTCACCAAAGAGCTATCGTCCTCCATCAGCACCGGCCTGTACCCTACCTGCCCTAAGCTCTCTCCTGGCCCCTTACACTAAGTCTGAATTTGTCCTGCTAGGTGACCTAAACTGGGACATGCTTACACCAGCTGACCAAGTCCTAAAGCAATGGGACTCCCTAAATCTCTCTCAGATTATTACCAATCAAGGTATGACTCCAAACACCCATCAAAGGCTACTCTTCTTGATGTTATCCCCACAAATAATCCTGATAGGTATCAGTCTGGTGTTTTTTGTAATGACCTTAGTGATCACTGTTTTACAGCCTGTGTTCGTAATGGCTGCTAAGTGAAACGACCTGTCCTGATTTGTTATAGACCCTTGCTAAAAAGCTTTAATGAGCAAGCCTTCCTTCATGAACTGGCTTCTGGAAAATGGTATAGAATCCCTTCTGTCGAAGACACTTGGACATTTTTTGATATGTTCAGTGGTATTGTTAACAAACACGCCCGCATAAAGAACATTTAAATTAAAAACAACCGTGATCTTGCAGAGTTACTCCACCTCAAAAATTACATTTGGCAAAAGGCTCGGCACATGCATACTCAGGCTGACTGGCTCTCGTTCAGGCAAATGAGAAATAAGTGCACTCAGGCCATCCGGAAGGCCAAAGTTAGTTACTTTAAGGAGCAGTTCTCTCTCTGTGGGTCTAACCCCAAGAAATTCTGGAAAACGGTTAAAGACCTGGAGAATAAACCCTCCTCCTCACAGCTGCTCGTGTCCCTTAAAGTTGATGATGCGGTTGTTACTGACAAGAAGCACATGACGGAGCTCTTTAAATCACCACTTCATTAAATCAGGATTCCTATTTGACTTAGCCATGCCTCCTTGCCCGTCCAACATTTCCTCATCTCCCACCCCTTCTAATGCGACCGTCCCCGATGCTTCTCCCTCTTTTTCCCCTGCCCCACTACAAAGTTTCTCCCTGCAGGCTGTCACTGAGTCCGAGGTGCTAAAGAGGTTCCTGAAACTTGACCACAAAACAACATCAGATGGTTTAGACCCTTTCTTCTTTAAGGTTGCTGCCCCCTATCATCGCCAAGCCTATCTCCAACCTTTTTAACCTTTCCCTCCTTTCTGGGGAGGTTCCCATTGCTTGGAAGGCTGCCACGGTTCGTGCTTTATTTAAAGGGGGAGATCAAGCTGATCCTAACGGTTATAGGCCTATTTCTATTTTGCCCTGTTTATCAAAAGTGTTGGAAAAACTTGTCAATAATCAACTGATGTCTATATTTTCTCTGGTATGCAATCTGGTTTCCTCTCAGGTTATGGATGTGTCACTGCAACCTTAAAGGTCCTCAATGATGTCACCAATGCCTTTGATTCTAAGCAATGTTGTGCTGCTATTTTTATTGACTTGGCCAAAGCTTTTAATTACGATAGACCATTCCATTCTTGTGGGCCGGCTAAGGAGTATTGGTGTCTCTGAGGGGTCTTTGGCCTAGTTTGCTAGCTACCTCTCTCAAAGAGTGCAGTGTATAAAGTCAGAAAATCTGCTGTCTCAGCCACTGCCTGTCACCAAGGGACTACCCCAAGGCTCAATCCTAGGCCCTACGCTCTTCTCAATTTACATCAACAACATAGCTCAGGCAGTAAGAAGCTCTCTCATCCATTTATATGCAGATGATACAGTCTTATACTCAGCTGGCCCCTCCCTGGATTTTGTGTTAAATGTTCTACAACAAAGCTTTCTTAGTGTCCAACAAGCTTTCTCTACCCTTAACCTTGTTCTGAACACCTCCAAAACAAAGGTCATGTGGTTTGGTAAGAAGAATGCCCCTCCTCCCACAGGTGTTATTACTACCTCTGAGGGTTTTGAGCTTGAGGTAGTCACCTCATACAAGTACTTAGGTGTATGGCTAGACGGTACACTGTCCTTCTCTCAGCACATATCAAAGCTGCAGGCCCAAGTTAAATCTAGACTTGGTTTCTTCTATTGTAATTGCTCCTCTTTCACCCCAGCTGCCAAACTAACCCTGATTCAGATGACCATCCTACCCATGCTAGATTACGGAGACCTAATTTATAGATCAGCAGGTAAGTGTACTCTCGAGCGGCTAGATGTTCTTTACCATTCGGCCATCAGATTTTCCACCAATGCTCCTTATAGGACACATCACTGCACTCTATACTCTTCTGTAAACTGGTCATCTCTATATACCCGTCACAAGACCCACTGGTTGATGCTTATTTATAAAACCCTCTTAGGCCTCGCTCCTCCCCTATCTGAGATATCTACTGCAGCCCTCATCCTCCACATACAACATCCGTTCTGCCAGTCACATTCTGTTAAAGGTCCCCAGAGCACACACATCCCTGGATCGCTCCTCTGTTCAGTTCACTGCAGCTAGCGACTGGAACGAGCTGCAACAAAACACTCAAACTGGACAGTTTTATCTCCATCTCTTCATTCAAAGACTCAATCATGGACACTCTTACTGACAGTTGTGGCTGCTTTGAGTGAAATATTGTTGCCTCTACCTTCTTGCCCTGTTGATGTTTGTACCATGTTCTGTGCTGCTACCATGTTGTGTTGCTACCATGTTGTTGTCATGTGTTTCTACCATGCTGTGTTGTCATGTGTTGCTGCCTTGCTATGTTGTAGTCTTAGGTCTCTCTATATGTAGTGTTGTGTTGTCTCTCTTGTCGTGATGTGTGTTTTGTCCTATATTTATATATACAGCTCTGGAAAAAATGAAGAGACCACTGCAAAATGATCAGTTTCTCTGGTTTTACTATTTATAGGTCTGTGTTTGGGTAAAATTAACATTTTTGTTTTATTCTATAAACTACTGACAACATTTCTCCCAAATTCCAAATAAAAATATTGTAATTTAATGGTCAAAATAACTAAAAAGATGCAGTGTTGTCAGACCTTGATATATCATTCTGAAACATGAGTTGATGACTGAGGAATAATGGCACGACAATGGGCCTCAGGATCTCATCATGGTATCTCTGTGCATTCAAAGTGACATCGATAAAATGCAATTGTGTTCGTTGTCCATAGGTTATGCCTGCCCATACCATAACCCCTCCGACACCTAATTTATTTCTATAAATTGCCTGCTTTCCTTATATGAACTGTAATTGTTGCATGTTGCGTTTCTATTTTTGTGCGATAGGCTGTTTTCAGCTACCAGCTCTCACAGTCTCACGTCAGAATTAGACAGTCATCCATGTTTCTCAAACGTCACATTTCAAAGTCTTTATTCTTAAGTTAAGGCATTACCTACGAATGGTTAAGGTAAGGGTTAAGGTAAGGGTTAAGGTAAGGGTTCAGGTTTGGGCTTAAAACAAAAATTGACAAAGCTACTTTCTGTCGCTGGATTCGGACACAAAACCTTTTCCACCAGAGGCAGATGCCCATCTTTCATCCCCGCCCATAACACCGAAACCTACTTGAAGGTAACAGCGCTCACTGTTGCCCCTAGTGGCCGGTTTCCACTTCATTTCCCAACATCCTCAGACATGGATGGACATTGAATACTGACTTGTATCACGGGGGACCTGGTTGGTTTTCAAAGCAAAACAGGTTTCATATAGCTAAAAATACAGTTTCCCAGACGCATCAAAATAACAAAAAAGGGTGTGCCTGTGTTTATGTATGGTGATGTCTCTGCAAATGGAGGTGGATGCGTGTCCAACATAGTTGAAAGGAAAAGCTGTAGAGCTGGAATCAAGTCCATATAAACTTCCCTAATAACCCTATACTCTGTGTGTCAACCCTCTCTAGGATGTACATCTATCCAGTAAGTGTATGGGAGGAACACTTAGCTTGACAGCCTGACACACAAACACACACACACACTGAGAGGAACACTTAGGCCTGACAGCATGACACACTTTAGCCTTTAATGCACCTGATGGATTCTATTGATTCTGTATAATACACAGGCTGCTGGGCACACACATACACACAATCCCAGTGAAGAACACACACACGATGAAGGGACACACACACACGCTTCATCTACTATGGCTGCTGTGGAGACAGAAATAGACAGAAGAGCAGAAACAAAGTTTCTTTCTCTTTCTGATAACCACTTATTTTCACTCTATGAATGAATACACACACACTTGTACACTTTCTATCATTCTCGCTTTCTCTTTCCCTGTCTTTTTCTCTTTCCAACCTAGAGGTCATTGTGTCCTTGAGAAGAAAGCTGAGTAAACTCCCAATTTTTTTTGTACCTTTTTTTTTAACTAGGCATGCCAGTTAAGAACAAATTCTTATTTACAATGACGGCCTACTGGGGAACAATGGCGGCCTACCGGTTCTGCCCGACTGCCTTGTTCAGGGATTCAATCCAGCAACCTTTCGGTTACTGGCTCAACGCTCTAACCACTAGGCTACCTGCCAGCCCAATGAGAGAGCACAGACAAAGGAGGGAAAGCGATGGAGAGTGAGGGAGGGAAAGAAGACAGTGCCTGCAGACCGTTTCCTGAGAGAGAGAGAGAGAGAGAGAGAGAGAGAGAGAGAGAGAGAGAGCAGACAGGGAGGGCATGAGAGGGCATATGTGCCAGGTGTTTGTAGCCCAGCCAGTTGGCATTGGCAACACTGATTTCTCTAGGGAAGAGAGAGAGATAGAGAGAGAGAGAGAGAGAGAGGAAGCGAGAGGGGGAGAGAGAGAGGAAGAGAGAGAGAGATAAAGAGAGAGAGAGGGAGAGAGAGAAAGAGAGAGGAAGAGAGGGAGAGAGAGAGAGGAAGAGAGAGAGAGAGAGAGAGGGGAAGAGAGAGAGAGAGAGAGAGAGAGAGAGAGAGAGAGAGAGAGAGAGAGAGAGAGAGAACGTGTGCTTGTACATGTGCGTGAGAGAGGGGCCTATACCCTGCTGGCAGCGATACTTTGGGGGAAAGGGGGTAAGGAGAGGGGGGGGGAGTCCAGTAGAGAAATGGCTTGAGGGTGAGAGTGTTTAAAATTCAATTGAGCGCTAATGGCATGTTTATCAGTTAATGAGAGAGGGAGAGCCAGAGAGAGAAGTGAGAGGGAGGAAGAGAGAGAGAGGGGGAGTGAGTGAGTGAGCGAAGGAGAGGCAGAGAGAGGGAGTGAGTGAGAGAAGGAGAGGCAGAGAGAGGAGAGAGAGAGAAAGGGAGAGAGAGAGAGGGAGTGAGTGAGTGAGAGAAGGAGAGGCAGAGAGAAGGAGAGGCAGAGAGAGGAGAGAGAGAAAGGGAGAGAGAGCAAGAGAGAGGGACAGATGCATACATAAACAAACAAGTGTCAGCTGCCCTGGGTTAATGATCAAAGCAAATGCTGCATACCAATACTGCAGGGGAGGAACAGCAACAAATATTCCCTTGTATACATCCACACGCACACTTGCACGTACACATTCTAGGGTTGGCCGGTATCCAGATTTTCATACCATCATACTGTTCCTGTACCAAGGGCCGCTATTTGCCTAAACACACACCCCTCCCTAAAATGCAGAGTTGGTCCCCTAAGAGTGCCGTACCACCCACGGTTCTGCTGCCTACATCTGGTGTCCTGATGTCCCTACAGCCTGTAATGATGACCACATCCCCACTAGACAAGGATAGCACATTCACACACACACACACACACAAGCAGACAACACACGCACTAACATAAGCAGACAACACACACACACTAACGTCTGCTTCCAACTCACACTCTCAAACACCTAGATCCCCTGAACGCAGCTCACTCTCTAGATCCCAATCACCTGAATCCTGATCAGCTGTTCACACACCTGTATGTCATTATCACACACTATTTATCTCAGTTCTTTAAACCCCATCATTGTGAGGTATTGTTTGTTTTGTGACACACTTCTATTCAGAGCTCTGTTTTTCACGTAATTGAATCATCCCGTGTATGATAGTTTTTTCCTGCCTCACTAATGACGCCTTTTGCCTATTCCCTGCCTGTACTTTAGCGGATTTCCTGTTATCTACCTATTTCCTGATCTCCTGAACTACGTTACTAGCCTTTTCCCTGCCTGCACTGTTGCCTTTTTGGACCCCCTGTGTATGACCTTCTGCCTGCCCCTGGACCCAGCTACCTGCCTCCTCCTGTGTATGACCTTCTGCCTGCCCCTGGACCCAGCTACCTGCCTCCTCCTGTGTATGACCTTCTGCCTGCCCCTGGACCCAGCTACCTGCCTCCTCCTGTGGTCCTTTACATTAAACACCTGCTGCGCCCTGCACCTTGCGCTTGAAACCAGCTCTGTCTCCCATCGTGTTCATTATACACACACACTAGTGCATAAGCAGACAAACACACAGTATCATACAAAGTATCATTGGCGCCCTGTATATGTGTGTGTGTGTGTATATATTTTTTTAGAGGAGACCCCCTGTATAGAGGAGACCCCCTGTATAGAGGAGCCCTCCTGTATAGAGGAGACCCCCTGTATAGAGGAGACCCCCTGTATAGAGGAGACCCCCTGTATAGAGGAGACCCCCTGTATAGAGGAGCCCTCCTGTATAGAGGAGACCCCCTGTATAGAGGAGACCCCCTGTATAGAGGAGACCCCCTGTATAGAGGAGACCCCTGTATAGAGGAGCCCTCCTGTATAGAGGAGACCCCCTGTATAGAGGAGACCCCCTGTATAGGTGAGACCCCCTGTATGTATGACTCAGTTGGATCTTCAGTGAACACTGCAGTAGTATACCCCCTGTATAGAGGAGACCCCTGTATGTATGACTCAGTTGGATCTTCAGTGAACACTGCAGTAGTATACCCCCTGTATAGAGGAGACCCCTGTATGTATGACTCAGTTGGATCTTCAGTGAACACTGCAGTAGTATACCCCCTGTATAGAGGAGACCCCCTGTATGTATGACTCAGTTGGATCTTCAGTGAACACTGCAGTAGTATACCCCCTGTATAGAGGAGACCCCTGTATGTATGACTCAGTTGGATCTTCAGTGAACACTGCAGTAGTATACCCCCTGTATAGAGGAGACCCCTGTATGTATGACTCAGTTGGATCTTCAGTGAACACTGCAGTAGTATACCCCCTGTATAGAGGAGACCCCCTGTATAGAGGAGACCCCCTGTATAGAGGAGACCCCCTGTATAGAGGAGACCCCTGTATGTATGACTCAGTTGGATCTTCAGTGAACACTGCAGTAGTATACCCCCTGTATTGAGGAGACCCCCTGTATGTATGACTCAGTTGGATCTTCAGTGAACACTGCAGTAGTATACCCCCTGTATAGAGGAGACCCCCTGTATGTATGACTCAGTTGGATCTTCAGTGAACACTGCAGTAGTATACCCCCTGTATAGAGGAGACCCCCTGTATAGAGGAGACCCCCTGTATAGAGGAGACCCCCTGTATAGAGGAGACCCCTGTATGTATGACTCAGTTGGATCTTCAGTGAACACTGCAGTAGTATACCCCCTGTATAGAGGAGACCCCCTGTATAGAGGAGACCTCCTGTATAGAGGAGACCCCTGTATGTATGACTCAGTTGGATCTTCAGTGAACACTGCAGTAGTATACCCCCTGTATAGAGGAGACCCCCTGTATAGAGGAGACCTCCTGTATAGAGGAGACCCCTGTATGTATGACTCAGTTGGATCTTCAGTGAACACTGCAGTAGTATACCCCCAAGCCTCACGCACTATTAAATGTTCATGACAGGATATAAACAAACACGGACGCATGCCAACACACACACACACACACACACACACACACCAGGGTTTCCGTTAGGAAAATGTGGCGCTGGACATTTGACCGGCAGCATTTTAATTTACTGGACATTTGAGAAATGTACTGGACCCATATGCATTGTGTACGTAACCTGATTAGGGCGTCCATCCACAGTTCTCAAAATGACAGAAATACATTTACATTATGGTCATTCATACAGAATTCTGATGTGAGGCCCTTCTTACTGAATTCTGATGTGAGGCCCTTCTTACTGAATTCTGATGTGAGGCCCTTCTTACTGAATTCTGATGTGAGGCCCTTCTTACTGAATTCTGATGTGAGGCCCTTCTTACAGAATTCTGATGTGAGGCCCTTCTTACAGAATTCTGATGTGAGGCCCTTCTTACAGAATTCTGATGCGAGGCCCTTCTTACAGAATTCTGATGCGAGGCCCTTCTTTCTGAATTCTGATGTGAGGCCCTTCTTACTGAATTCTGATGCGAGGCCCTTCTTACTGAATTCTGATGTGAGGCCCTTCTTACAGAATTCTGATGTGAGGCCCTTCTTACTGAATTCTGATGTGAGGCCCTTCTTACTGAATTCTGATGTGAGGCCCTTCTTACTGAATTCTGATGTGAGGCCCTTCTTACTAAATTCTGATGTGAGGTCCTTCTTACTGAATTCTGATGTGAGGCCCTTCTTACTGAATTCTGATGTGAGGTCCTTCTTACTGAATTCTGATGTGAGGCCCTTCTTACTGAATTCTGATGTGAGGCCCTTACTACTGAATTCTGATGTGAGGCCCTTACTACTGAATTCTGATGTGAGGCCCTTACTGAATTCTGATGTGAGGCCCTTACTGAATTCTGATGTGAGGCCCTTACTGAATTCTGATGTGAGGCCCTTACTGAATTCTGATGTGAGGTCTGAATTCTGATGTGAGGCCCTTACTGAATTCTGATGTGAGGCCCTTACTGAATTCTGATGTGAGGCCCTTCTTACTAAATTCTGATGCGAGGCCCTTACTGAATTCTAATGTGAGGCCCTTCTTACTGAATTCTGATGTGCACTTTGAAAATGTTAGAATAACTGTCCACATTGACTTTTCCTCAACCTGCAAGATGTGAAATGAACAGAAAAATCACTAGCCTGTGTTAATCTACTATCCCCCATAGTAGAAATGTTAACTATTCTGTTGGTCAGCTAGTCGAGTAAGAAATAGCCTATTCCAAAGAGACTCTGGGACAGTTGTGGGATGATAGAGCCCAAATTCATACAACCAGTAGACCTAGGATACATCATTATAATTTTTTTTAAAGCAATGAGTATGATGCAACAGATCAGAATGTTTAGCTTAAAATGTTGATAAACTATTATTTATGCACATTATAAGTGCAGAAATGCGCACAAGGCAGCAAATGTTTGTTCCATAATGCAATTAGTTGGAAAACACTGTTGTCAAAAGGGCACTGCACATGCAAGAGGTTTCATGTGACAATGATGAAAACATACATTAGACATTTTGAAAAAGGGGAGATCTAATTTGCAACAACTAGCATGGGTTGCTAATATGACTAGGATTGTGCCTTTGGCTACTAGACAATGAAAGAAAGTTTATATAAAATAATTGCCTCCACCGATATGGTCTGATGTTGGCTAAGCTACACAAAATAGACACAAAAGTTATGTTGACACCCCTTCAAACTGATGGATTCGGCTATTTCAGCCACACCTGTTGCTGACCGGTGTATACAATCGAGCACACAGCCATGCAATCTTCATAGACAAACATTGGCAGTAGAATGGCATTACCAAAGTGCTCAGTGACTTTCGTCATGGCACCGTCATAGGATGCCACCTTTCCAACTAATCAGTTCGTCAAATTTCTGCCCTGCTAGAGCTGCCCCGGTCAACTGTAAGTGCTGTTATTGTGAAGTGGAAACGTCTAGGAGCTGTTCGTCAGGAGCTTCATGAAATGGGTTTCCATGGCCGAGAAGCCGCACTCAAGCCTAAATTCACCATGCGCAATGCAAAGCATCGGCTGTAGTGGTGTAAAGCTCGCCGCCATTGGACTCTGGAGCAGTGGAAACGAGTTCTCTGAAGTGATGAATCACGCTTCACCATCTGGCAGTCCGACGGAAACAATCTGGGTTTGGCGGATGCCAGGAGAACGCTACCTGCCCTAATGCATAGTGCCAACTGTAAAGTTTGGCGGAGGCTGAATAATGGTCTGGGGCTGTTTTTCATGGTTCATGCTATGCCCCAATGACAGTCTAGACGATTCTGTGCTTCCAACTTTGTGGCAACAGTTTAGGGAAGGCCAGTTCCTGTTTCAGCATGACAATGCCCACGTGCACAAAGCGAGGTTCATACAGAAATAGCTTGTCTAGATCGGTATGGAATACCTTTACTGTCCTGCACAGAGCCCTGACCTCAACCCCACCAAACACCTTTGGGATGAATTGGAACGCCGACTGCAAGCCAGGCCTAATCGCCCAACATCAGTGCCCAACCTCACTAATGCTTTTGTGGCTGAATGGAAGCAAGTCCCCGCAGCAATGTTCCAACATCTAGTGGAAAGCCTTCACAGAAGAGTGGAAGCTGTTATAGCAGCAAAGGCGATACCAACTCCATATTAATGCCCATGGTTTTGGAATGAGATGTTCGAGGAGCAGGTGTCCACACACTTCAAAGTGCACTACATGTTACAAATAGAAATCAAACTGGATGGACATGAGAAATAGAGGAAGGACTAAAAACAAACTAAATATCCCTATTGTAAAATAGATTGTCTGTAAAATATGTATAAGATGTATAAACTGAAGGTAGAAGCCTAAGTGTTTATTAGTTTACTCCAACTGGGGGAAGGGTGGTAGGGTTTGCAGGGAATAATAAAGGTATATTCTAAAAAAAGTATGTATGTCTATATAGGTGTGTGTATGTATATATGTGTGTATGTGTATGTATATATGTGTGTATGTGTATGTATATATGTGTGTATGTGTATGTATATATGTGTGTATGTGTATGTATATATGTGTGTATGTGTATGTATATATGTGTGTATGTGTATGTATATATGTGTGTATGTGTATGTATATATGTGTGTATGTGTATGTATATATGTGTGTATGTGTATGTATGTGTTTGTATATGGATGTATATATTTACCAAAAAAAAGATATGGGCGATTGGAAATGATGCAGACACTTACATTGATGGAAGCAACAATCTTTCCCCAATATTAAGCTGATCCACCCCTTAAATGATAGATTTTTTTTAAAGTGCACTACATGACCAAAAGTAAGGTAAGACATGCGTCATAATATGTAGTAAAACATTCTGGTTTCAAACCATGAAGTATCTGTTTCAAAACGCATACTGCCTCCAGCTCACTGCAACGTGGTGTGTGACGTGCTGATGAAGCCTGCCTTCCGCTGCCTGTGCATTTACTGTTTGAGATGCTGTAGCAGCAGCTCTCACGCTGTCTGACAGATTTTACACTCAAAAGGCTCTGTATCTGTATGCTGTATGCGTGTAATAAATAAGATGCATTATGAATATACTGTATACACGCGGCAATTTAATTCAACAAAAGAGAGATGGAGACTAAAACTATTACTTCACAATGAAGAGAGACTAAAACTATTACTTCACAATGAAGAGAGACTAAAACTATTACTTCACAATGAAGAGAGACTAAAACTATTACTTCACAATGGAGAGACTAAAACCATTCATTTACAATAGAGAGACTAAAACTATTACTTCACAATGAAGAGAGACTAAAACCATTACTTCACAATGAAGAGAGACTAAAACTATTACTTCACAATGAAGAGAGACTAAAACCATTAATTTACAATAGAGAGACTAAAACTATTACTTCACAATGAAGAGAGACTAAAACCATTAATTTACAATAGAGAGACTAAAACTATTACTTCACAATGAAGAGAGACTAAAACCATTAATTTACAATAGAGAGACTAAAACTATTACTTCACAATGAAGAGAGACTAAAACCATTACTTCACAATGAAGAGAGACTAAAACTATTACTTCACAATGAAGAGAGACTAAAACTATTACTTCACAATGAAGAGAGACTAAAGACCATTAATTTACAATAGAGAGACTAAAACTATTACTTCACAATGAAGTGAGACTAAAACCATTACTTCACAATGAAGAGAGGCTAAAAACCATTAATTTACAATAGAGAGACTAAAACTATTACTTCACAATGAAGAGAGACTAAAACCATTACTTCACAATCAAGAGAGGCTAAAAACTATTACTTCACAATGAAGAGAGACTAAAACTATTACTTCACAATGAAGACACTAAAAACCATTACTTCACAATGAAGAGAGACTAAAAACTATTACTTCACAATGAAGAGAGACTAAAACCATTACTTCACAATGAAGAGAGACTAAAAACCATTACTTCACAATGAAGAGAGACTAAAAACCATTAATTTACAATAGAGAGACTAAAACTATTACTTCACAATGAAGAGAGACTAAAAACCATTACTTCACAATGAAGAGAGACTAAAACTATTACTTCACAATGAAGAGAGACTAAAAACCATTACTTCACAATGAAGAGAGACTAAAAACCATTAATTTACAATAGAGAGACTAAAACTATTACTTCACAATGAAGAGAGACTAAAACTATTACTTCACAATGAAGAGAGACTAAAAACCATTAATTTACAATAGAGAGACTAAAACTATTACTTCACAATAAAGAGAGACTAAAAACCATTACTTCACAATGAAGAGAGACTAAAAACCATTAATTTACAATAGAGAGACTAAAACTATTACTTCACAATGAAGAGAGACTAAAACTATTACTTCACAATGAAGAGAGACTAAAAACCATTAATTTACAATAGAGAGACTAAAACTATTACTTCACAATGAAGAGAGACTAAAACTATTACTTCACAATGAAGAGAGACTAAAAACCATTAATTTACAATAGAGAGACTAAAACTATTACTTCACAATGAAGAGAGACTAAAACTATTACTTCACAATGAAGAGACTAAAACTATTACTTCACAATGAAGAGAGGCTAAAACCATTACTTCACAATGAAGAGAGACTAAAACTATTACTTCACAATGAAGAGAGACTAAAACTATTACTTCACAATGAAGAGAGACTAAAACTATTACTTCACAATGAAGAGACTAAAACTATTACTTCACAATGAAGAGAGACTAAAACTATTACTTCGCAATGAAGAGAGACTAAAACTATTACTTCACAATGAAGAGAGACTAAAACTATTACTTCGCAATGAAGAGAGACTAAAACTATTACTTCACAATGAAGAGACTAAAACTATTACTTCACAATGAAGAGAGACTAAAACTATTACTTCACAATGAAGAGAGACTAAAAACCATTAATTTACAATAGAGAGACTAAAACTATTACTTCACAATGAAGAGAGACTAAAACTATTACTTCACAATGAAGAGACTAAAACTATTACTTCACAATGAAGAGAGGCTAAAACCATTACTTCACAATGAAGAGAGACTAAAACTATTACTTCACAATGAAGAGAGACTAAAACTATTACTTCGCAATGAAGAGAGACTAAAACTATTACTTCACAATGAAGAGAGACTAAAACTATTACTTCACAATGAAGAGAGACTAAAACTATTACTTCGCAATGAAGAGAGACTAAAACTATTACTTCACAATGAAGAGACTAAAACTATTACTTCACAATGAAGAGAGACTAAAACTATTACTTCATAATGAAGATAGACTAAAACTATTACTTCACAATGAAGAGAGACTAAAACTATTACTTCACAATGAAGAGACTACAACCATTACTTCACAATGAAGAGACTAAAACTATTACTTCACAATGAAGAGAGGCTAAAACTATTACTTCACAATGAAGAGAGGCTAAAACTATTACTTCACAATGAATAGAGACTAAAATACCATTACTTCACAATGAAGAGAGACTAAAATACCATTACTTCACAATGAAGAGAGACTAAAACTATTACTTCACAATGAAACGAGGCTAAACACCATTACTTCACAATGAAGAGAGACTAAAACTATTACTTCACAATGAAGAGAGACTAAAACTATTACTTCACAATGAAGAGACTAAAACTATTACTTCACAATGAAGAGAGACTAAAACTATTACTTCACAATGAAGAGAGACTAAAACTATTACTTCACAATGAAGAGACTAAAACTATTACTTCACAATGAAGAGAGACTAAAACTATTACTTCACAATGAAGAGAGACTAAAAACCATTACTTCACAATGAAGAGACTAAAACTATTACTTCACAATGAAGAGAGACTAAAACCATTACTTCACAATGAAGAGACTAAAACTATTACTTCACAATGAAGAGAGACTAAAAACCATTACTTCACAATGAAGAGAGACTAAAAACCATTAATTTACAATAGAGAGACTAAAACTATTACTTCACAATGAAGAGAGACTAAAACTATTACTTCACAATGAAGAGAGACTAAAAACCATTAATTTACAATAGAGAGACTAAAACTATTACTTCACAATGAAGAGAGACTAAAACTATTACTTCACAATGAAGAGAGACTAAAAACCATTAATTTACAATAGAGAGACTAAAACTATTACTTCACAATGAAGAGAGACTAAAACTATTACTTCACAATGAAGAGACTAAAACTATTACTTCACAATGAAGAGAGGCTAAAACCATTACTTCACAATGAAGAGAGACTAAAACTATTACTTCACAATGAAGAGAGACTAAAACTATTACTTCACAATGAAGAGAGACTAAAACTATTACTTCACAATGAAGAGACTAAAACTATTACTTCACAATGGAGACTAAAACTATTACTTCGCAATGAAGAGAGACTAAAACTATTACTTCACAATGAAGAGACTAAAACTATTACTTCACAATGAAGAGAGACTAAAACTATTACTTCACAATGAAGAGACTACAACCATTACTTCACAATGAAGAGACTAAAACTATTACTTCACAATGAAGAGAGGCTAAAACTATTACTTCACAATGAATAGAGACTAAAATACCATTACTTCACAATGAAGAGAGACTAAAATACCATTACTTCACAATGAAGAGAGACAAACTATTACTTCACAATGAAACGAGGCTAAACACCATTACTTCACAATGAAGAGAGACTAAAACTATTACTTCACAATGAAGAGAGACTAAAACTATTACTTCACAATGAAGAGAGACTAAAACCATTACTTCACAATGAAGAGACTAAAACTATTACTTCACAATGAAGAGAGACTAAAACTATTACTTCACAATGAAGAGACTAAAACTATTACTTCACAATGAAGAGAGACTAAAACTATTACTTCACAATGAAGAGACTAAAACTATTACTTCACAATGAAGAGAGACTAAAACTATTACTTCACAATGAAGAGAGACTAAAACTATTACTTCACAATGAAGAGAGACTAAAACTATTACTTCACAATGAAGAGAGACTAAAAACCATTAATTTACAATAGAGAGACTAAAACTATTACTTCACAATGAAGAGAGACTAAAACTATTACTTCACAATGAAGAGACTAAAACTATTACTTCACAATGAAGAGAGACTAAAAACTATTACTTCACAATGAAGAGACTAAAACTATTACTTCACAATGAAGAGAGACTAAAACTATTACTTCACAATGAAGAGACTAAAACTATTACTTCACAATGAAGAGACTAAAACTATTACTTCACAATGAAGAGAGACTAAAACTATTACTTCACAATGAAGAGAGACTAAAACTATTACTTCACAATGAAGAGAGACTAAAACTATTACTTCACAATGAAGAGAGACTAAAACTATTACTTCACAATGAAGAGAGACTAAAACTATTACTTCACAATGAAGAGAGACTAAAACTATTACTTCACAATGAAGAGACTAAAACTATTACTTCACAATGAAGAGAGACTAAAACTATTACTTCACAATGAAGATACTAAAACTATTACTTCACAATGAAGAGAGACTAAAAACTATTACTTCACAATGAAGAGAGACTAAGAAACATTACTTCACAATTAGATTTTTTCTTCTTCTCCCGGACAATTGGCGCCAATTTTATTGGATTTTCAATTTTTTGAATCAGCCAAAAGACAGCTATTACCGGCTAACGGAAACCCTGACATACATCGACGCATGCAAGCACACACACACACTCGGATGCATGCAAGCACACACACACACACACACACGGATGCATGCACGCACACACAAATGCATCCGTGTGTGTGTGCATTCATGCATTCGTGTGTGTGTGTGTGTGTGCGTGCATGCATCCATGTGTGTGTGTGCGTGCATGCTTCCATGTGTGTGTGTGTGCTTGCGTGCATCTGTGTGTGTGTGTGTGTGCTTGCATACATCTGTGTGTGTGTGTGTGTGCTTGCATGCGTCGATGCACGCACACACAAATGCATGCACGCACACACACACACACACACACACGGATGCATGCACGCACACACACAGATGCATGCACGCACACACACAGATGCATGCACGCACACACACAGATGCATGCACACACACACAGATGCATGCACACACACACACACACACAGACAGATGCATGCACACACACAGATTCATGCACACACACACAGATGCACACACACACACACACAGATTCATGCACACACACAAATGCATGCACACACAGATGCATGCACACACAGATGCATGCACACACAGATGCATGCACACACACATCATCAGGAGGAAGAGGGAGTGTGAGTAAAAGAAAAAGAAAGACATTGGACTAGTTCAAGAGAGAAAGACATTGGACTAGTTCAAGAGAGAAAGACATTGGACTAGTTCAAGAGAGAAAGACAGATGGACTAGTTCAAGAGAGAAAGACAGATGGACTAGTTCAAGAGAGAAAGGCAGATGGACTAGTTCAAGAGAGAAAGACAGATGGACTAGTTCAAGAGAGAAAGACAGATGGACTAGTTCAAGAGAGAAAGACAGATGGACTAGTTCAAGAGAGAAAGACATTGGACTAGTTCAAGAGAGAAAGACAGATGGACTAGTTCAAGAGAGAAAGACAGATGGACTAGTTCAAGAGAGAAAGACAGATGGACTAGTTCAAGAGAGAAAGGCAGATGGACTAGTTCAAGAGAGAAAGACAGATGGAGAGAGATGGAGGAGGTGCAAAAGAGGAGTAAAAAGAGGTAAAGACTGAAACATGATAAAATAAAAGGTTGGAACACAGGAAAGTGTGTATGAATGAATGAATGAATGAATGATGGAATAAATGAACAAATTAATAAATAATTGAATGAATGATGGAATACATTAATGAATAATGGAATAAATGAACAAATTAATAAATAATTGAATGATGGAATAAATGAACAAATTAATAAATAATTGAATGAATGATGGAATAAATGAATGATGGAATAAATGAATGAATGATGGAATCAATAAATTATTGAATGATGAAATGAATAAGTGAATGATGAAATGGATGAAAAAATTAATGATTGAATTAATAAATTAATAAATGATAGAACAAATGAATGAATCAATGAATAAATGAATGAGACAAGAGCGGAAGAGAGTGCCACACCTATATCCTTGTCAGTTTGTCGGGGTGTGTAAATGTGAGTGTATGTATGTGAGCGGGGTGTGTGTGAGCAGAATGTGTATATGTGAGCGGAATGTGTAAATGTGAGCGTATGTGTGCGAGCGGGGTGTGTGTGACATTCCACATGTACACCCTAACTCTGTCTACACCACAGCCAAGACCATTCCTCTCCCTTTTAATCCAAACAGAACGGAAACACACCCACACACTACAGGTGTCCAATATTACACAACAACCCTGGACAGTGGGGACTTCACCTATAGACCAGTATAGGATGAATGGAACAGTGGTGGAATCATACACTGGGGTCAGAACTTGACCTATAGACCAGTATAGGATGAATGGAACAGTGGTGGAATCATACACTGGGGTCAGAACTTGACCTATAGACCAGTATAGGATGAATGGAACAGTGGTGGAATCATACACTGGGGTCAGAACTTGACCTATAGACCAGTATAGGATGTGATGGAACAATGGTGGAATCATACACTGGGGTCAGAACTTGACCTATAGACCAGTATAGGATGAATGGAACAGTGGTGGAATCATACACTGGGGTCAGAACTTGACCTATAGACCAGTATAGGATGTGATGGAACAATGGTGGAATCATACACTGGGGTCAGAACTTGACCTATAGACCAGTATAGGATGAATGGAACAATGGTGGAATCATACACTGGGGTCAGAACTTGACCTATAGACCAGTATAGGATGAATGGAACAGGGGTGGAATCATACCACAGGAGGTTGGTGGCACCTTAATTGGGGATATCCGGCTTGTGGTAATGGCTGGAGCGGAATAGGTGGAATGGTTTCCATGTGTTTGATGCCATTCCATTCGCTCTGTTCCAGACATTATTATGAGCCGTTTGTATTGGTATTTATTAGGGATCCCCATTAGCTGTTGCCAAGGCAGCACCTACTCTTGCTGGGGTCCAAACACATTAAGGCACTTAAATCACGTATAATACAATACATCATACAACAATATTACACCACTACACCTCTACAATACAACATGTATAATACCACCAGACAACAATATTATACCACTACAATACAACATGTATAATACCATCATACAACAATATTACACCACTACAATACAACATGTATAATACCACCATACAACAATATTACACCACTACAATACAACATGTATAATACCACCATACAACAATATTACACCACTACAATACAACATGTATAATACCACCATACAACAATATTACACCACTACAATACAACATGTATAATACCACCATACAACAATATTACACCACTACAATACAACATGTATAATACCACCATACAACAATATTACACCTCTACAATACAACATGTATAATACCACCAGACAACAATATTATACCACTACAATACAACATGTATAATACCACCATACAACAATATTACACCACTACACATCTACAATACAACATGTATAATACCACAATATTACACCACTACAATACAACATGTATAATACCACCATACAACAATATTACACCACTTCACATCTACAATACAACATGTATAATACCACCATACAACAATATTACACCACTACAATACAACATGTATAATACAACAATATTACACCACTACAATACAACATGTATAATACCACCATACAACAATATTACACCACTACAATACAACATGTATAATACCACCATACAACAATATTACACCACTACAATACAACATGTATAATACCATCATACAACAATATTACACCACTACACATCTACAATACAACATGTATAATACCACCATACAACAATATTACACCACTACAATACAACATGTATAATACCACCAGACAACAATATTACACCACTACAATACAACATGTATAATACCACAATATTACACCACTACAATACAACATGTATAATACAACAATATTACACCACTACAATACAACATGTATAATACCACCATACAACAATATTACACCACTACAATACAACATGTATAATACCACCATACAACAATATTACACCACTACAATACAACATGTATAATACCATCATACAACAATATTACACCACTACAATACAACATGTATAATACCACCATACAACAATATTACACCACTACAATACAACATGTATAATACCACCATACAACAATATTACACCACTACAATACAACATGTATAATACCACCAGACAACAATATTACACCACTACAATACAACATGTATAATACCATCACACAACAATATTACACCACTACAATACAACATGTATAATACCACCATACAACAATATTACACCACTACACATCTACAATACAACATGTATAATACCACCATACAACAATATTACACCACTACAATACAACATGTATAATACCACAATATTACACCACTACAATACAACATGTATAATACCACCATACAACAATATTACACCACTACACATCTACAATACAACATGTATAATACCACCATACAACAATATTACACCACTACAATACAACATGTATAATACCATCACACAACAATATTACACCACTACAATACAACATGTATAATACCACCATACAACAATATTACACCACTACAATACAACATGTATAATACCACCATACAACAATATTACACCACTACAATACAACATGTATAATACCACCATACAACAATATTACACCACTACACATCTACAATACAACATGTATAATACCACCATACAACAATATTACACCACTACAATACAATATGTATAATACCACCATACAACAATATTACACCACTACAATACAACATGTATAATACCACCATACAACAATATTACACCACTACAATACAACATGTATAATACCATCATACAACAATATTACACCACTACAATACAACATGTATAATACAACAATATTACACCACTACACATCTACAATACAACATGTATAATACCACCAGACAACAATATTACACCACTACACATCTACAATACAACATGTATAATACCACCATACAACAATATTACACCACTACAATACAACATGTATAATACCACCATACAACAATATTACACCACTACACATCTACAATACAACATGTATAATACCAGCATACAACAATATTACACCACTACAATACAACATGTATAATACAACAATATTACACCACTACAATACAACATGTATAATACCACCATACAACAATATTACACCACTACACATCTACAATACAACATGTATAATACCACCATACAACAATATTACACCACTACAATACAACATGTATAATACAACATTATTACACCACTACAATACAACATGTATAATACCAGCATACAACAATATTACACCACTACAATACAACATGTATAATACCACCATACAACAATATTACACCACTACAATACAACATGTATAATACAACATTATTACACCACTACAATACAACATGTATAATACCATCATACAACAATATTACACCACTACAATACAACATGTATAATACCATCATACAACAATATTACACCACTACAATACAACATGTATAATACCATCATACAACAATATTACACCACTACAATAAAACATGTATAATACAACAATATTACACCACTACAATACAACATGTATAATACCACCATACAACATTATTACACCACTACAATACAACATGTATAATACCACCATACAACAATATTACACCACTACAATACAACATGTATAATACAACAATATTACACCACTACAATACAACATGTATAATACCACCATACAACAATATTACACCACTACAATACAACATGTATAATACCATCACACAACAATATTACACCACTACAATACATGTATAATACCACCATACAACAATATTACACCACTATACATCTACAATACAACATTTATAATACAACAATATTACACCACTACAATACAACATGTATAATGCCACCATACAACAATATTACACCACTACAATACAACATGTATAATACCACCATACAACATTATTACACCACTACAATACAACATGTATAATACCATCACACAACAATATTACACCACTACAATACAACATGTATAATACAACATTATTACACCACTACAATACAACATGTATAATACCATCACACAACAATATTACACATCTACAATACAACATGTATAATACCACAATATTACACCACTACAATACAACATGTATAATACCACCATACAACAATATTACACCACTACAATACAACATGTATAATACCACCATACAACAATATTACACCACTATACATCTACAATACAACATTTATAATACCACCAGACAACAATATTACACCACTACACATCTACAATACAACATGTATAATACCACCAGACAACAATATTACACCACTACACATCTACAATACAACATGTATAATACCACCATACAACAATATTACACCACTACAATACAACATGTATAATACCACCATACAACAATATTACACCACTATACATCTACAATACAACATTTATAATACAACAATATTACACCACTACAATACAACATGTATAATACCACCATACAACAATATTACACCACTACAATACAACATGTATAATACCACCATACAACATTATTACACCACTACACATCTACAATACAACATGTATAATACCACCATACAACAATATTACACCACTACAATACAACATGTATAATACCACCAGACAACAATATTACACCACTACACATCTACAATACAACATGTATAATACCACCATACAACATTATTACACCACTACACATCTACAATACAACATGTATAATACCACCATACAACAATATTACACCACTACAATACAACATGTATAATACCACCAGACAACAATATTACACCACTACAATACAACATGTATAATACCACCAGACAACAATATTACACCACTACACATCTACAATACAACATGTATAATACCACCATACAACAATATTACACCACTACAATACAACATGTATAATACCACCATACAACAATATTACACCACTACACCACTACAATACAACATGTATAATACCACCATACAACAATATTACACCACTACACATCTACAATACAACATGTATAATACAACAATATTACACCACTACAATACAACATGTATAATACCACCATACAACAATATTACACCACTACAATACAACATGTATAATACCACCATACAACATTATTACACCACTACACATCTACAATACAACATGTATAATACCACCATACAACAATATTACACCACTACACATCTACAATACAACATGTATAATACCACCATACAACATTATTACACCACTACAATACAACATGTATAATACCATCATACAACAATATTACACCACTACAATACAACATGTATAATACCACCATACAACATTATTACACCACTACACATCTACAATACAACATGTATAATACCACCATACAACATTATTACACCACTACACATCTACAATACAACATGTATAATACCACCATACAACATTATTACACCACTACACCTCTACAATACAACATGTATAATACCACAATATTACACCACTACAATACAACATGTATAATACCACCATACAACAATATTACACCACTACAATACAACATGTATAATACCATCATACAACAATATTACACCACTACAATACAACATGTATAATACCACCAGACAACAATATTACACCTCTACAATACAACATGTATAATACCACAATATTACACCACTACACATCTACAATACAACATGTATAATACCACCATACAACAATATTACACCACTACAATACAACATGTATAATACCACCATACAACAATATTACACCACTACACATCTACAATACAACATGTATAATACCACCATACAACAATATTACACCACTACAATACAACATGTATAATACCATCATACAACAATATTACACCACTACAATACAACATGTATAATACCACCATACAACAATATTACACCACTACAATACAACATGTATAATACCACCATACAACAATATTACACCACTACAATACAACATGTATAATACCACCATACAACAATATTACACCACTACAATACAACATGTATAATACCACCATACAACAATATTACACCACTACAATAAAACATGTATAATACCACCAGACAACAATATTACACCTCTACAATACAACATGTATAATACCACAATATTACACCACTACAATACAACATGTATAATACCACCATACAACAATATTACACCACTACAATACAACATGTATAATACCACCATACAACAATATTACACCACTACAATACAACATGTATAATACCACCAGACAACAATATTACACCACTACAATACAACATGTATAATACCACCAGACAACAATATTACACCACTACAATACAACATGTATAATACCACCATACAACAATATTACACCACTACAATACAACATGTATAATACCACCATACAACAATATTACACCACTACAATACAACATGTATAATACCACCAGACAACAATATTACACCACTACAATACAACATGTATAATACCACCAGACAACAATATTACACCACTACAATACAACATGTATAATACCACCATACAACAATATTACACCACTACAATACAACATGTATAATACCACCATACAACAATATTACACCACTACAATACAACATGTATAATACCACCATACAACAATATTACACCACTACAATACAACATGTATAATACCACCATACAACAATATTACACCACTACAATAAAACATGTATAATACCACCAGACAACAATATTACACCTCTACAATACAACATGTATAATACCACAATATTACACCACTACAATACAACATGTATAATACCACCATACAACAATATTACACCACTACAATACAACATGTATAATACCACCATACAACAATATTACACCACTACAATACAACATGTATAATACCACCAGACAACAATATTACACCACTACAATACAACATGTATAATACCACCAGACAACAATATTACACCTCTACAATACAACATGTATAATACCACAATATTACACCACTACAATACAACATGTATAATACCACCATACAACAATATTACACCACTACAATACAACATGTATAATACCACCATACAACAATATTACACATCTACAATACAACATGTATAATACCATCATACAACAATATTACACCTCTACAATACAACATGTATAATACCACAATATTACACCACTACAATACAACATGTATAATACCATCATACAACAATATTACACCACTACACATCTACAATACAACATGTATAATACCACAATATTACACCACTACAATACAACATGTATAATACCACCATACAACAATATTACACCACTACAATACAACATGTATAATACCACCAGACAACAATATTACACCACTACAATACAACATGTATAATACCACCAGACAACAATATTACACCACTACACATCTACAATACAACATGTATAATACCACCAGACAACAATATTACACCACTACAATACAACATGTATAATACCATCATACAACAATATTACACCACTACAATACAACATGTATAATACCACCATACAACAATATTACACCACTACAATACAACATGTATAATACCACCAGACAACAATATTACACCACTACACATCTACAATACAACATGTATAATACCATCATACAACAATATTACACCACTACAATACAACATGTATAATACCACCATACAACAATATTACACCACTACAATACAACATGTATAATACCACCAGACAACAATATTACACCACTACACCTCTACAATACAACATGTATAATACCATCACACAACAATATTACACCACTACAATACAACATCTATAATACCACCATACAACAATATAACAATGTACGTGTGTGTAGAGTGCGTATGCCCGTGTCTGTACCTTTGTGTGTGTCTCTTCACAGCCCCCGCTGTTCCATAAGGTGTAGTTTTACCTGCTTTTTAAATCTAATTTTACTGCTCACAACAGTTATCTGATGTGGAATAGAGTTCCATGTAGTCATGGCTCTATGTTGTACTGTGTGCCTCCCATAGTCAGTTCTGGACATTGGGACTGTGAAGTGGCCTCTGGTGGCATGTCTTGTGGGGTATGCATGGGTGTCCGAGCTGCCAGTAGTTTAAACAGACAGCTCGGTACATTCAGCTTGTCAACAATTCTTACAAAAACAAGCAGTGATGAAGTCAAATCTCTCCTCCACTTTGAGACATGAGAGATTGACATGCATATTATTAACTAAAGGCGTTCTCCCCTCAGCAGCCTCCTGTGAATCATACACTTTTACTGCTCTGTAGTGGAGAGCAAGGGTCACAATGACTTAGACACTCCATGAGGTTATTACTAGTCATTCATATATTGTATTAGTCACATTGCCAAGAGCTTTGACTTTTCAATATATACGACACTACATTCCATTACTTTGCTATCATGGTAAGTCCTTTTGACAACCAAAGTTGACATTTCTTCACTGTATTGCGTTCCAGCAGCGGGAATATAAAGACAGTGGGTTTTAGAGAGAATCCCGGAGCGTCCTGCTCCGAACTTCACCACTTCCTGTCACGTGACACCTGCCCCTGACCCTTGACCTCTCGGCTGCTTAGACCCAAATGATCAAAATCATCTACAGTGACCTTTGGGGTCACACGGTCCGCTCTGGTCCCAGACGCAGCCAATGAAATGTGTGTGTGGAAATGTGTGTGCGTGTGTGTGTGAAACCCACACCCAACGTTTAGTAAATATATAGCCAACAAGAAAATTTAACTGAAGTATTAATCTAACTAAAGTATACCAACAATATCTGTATCGCTCTCTCCCTCTCCTTGAGAACTAGGTCTGTGTGGTTTCAGATGCCTCCATATTAGGACACAGTGATGGAACGGAGGATGAGGCCGCCCCATCCCCCTCTCCCTCCCTCCCTCCTCCTTCTCTCCTTCCTCTCGTGGGCCTCGCTCAGTTGTGGGCCATATTATAGGGCAAATACAGTACCGGAAGCCACGCTCCCTCTCTCCCTCTGTTCATCCCTCCTTTCTTCTTTCCCTCCTTATCTCTCCTTCTCTCGCTCTCTCTCCCCATTTGTCCCCCTCTGTCCATCCATCCTGCCCCTCTCCGTCTTATTCTGCCCTTCCCTCTCCCTCTCCTTCTCTCCCTCAGTCTCTTTCACTAACAGGAGCTGTCAGTAGGGAGATCCAGAGTGTTGGAGGGGATGTTAGAGTGACGTTGCGTCACATTGACCTACACACTGTCCCTCACTACACAGACACACACCAGTGTGTCCCTTATATTCATTTAGCAGCAGTGGCCCACCACTGATCAAATGTTGCCACCACTCCAAAATATATGATGTAAAAACGTTTCTCCATAGGTTTCTACAGATACGCCCTTTGAAATGGGTCGTGCAAGATTTTGGCACACATAGATGAAATCCTGGACACTATTTTATGTCTCTGCATGCATTTTAAAGGAAGTTTCTATCTAGCGTGAGCTCAATAACTGGATGTCTATGGGAACAGCTAGCATGTCATTGCGCTAACACTACCCTCGTCACTACTGCTGCAAAAATAGGGGGAAAAAGACACAGATGCACACACACATGTACACACTCACTCACACTCTCTCCTTCTCAAACACACGCATGTACACGCACTCCTCACTTACCATGACCCAAGGGACAGAACAACAGAATACAGAGTGACTGTTGTTGCAGGCTTCGGTTTTCTAACTGCCTGTAGTCATGTCAGACACTATCCCTCTATGTCCTTCATCATTAACCCTAGGACTTATCATATAGCTTTTCAATCAAACATAGGTGGCAGGAAAGTCCTGGATGGCATCCTTCATTGGTGTGTGTGTTGTCTTACTGAATGTTCCTCCCCCTCTCATGATTCACCCTTTTCATGTTGCCACACACACACATAAACACACACACACACACATTCCCTCCCCCACTCCTAGCTGGACTGTGGGAAATCCTTGGGAAAGAGGTTGTGGCTACAGGCTGTTTCTTTTCTCTCTTCCTCTCTATCCCTCTCTCGGTCTTCTCTCTCTCTCTCTCCCTCTCTTCGTTCGCTCTCTCTTCATTCTCTCTCTCTCGCTCTCTCTCTTCGCTCGCTCGCTCTCTCTCTTCGCTCTCTCGCTCGCTCTCTCTCTTCGCTCTCTCGCTCGCTCGCTCTTCGCTCTCTCGCTCGCTCTCTCTCTTCGCTCACTCTCTCTCTTCGCTCGCTTTCTCTCTCCCTCCAGCAGTAAACATTTAAGTCAACGAACTATAATTTCTAGGCCACTAGGAGACAGAGAACTAGAGAGCTTGTTCATGACACCATGATAACTTGAATTTAGTGAAAGCAATAACAATAAATTGACTTCGAATTTTCTATAACATCAGGTACTGCGACAAACGCTGTAGATACTTCATCTGGAGTCACAATGAAGCATCTAAATGTGTGTGTCTGTATTCATTGATCAGATCACACCAACACACCAGCCCCATAAATCTGTGCTAGTGATGCTCATGGTTTTTTAAGCAGCTCCGGGGCCGTGCTCTGCATGTTTTATTTCCACCAACCATTTAACACACACTCTACCCCAGAGCCTGCACTACAGCCAGCTTCCACACACACACTCTACCCCAGAGCCTGTACTACAGCCAGCTTCCACACACACACTCTACCCCAGAGCCTGTACTACAGCCAGCTTCCACACACACACTCTACCCCAGAGCCTGCACTACAGCCAGCTTCCACACACACACTATACCCCAGAGCCTGCAGTACAGCCAGCTTCCACACACACACACACACACACACACGCAAAAATGCAGACACACACACATACAGCAGTGCCAGAGATAACCAACTGCTTCTCACTCACACATTCAATTGTCCCACAACAAATGCTTTAAACAGCTGCCAGAGCAACACACACACTCCACTTCTCTCAGCATTAGATACAATCCGCTTTTCTCCTCTGATAGGGGTGTCTAGCCTGTAGAGAATGAGTCTGACCTTTTCAGGTCTATACCCTTCCCACCACGCACGCACGCACACACAGACACTTACACACAGACAGACACTTAAACACACACAGACAGACACTTACACACAGACAGACACTTACACACACACAGACAGACACTTACACACAGACAGACACACTTACAGTGCTATAGCAAGAATAACCAAGTCAACATCAGGCTTTGTAGTGCTAGGACAAGAAACTAAATATGCACTAAGGGCCCCAGGACCAAGTTTGGAAAACCCTGGGTTAAACAGACCGACATACATACATCCATACAGACAGACAGACAGACAGACGCAGCCACAGAGACACACAGAGACAGACACTCTCCCTGACAGACAGACACTCTCTCCTCTCTCATAGGAGGTAGACACACAACACTTTGCCCTCTCCTCCTCCTCCCCTCACCCGTGTGAGCAAAACATTTTAGTGGTAAGAGTTAATTTCCTGCAATTCTACTCATTTGCCATGGGGCAGAGAGCAATGTTGTAGTTTTAAAGCAAGTTCGCTGCAATTCTACTCATTTTGCCATGGGGCAGAGAAAAATATGATATCAGTGAGCCCTGGTTGGTAATGCAACCATGACTTAGAAAAAGATTCTCGAACTTGCACCTTGTGTATTCTACTATTCTAACTCTCAACAGTGAGTTGAGACCCCGGACTGAATAAAAAAAAGATATATATAGAAAAATATATAGTTTATTTTTTGGTAATTGATCCACAGTTGCTCATCCATGTCCTATATGAACCACTCTACCCAACTGGATCAACACACAGGGGGACCTTTAACACCGGTGCGCAGCAGGAAGTGACATCACATGAAGCGACAGTGGAGACAAATAGCTTGGATTGAAACTGGAGTAGAGAGTTCTTGGTTAGCATGTCTGTGCTTGTCTGCCGTCTCAATTAAGGACACATGATTCATCGTTTTATTAGGAAACTGGGCCAACCGCTGATTTCGTGGCATGGGTTTTATGTTGAGATATAATTCACACAATATCAATTGTCAACATAATCCCTTCAAGACATCTTTCGAAACAGGCCATATGACAGTCTATTGGGTAGACAGAAGACGTAGACACACCCGGCCAAACACAAACACACAGACCAATAGGACAGGGAATAGAGTGTCATTTCAGAAGCACCGTGTGTGTCTTATTCATCTACCATGTTGTCTCTCTGCAGTGTGTGTGCTGTACGGCTGGGATCTGATAGAACAGGGTTGGGCTCCAGTATCTGCACCGACACACACTCTGACCTGACTAGAATACTCCCTCTACTACCAAGGATGAAGAGATGGAGGGAGAGACAGAGAGAGAGACAGAGAGAGAGAGAGACAGAGAGAGGGAGAGACAGAGAGAGAGAGACAAAGAGAGAGAGAGAGAGAGAGAGAGAGAGAGAGAGAGAGAGGGAGAGAGAGAGAGGGAGGGAGGGAGAGAGAGGATAGAGACACAGCTCCCATTAGTCGTATACTATTGACCTACTGCGGTACACTAGTTCATTAGTAGTATATTATTGACATCCTACCGCACTACACTAGTTCAGTATATTATTGATCTCCTACTGCGCTACACTAGTTCATTATATTATTGATCTCCTAAATTTGCTAAAACTATAGTTTTAGCAAATCGGTTAGGACATCTACTTTGTGCATGACACAAGTAATTTTTCCAACAATTGTTTACAGACAGATTATTTCACTTATAATTCACTGTATCACAATTCCACAGTCAACACTAAATTGACTGTGCCTTTAAACAGCTTGGAAAATTCAAAAAAATGATGTCATGGCTTTAGAAGCTTCTGATAGGCTAATTGACATTATTTGAGTCAATTGGAGGTGTACCTGTGGATGTAGTTCAAGGCCTACCTTCAAACTCAGTGCCTCTTTGCTTGACATCTTAGGAAAATCAAAAGAAATCAGCCAAGACCTCAGAAAAAAATGTGTAGACCTCCACAAGTCTGGTTCATCCTTGTGATCCATTTCCAAACGCTTGAAGGTATCACGTTCATCTGTACAAACAATAGTATGCAAGTATAAACACCATGGGACCACGCAGCCGTCATACCGCTCAGAAAGGAGGCTCTGTCTCCTAGAGATGAACGAACTTTGGTGCGAAAAGTGCAAATCAATTCCATAACAACAGCAAACGACCTTGTGAAGATGCTGGAGGAAACAGGTACAAAAGAATCTATATCCAAAGTAAAACAAGTCCTATATTGACATAACCTGAAAGGCTGCTCATCAAGTAAAAAAGGCCACTACTCCAAAACCACCATAAAAAAGCCAGACTACGCTTTGCAACTGCACATCGGGACAAAGATCGTACTTTTTGTAGAAATGTCCTCTGGTCTGATGAAACAAAAATATAACTGTTTGGCCATAATGACCATCGTTATGTTTGGAGGAAAAAGGGGAGGCTTGCAAGCCGAAGAACACCATCCCAACTGTGAAGCACGGGGGTGGCAGCATCATGTTGTGGGGGTGCTTTGCTGCAGGAGGGACTGGTGCACTTCACAAAATAGATGACATCATGAGGAGGAAAATTATGTGGATATATTGAAGCAACATCTCAAGACATCAGTCAGGAAGTTAAAGCTTGGTCGTAAATGGGTCTTCCAAATGGACAATGACCCCAAGCATACTTCCAAAGTTGTGGCAAAATGGCTTAAGGACAACAAAGTCAAGGTTTTGGAGTGGCCATCACAAAGCCCTGACCTCAATCCCATAGAAAATCTGTGGGCAGAACTGAAAAAGCGTGTTCGAGCAAGGAGGCCTACAAACCTGACTCCGTTACACCAGCTCTGTCAAGAGGAATGAGCCAAAATTCACCCAACTTATTGTGGGAAGCTTGTGGAAGGCTACCTGAAGCGTTTGACCCAAGTTAAACAATTTAAAGGCAATGCTACCAAATACTAATTGAGTGTATGTAAACTTCTGACCTACTGGGAATGTGATGAAATAAATAAAATCTGAAATAAATCATTCGCTCTACTATTATTCTGACATTTCACATTCTTAAAATAAAGTGGTGATCCTAACTGACCTAAGACAGGGAATTTTTACTAGGATTAAATGTCAGGAATTGTGAAAAACTGAGTGTATTTGGCTAAGGTGTATGTAAACTTCTGACTTCAACTGTATTATTGACCTACTGCACTACACTAGTTCATTAGTAGTATATTATTGACCTCCTACTGCACTACACTAGTTCATTAGTAGTATATTGTTGACATACTACTGTGCTACACTAGATCAGTATATTATAGACTTCCTACTGCACTACACTAGTTCATTAGCTGGAGTGTGTCATGGTTTAATTAAGACTAAGTAGCCTATCGACTGCCACCCACACGACAGACAGACATATAGTAGTGGGAAGAAGACACTGGACCTGTCTGAGCCCAGTACAATATCATAGCTACAATCAGGCTAGAACAATATTCTAGCCCTGAAATAACGCTAGCTACAGGTAACTTATCCCCATGTACTGCTAGATGACTATCTTCCTACAGCTGCAGTTAAGCTACTCTATGCCTGCATCCCAAATGGCACCCTATTCCCGTCTTAGTACACTACTTTTACGGGTTCTGGCCAAAAGTATTGCACTATATAGGGATAAAGGTGCCAACGGCATTGTGGAGGGTTGGTCGGTATCCAGATTTTCATATCGTCGTACCGACCTTCTCTCGTCCCAGGATTTACAGTATTACTGACTTGGGGGCGCCCCAAAAAACTATTACCAGAATGCTAACAAAATTACCATAAGTAATAGTGAATTTTCATGGAGGTTGCTAGCTAAATATGCTAACGAGCGCAAGCGAAAATAAACAAATTGCAAAGACAGGCAATGCAGCTCATGACATTTTTGGTGAGTTCGGACATTTACAAGCAAATATGAACGAGAGACGTTGTGCAAATGAACAAAGTTTTGACACATTCTTGTCTGAAGGAAGAACAGTACTTGTGTACATGCTGTGTCTGAAGGAAGAACAGTACTTGTGTACATGCTGTGTCTGTGGGGAGTCTGGAGTCGCTAGGGCAACTGGCCTGCCTGCTCTGCTTGGAGAAGAGGGGGGAGGAGCAGACAGAAAAAATGCAAGGAAATCAAACTGCAGTGGCAGCTGTACAGACAACTCATCCAAAGGGATTTGACTTCTCAAACACGGCAGAAAGCTGCCACAATGTAATGCCCCTTCACCTTATTAATTCAGCCACTTACTTAGATAACGCAACTCCCAAGTTTAACTTGCTAGTTAACGCAGAATTCATACTTTTTCACGCAGGAAAAAAAGAAAATGCATAAGAAATATCGTGCTGTGTTCATTTTTTTTTTTCTTTACTTGTGTGCACTACCAGTAATACTGGGTATCCCGGGATGAGTTTGCAGATGCATACATGCAATTAATGCAATTTAATGCACACACACACGTACAAACACACTCATTCCTAACCCCATTTCCCTGAGTAACAGCACACCACAACAGGAGAAAAAAGCCTGAACACAGCATATCTATCCATGGCCATTCAGTCTGTGTCTATGTGTCTATGTGTCTATGTGTCTGTGTGTCTGTGTGTCTGTGTGTCTGTGTGTCTGTGTGTCTGTGTGTGTGTGTGTGTGTGTGTGTGTGTGTGTGTGTGTGTGTGTGTGTGTGTGTGTGTGTGTGTGTGTGTGTGTGGAGCCCAGAGCTTAACAACAACAAACCCTGGGCACAAAATGCAAGCCTCACCACCTGGGCTGAAATAGGAGAGATGGCAGATTCAAACACACACACACAAATAGCAGCACTGGGGCACAGAGAGGCTATCACTGCTAGTAAAGCTATATGAGAAAACCATGAGTCATTGCAATAAACTGGACTGGTGTTGCGTAAGGGCTGTGTGTGTGTGTGGGGGGGGGGGGTGACAGGTGAATCGCTGAGTGGATGAGACGGGTAACACTAGGGGTGTAACGGTACACGTATTTGTACCAAACCGTTCGGTATGGGGACCTCGGTTCGGTCCATACTGTCAAACCGAATGAGAACATAAAAGAATATACAGAGCCACCAGAAAGTATTCAGATCCCTTGACTGTTTCCACATGTTGTTAGGTCACAGACCTATTCAAATACGCATTAAATAGTTGTTCCCCTCATCAAGCTACATACACTACCCCATAATGACAAAACAAAGACATTTTGTTCATTTTTGCTCATTTTTGCTAACAAAGACATTTTTGCTAATTTATTTAAAAAAAATTTAAACAGAAATATCACATTTACATAAGTATTCAGACTCTTTACTCAGTACTTTGTAGAAGCACCTTTGGCAGCAATTACAGCCTTGAGTCTTCTTGGGTTTGACGCTACAAGCTTGGCAGACCTGTATTTGGGGAGTTTCTCCAATTCTTCTCTGCAGATCCTCTAAAGCTCTGTCAGGTTGGATGCGGAGCGTTGCTTCACAGCTTTTTTCAGATCTCTCCAGACCTCTCAAGTCCAGGCCCTGGCTGGGCCACTCAAGGACATTCAGAGACTTGTCCCGAAGCCACTCCTGCGTTGTCTTGGCTGTGTGCTTAGGGTCATTGTCCTGTTGGAAGGTTAACTTCCACTTTGGATCAGGTTTTCACCAAGGATCTCTCTGTACTTTGCTCCGTTCATTTTGCCTCGATCCTGACTAGTCTCCCAGTCCCTGCCGCTTAAAAACATCCCCACAGCATGATGCTGCCACCACCATGCTTCATCGTAGGGATGGTGTCAGGTTTCCTCCAGACGTGACGCTTGGCTTTCAGGCCATAGAGTCCAATCTTAGTTTCATCAGACCAGAGAATCTTGTTTCACCTGGTCTGAGAGTCTTTAGGTGCCTTTTGGCAAACTCCAACCAGGCTGTCGTGTGCCTTTTACTGAGGAGTGGCTTCTGTCTGGCCACTCCACCATAAAGGCCTGATTGGTGGAGTGCTGAAAAGATGGTTGTCCTTCTGGAAGGTTCTCCAATCTCCACAGAGGAACTCTGGAGCTCTGTCAGAGTGACCATCTGATTCTTGGTCACCTCCCTGACCAAAGCTCTTCTCCCTAGATTGCTCAGTTTTGCCTGGCGGCCAGGAAGAGTCTTGGTGGTTCCAAACTTCCTCCATTTAAGAATGAGGGAGGCCACTGTGTTCTTGGGGACCTTCAATGCTGCAGAATTTTTGTTGGTACCCTTCCCCAGATCTGACCCTCAACAAAATCCTGTCTCAGAGCTCTACGGACAATTCCGTCGACCTCATGGCTTGGTTTTTGCTCTGACATGCACTGTCAACTGTGGGGCCTTTTCAAATCATGTCCAATCAATTGAATTTACCACATGTGGAGTCAATCAAGTTGTAAAAACATCAAGGATGATCAATGGAAACAGGACGCACCTGAGCTCAATTTCAAGTCTCATAGCAAATGGTCAGGTTACTTATGTAAATAAGATATTTCTGTTTTTTATTTTCAATAAAATTGCTAATATTTCATTATGGGCTATTGTGTGTTTATTGCTGAGGAAAAATACATATTTAATACATTTTAGAATAAGGTTTGAATACCTTCCGAAGGCACTGTATATCAAATGAAAACACTAGGGCTTGTAGGCGATGTCTACACTGCGTTGTAGGTCTCTTGAGTAAATCGGAGCTGAAAAAAACATTTTAGGCTATTCCGTTAAAACAACTAGAGCCTATGCGCACATTGTAATCAAAATTATAATCTTAATTGGTGCATTTCAAACCTTTTGTGAGGCGCAGTCAGGAACTAGTTCTGCACAATGGCAAGTGGTGGGGTCGATTAACCGGAAATGGAGGATCCTTCGTCATCGTTTAAATCTCCAGTTTGGGGACATTTTGGCTTCCCAGTAGATTACAACGACGAGGGACAGAGAGAGTATGTCACCACGCACCTCAAAACATTTTGACACATTTACGCCGACATCACCCCAGTATTCCTACCACTGGAGCCGATTCTGACCGGGCCAAAGAAATGACAAGAGTGGTGGATGTGCGCCATTCTCCTGGTTGAGAAGAATAGGGGGTTTCAGCACCTTGTGAAGGTGCTTGAGCCACATTATGAATTTGCCCTCTCGCACCCATTTCAGCAAGTAGGTAGAATATATATATTGCTCTATATAAGCAAGCTTAAGCTGAATTGGCTAATGCACCCTGGGTTGTGCTTACTACAGATGGATTGACTTCCAGGGCTACAGAGAGCTACTTAAAAAAAATATGTATATTTTACCTTTATTTAACTAGGCAAGTCAGTTAAGAACAAATTCTTATTTTCAATGACGGCCTAGGAACAGTGGGTTAACTGCCTGTTCAGGGGCAGAACGACAGATTTGTACCTTGTCAGCTCGGGGGTTTGAACTTGCAACCTTCCGGTTACTAGTCCAACGCTCTAACCACTAGCCCATCACATTACCCCAGAGTGACAAATTAGAAGACTGGCACTACAGACACGCCCCCACTCAAGTGCGCATATTTTTATCTTTGTAAGAAAATATTATAGCATAGGCCTATACACTGTCTGAGCCATGTTCACATATTGATTTCACACGCATATTGCACTTTATTTTAGTGGTGTAGTTGATGAGTAATGGTGTGTTTCATTGAAGGAAACAGAAAGTGTTGTTATTCCTGGTGGTGCTCTCATCAGGTATTATATCGCTCAACATCATATATATAATCAGGAATAACAACACTTTGTATTTTCTTAAACAAAAACTAACTACAGTAACTGTTGGATTTTCATTTTTCCGCAGTACTGAAACCGAACCGTGACCCCAAAACCGCAATACCAACCGAACTGTGGGCTTGGTGAAGCGTTACACTCCTAGGTAACACCCTGTCTGAGTGGCTGGAGAGAGAGGGATGGAGAGAGTGATCAGGAGGTTCAACAAGGGGACACAGTGAAGTGACTCGGGTCAGGGTGAGGACAGAGAGAAGGTGACAGTGAGAGAGAGAGAGAGAGAGAGAGAGAGAGAGAGAGAGAGGAGACAGAGCTGCATTTCCTATTACACTGTGACAAATACTCAGACCAAAGAGAATATTTCTTTCCCAAAATTATAATTCAATACAAAGAATTTGAAACTATAAAAGATGAAGAAAAAATCTAATATTTATTGGGTGAAAAGCCTAAATGTGCAGTTTTGGCAGCCAAATATGTGTCCCCCTGCCACAACCTGAGGGACAGCCAGTGAAAAGTGCAAAGTAATGTCGATAATATTTCCCATCTTGTTTTGTTCTGTCTTTCATACCATGTCATGTGTCATCTCAGTCATGTTGACACTGGTCTACTACTATTGCTTTAATGTATTGTTGTTCTCATTAATAATGTTGTTGTAGTTGTTGTTAATGGTAATCCCATGTCCACTACTACTATTATTATTGCTGTTGGTTTTTAATTTATTTTTATATATGTATACTTTGACAATGTAAGTAATAATGAACTTGCCATGTCAATAAAGTCAGTTGAATTGAATTGAGAGAGAGTGATAGAGACAGAAAGAGGAGGGTAAATAATAGTTGTCAGCCAGGTAAAGACTATAGAAAGACAGAGAATTCTGCCTCTTTTTCATAAAGAAACCATTGTCCTGATCTCTCTCTCCCTCTACACCCCCATCCCTCTCTCTCTCTCTCCCTCACTCTCTCTCCCACATCGCCTCTTTCTCTCTACCTCTTTCCTGTCTCTAACTGTTAGAGACATCTGTATTATATGCTGAAAGGCACTCACTGTGTGTTTAAGGTTATATACACACACACACACACACACACACACAGAGACACACACAGAGACACACAGACCCTCTATGTGAGGTGACATTATAGCATTATAGCTGAGCACCAGCTCCTATTCAGATGAGACCTCAGATTAGAGAGTCCATAAGGAATACCCTGCTGTACAGCTGTAAAGACAGTTCCCCTGATGATGATGTACCCATCTGCAGGTCAAGCTGGACAGGACACACACACGTCTATGCCTGGAAAGAGACCCCTTGTCAGATAATACAAAAGGGAAGCGGAGGAAGCGGAGAACACCTCTACTGAAACACTTACCTCTTTCTTTTGATTTATTTACCTCTCTCTTCTCCTGCCCCTCTCTCTCTTCTCCTGCCCCCCTCTCTCTTCTCCTGCCCCCCTCTCTCTTCTCCTGCCCCCCTCTCTCTTCTCCTGCCCCCTCTCTCTTCTCCTGCCCCCTCTCTCTTCTCCTGCCCTCTCCCTCTACTTTTCTACCCCCCTATTCTCCTGCCCCCTCTCTCTTCTCCTGCCCCCTCTCTCTTCTCCTGCCCTCTGCCTCTACTTTTCTACCCCCCTATTCTCCTGCCCCCCTCTCTCTACTCCTGCCCCCTCTCTCTTCTCCTGCCCCCCTCTCACTACTCCTGCCCCCCTCTCTCTTCTCCTGCCCTCCTCTCTCTTCTCCTGCCCTCCTCTCTCTTCTCCTGCCCTCCTCTCTCTTCTCCTGCCCTCCTCTCTCTTCTCCTGCCCTCTCCCTCTCCCTCCACTTTTCTACCCTACTCAGGACTGAAGTGCCTGCCCTCTCCATCTTATCAGCTCCTATCTACAGCTCAAACATGCTCTGCCCACAATGCAACACCTGGGCACAAACACAGTAGCAGCCAAATATAAACCAGCAGCCTCTGTGTGTGTGTGTGTGTGTGTGTGTGTGTGTGTGTGTGTGTGTGTGTGTGTGTGTGTGTGTGTGTGTGTGTGTGTGTGTGTGTGTGTGTGTGTGTGTGTGTGTGTGTGTGTGTGTGTGTGTGTGTGTGTGTGTGTGTGTGTGTGTGTGAATATGTTAGCGCTAACTCATTTACTAACAAAACACTCAGTGACTATTATGAGTTTTGAAATGATGACCCCGTATGACCCTGTATGACCCTGTATGGCCCTGTATGGCCCTGTATGGCCCTGTATGACCCTGTATGGCCCTGTATGGCCCTGTATGGCCCTGTATGACCCTTTATGGCCCCGTATGACCCTGTATGGCCCTGTATGGCCCTGTATGGCCATGTATGGCCCTGTATGGCCCTGTGCAAACCTGATAACCTGCATGGTTCATATTCATAAAGCCTCAGAGTAGAAGTGCTGATCTAGGATCAGGTCCTCACTGTCCATGTCATCTTTTTCAAATATGATTTAAAAGGTAAAACCGATGGTAGATCAGCAGTCCTGCTCTGAGACGCTTCCTGAATATGGCCGTGATGTGCTTTAGGTATCATATCATCACCCAATGGGATGAAAGCCACAGTCTGCAATATGTCCTGCTGTTCAATGTGATGTATGTGTATATTCAGTGAGCATACAGTCTACTACACACCTGTTGTCTGTAAATGTGTAATAACGTTATATTCCTGAATGTTCTTGTTCGAAGTGAGAGGTAAAACAAACACATTTCCTAAGGAGATATAATAACCTAGAATAACCTATTTTCATTGAAAGTTATACTTACCAAGCAGCAGTTTTAGAACGTTTGGGATGTACATAACACGCCTCATTGTTAAAATCAACTAAACAACATAGAATCAAAACACCCAGTTATTATGAGTAATCAAGGTAGAACCAAAATAGACCCCTTTCGGTGTTTACAAACATTGCCGCACACGAGGGCAATGCACACAACTTGGTTGCAGAACACGAGTGGGTTCTCATAGACTGGAAGCAAAAAAGACTATTTACATGTTGCTTATGAGCGCCTTCCACACTACTTTTGGACTTGTATGAATGTCCTGCTTATTAATATGAAATTTGTGTCATCATCGCAAATCAACTGCATTATACTTTTTTTTAAATGTCAACTTCACCCAGAAAAATGACTTACTGGCTAACTTTGCTCACCGCCTACGTCAATGAGCGTTAGCATTCTAGCTAACAACTGCCTACGTCAATGAGCGTTAGCATTCTAGCTAACAACTGCCTATGTCAATGAGCGTTAGCATTCTAGCTAACAACTGCCTACGTCAATGAGCGTTAGCATTCTAGCTAACAACTGCTGCGTACAAAATAGGTATTCTGCAAAGATCACAACCAAATATAATCTTAGCGAACGTTCAAACACTATTCAAAACAACATTGGAAGTAATAACTATGGAAATATCTCCATCATGTGGAATGGGCGCAGATGGCGATGGCCGGTGTTCCTGCATCCTGCCTGACATCAGTATGTGTGTACTGAAAAGGGGGACACAGAACAAAATCAAATAAAACCTACCCTTCAGTTTCTCCATCAGGCCCTGCGTCGCCCTCTCCAACACCCGCCCGTCCTCCTGCTGGTACCGATCATCCAGAAACCCAGCGGTGGCCTCTGATAGGTGAACCTTCCCGGCGACGCCCAATTGTTCCATGAGGTTGGCCAGGTTGACGTCGTTGGACCACACGTCGAACTTGAACCGCTTCATCCCCAGGATCCCACAGAGGACCGTGCCGGTGTGGACCCCCACCCTCATGTCCACCGTCTCACACGTCTCCTGGCAGAACTGCTCAATGGCCACGATCATACCTAGTTTCAGAGTAGAAGAAGAAGCAGAAGAAGACTTTATTGACCCGTTTTCCTTGTAGTACAATGAAACTGCTCGGATCCCAATCACCCCTGAAACACAAGCACACACAGGTCAGACAGAACGCAGTGAGCACACATCCAGTAACTAGTAACAGGTGCAGGGTATAATAAGCCAACTGGAGAAAGACAGATACTGTACCCACCCACACACTGCTGATTGCTCCCATAGTTTGATTGGAAAACATTTTGGCCCAAAGGTCAAGAAGACCAGCTTCAAAAGACCTTCAGACCAGCGCACTAAATGCTTATCGGAGCTATCTCAACTCATTCTAGATGTGGACAACAGATATGCCTCTTCTCCAACGCTTGAACTCTACAAAGAGAGACTGCTACACCAATCGGAATTTGACAATCTTTCCACGAAACAAACGGAACAGCATCTGTTTAAGTCGAGGCAGACATTTTATGAACACGGAGAGAAAGCTGGCAAGTTGTTATCTCACCAGCTTCGACCTGAAATCTGTGTTGCAGCCGATTTAACTTCTACCAATCCCAAAGAAATCAACAATCAATTTAAGCAATTATACTCTGCTCTTTACTCATCAGAGGCTCTTCCTGACACATATTGTATGCACGCATTTCTAGACAATCTGGACATCCCATGTCTCAATTCAGATGAGCAAACTAACATGAATACCTCAATAAGTGATGATGAAGCTACTCTGGCAATCCAGTCCATGCAGAGCGGTAAAGCATGATGCCTTCCCTATTGAATTTTTATAAAGCATTCTCCTCTAAATTATCCTCTATCCTCAGCTCAATGTACAATGAAATCCTTTCTCGTCAGAAACTGCCCCAGACACTTACCCAGGCAACTATTTTGGTTTTGCTTAAGAAGGACAAGAATCCCCTCGACTGTGGCTCATACCGCCCTTTAAGCCTTTTGTGGTGCGATTATAAAATTCTCACTAAGGTCCTCTCGTGCAGAGACAGTGATGCCTACTATAATTAACTCTGACTAAACCGTATTTATCTCAGGTGGACAATCTTTCTATAATATGCGGCGGCTATGTAATGTTCTTCAATCTGCCCACTCAACTCGACAACCAGAGGTCGTCATCTCTCTTGATGCTGAGAAGGCTTTCGACCGGGTTGAGTGGGAATATGTATTTACGGTACTAGAGATATTTGGGTTTGTCCTGTCATTCCTTTCCTGGATTAAGATTCTGTACCAGTCCCCCGTGGCGTCTGTTCGCACCAACAATGTTACCTCTAGCTACTTCCCTCTCCACAGGGGGGCCAAGCAGGGTTGCTGTTTATCCCCTTTCCTATTTGATATGGCTACTGAGCCTCTTGCTATCGCCCTACGCGGCGAGGAGGGGATTAAGGGGCGACATAACTCACAAGGTGTCCTGATATGCAGACTATCTTATTTTACACATCTCTAACCCTGTAGAGTCTGTACCCGATGGTGGATCAGCAGTCCTGCTCTGAGACGCTTCCTGAATATGGCCGTGATGTGCTTTAGGTATCATATCATCACCCAATGGGATGAAAGCCACAGTCTGCAATATGTCCTGCTGTTCAATGTGATGTATGTGTATATTCAGTGAGCATACAGTCTACTACACACCTGTTGTCTGTAAATGTGTAATAACGTTATATTCCTGAATGTTCTTATTTGAAGTGAGAGGTAAAACAAATTTCCTGAGGCGATATAATAACCTAGAATAACCTTAACTATATAAGGCAACACTGTGGAGTCTATACCCTATCTCTTGGACATGCTACAAGGTTTTGGGACATTCTCTAGTTATGAATTAAACCTAACATAAAGTGTGCTCCTCCCCATGAATCAGTTAGCAGAAGGTATGCCAACTTCCTATTTAAGGTGGAGCATCAGGTCTGTACTTATTTGGGGTTGAAGGTCACACGCTCATTTCAGGCTCTGTTGAAACATAACTTCGGTACACTCCTGGAGAGCACTAAGCAGGATTTCATACGGTGGTCGTCTCTTCCCATTTCACCAGCAGGTCGCATTCATTCTGTTAAGATGACTGTACTATCTATGTTTTTGTACTTATTACAAATCATCCCCATTTTTTTGCCAAAGTCGATATTCAAACAACTGGACAGCTACATTTTAAATTCATTTGGAATAAGTCAAATCCACAAATGAGAAAGGTATATCTAGAGAGACCTAAGGCTGCAGGTGGGCTGGGCATTCCCAATTTTTTTTACACTACTACTGGTCAGCAAATATATCTAAATGTGTTTGTTGGGTTTGTACATTTGGAAAAAAAGGACTTGGGCCATCCTGGAGTTACAGTCTAGGTCCCAATTCTCAAAATCACTTCATCCTTAAACAAGCAAGCTGCTTCTCTCCATGATCATCTCTTCCCAGCGTCACAGAGTGACACGGCATTCCAGTTCTGGCATAGGAACAGTCTGCTGTTTATGTGTGACTTATTTGTTGATAACACCTTTTTTTGCACTGTCTCCATTACTCAAATGACAGATTAGCAAAAATATACCCAAATGTTGACCCCAAGTGTTTGAGATGCCACCAGAGTCCAGCGACTCCGGGAGACATGTTTTGGTCATGCCAATATTTGAGTGGCTTCTGGGACCACATTTGTTAAGCATTCTCACATATGTGTAATACAACTGTTAGCCCCAACCCGGTCACTGACATTTTTGGTGTACTTCCCCAAGACCAGAATGCCACCATGCATCAGGCGAATGCGATAGCATCTGCCTCACTGCTAGCGGGCAGTCTTGTTCTCTTCACTGGAAGTAGGCAGAGTCAACCTCCTTTATGCAGTGGGTTAAGGAGGTGGTGTCATCTCTGCCTTTGGAGGTTGGGTACACTGTCCGTGGGGCCTGACAAAAGTTTGGCTTCACCTGGTCCCCATTAACGACTGGGGAGCCTGTCTTTTACTTAGTGTAACTTGCATATTTTGGTAAGCAGTCATGTCTGTTCTAGTGGCCAGATATTGTGCTGATAAGATTCAACTAATATTATTTTCTCCATTGTTTTTGTTCCTATTACTGTTTATGTTTCTATGTTATCCTTGTATGATGCCTTGGTGGGTGGGAGGGAGGTTTGGAGGGAGGGGTGGATTGGGGAATGAGGGTTTGGCGTTGTACTGTTTTTCTGTTCTCATATCTGAAAACCTATAAATAAAGTACAAAAATAAAATGACAGACATTGCACAATAAAGTTCCAGGAGCAATTAACAGAACGCTATCTACCCATCTTTATCCCATTGGATCATACCTAGTCCCATCTCGACACAGCAGTACGCATGGTCAGGGCGTGGCTCGGGACATCCCGCCACGCAGTAGTAACAGTCTCCCAGTGTACTGATCTTCTCACAGCGCGTCAGCTCACACAGCCGGTCGAAACGGCCGAAGAGGTCATTGAGGAGCCCCACCAAGGCGTGGGCGGACTTGTTGGCAGACATTTTGGTGAAGCCGACGATATCCGCAAAGAGGATAGAAACAGGCTCCATTCGCTTCATGTTGAATGGCCTGAAGATGATCTGATGATCAAATTAAATCAAACTTTATTTAAAGTGTTTTTAAAATTGTAACACACTTTGCAGTAAATCTATAAGCTTTTGTTCTTCTGGGTCTAGACCGGTTACCGTAAAGAACTTAGTGACAACTGCTGATGTAAAAAGGCTTAATAAAATACATTTGATTGATAATAAAATAAATAAAAGCAGACCACACATGAAGCAATGAAGGAGGAATAAAATAGCATAAAACAATGACTAAAAGGCTGAGCTAAACGGGTGAGTTTCTAAAACTCCAATGGTGTTTTTAAAATAAACCACTGCTCGTCTTACCTGGCCTCTGGGGATCGAAGTCTTCTTCCTCTTAAGATGACTATGATGATGGGGATGGTTCTTAGGGCTCGCCGCGATCGAAGAAGCACCCCCAGGACCTCCGACCGTGGACACAGCCGAACAAGCCCCAGCAGAGTATCTCTTCCCTGCGTTCCCCTCCATCTCCTCATCCCCCTGTTTCATCAGTTCATCGGCGACCCTCCTCGGCATGACAGAGTGGATCATGCGTTCCTTCAACGCTTTCTCCACCTGGAACATATTCACAAAGACAGGTAACAACTGGTTTCTTTCTCCACCTGGAACGTATTCACAAAGACAGGTAACAACTGGTTTGCCTCTCCACCTGGAACGTATTCACAAAGACAGGTAACAACTGGTTTCCTTCTCCACCTGGAACGTATTCACAAAGACAGGTAACAACTGGTTTCCTTCTCCACCTGGAACGTATTCACAAAGACAGATAACAACTGGTTTCCTTCTCCACCTGGAACGTATTCACAAAGACAGGTAACAACTGGTTTCCTTCTCCACCTGGAACGTACTCACAAAGACAGGTAACAACTGGTTTCCCTCTCCACCTGGAACGTATTCACAAAGACAGGTAACAACTGGTTTCCTTCTCCACCTGGAACGTATTCACAAAGACAGGTAACAACTGGTTTCCTTCTCCACCTGGAACGTATTCACAAAGACAGGTAACAACTGGTTTCCTTCTCCACCTGGAACGTATTCACAAAGACAGGTAACAACTGGTTTCCTTCTCCACCTGGAACGTATTCACAAAGACAGGTAACAACTGGTTTCCTTCTCCACCTGGAATGTATTCACAAAGACAGGTAACAACTGGTTTCCTTCTCCACCTGGAACGTATTCACAAAGACAGGTAACAACTGGTTTCCTTCTCCACCTGGAACGTATTCACAAAGACAGGTAACAACTGGTTTCCTTCTCCACCTGGAACGTATTCACAAAGACAGGTAACAACTGGTTTCCTTCTCCACCTGGAACGTATTCACAAAGACAAGTAACAACTGGTTTCCTTCTCCACCTGGAACGTATTCACAAAGACAGGTAACAACTGGTTTCCTTCTCCACCTGGAACGTATTCACAAAGACAGGTAACAACTGGTTTCCCTCTCCACCTGGAACGTATTCACAAAGACAGGTAACAACTGGTTTCCCTCTCCACCTGGAACGTATTCACAAAGACAGGTAACAACTGGTTTCCCTCTCCACCTGGAACGTATTCACAAAGACAGGTAACAACTGGTTTCCCTCTCCACCTGGAACGTATTCACAAAGACAGGTAACAACTGGTTTCCCTCTCCACCTGGAACGTATTCACAAAGACAGTGAACTGGTTTCGAGAACATCAAGAATGTAACCATTTGTGATCTATTTCATGTTATTTGATTGTTTGATGAACATGATGATGAAATGAAATCATCTGTCTCTCGATGATCAAATGTGTCAATGTTTTGATTTTATCCGTCTCTAACATATAAATAATAATTACCTCCAGGTCCTTGCCGTGCATGATGGCCTGGCCCACCTTGAGGAAGGTGGAGCGGGATCGCACCTCGGACATGATGAAGAGGTGGATGCCGATGGCGTGGGCACACAGGTGGAGGAGGGCCTTAGCCGGGCCCAGCCAGCGGAGGGTGTCCCATTCCAAGCTAGAAGAACCAAGACCTCCAGGACTAGATCCAGAACCTAGGGACCCTTCTGCACCTCCAACCCCAGCCTCGCCCCACCTATTCCCCCCATAATTTCCTCCACTGCCATCTCTCCCCTGGAGCAGGGGCAGCCACTCTAAGGCTTCAAATAGTACTGAATACAGGAGCCCCAGTAAAACTGAAGCATATAGCCTCACATGGAGAACACTGTAGAGTAGTAGCAGGACCTCCATACACAGAGAGAAGGTGCCCACTGGGGAGATGCAGGGAGCCCGAGTAGGGCCCAATCCGCCTGGGGTGCGAGGGAATGTCCGGTTGCCATCCCTGGTTCTCTCCAGGTAAACAAAGCCTCCTGTCTGGATCTGAGGAGCCAGAGTGATGGCGAATGTGGTCACAATGAGGAGCAGCGAGGCCTGGTTGTACAGGTGAGTATAGGGCCTTGTCAAGGTAAAGAGGAAGAGGATGAGCAGGAAAAGGAGGAAGGAGGCGGTCGGGGCGAGGAAGGTCGCCGGGTCACAACGGTCGTGGTTGACCCCGAAATAAACGCCCCAAATGAGCGAGGCAGAGGCCATGTATGACAGAACATAGCGGAAGCGGCGTTGAGTCTGCGGGAAGCACCTCTCGCGGCACGCCTCTTCGAGTATCGGCGAATCAAACTTGGGGTCCCACCACTGGGCAGCGGACCTCTCAAACAACTGGGGCAGAGTCTTCTGCTGGCTGTGTAACTTATTCATAACAGCCCTCCGAACTCCCGACTCCCCTGAACTACAGCTGGAGGAGATGCTGTATTTGGTGCAGGGTTTGGAGGGATCTCCTTTGGCGGTAGTGGTAGACCCACCTACTCCACTCCCTCCTCCTCTGGTATTGCTGTCCCTTGTCGTTGGGGTTGGGGGAGAGTCATGATATTGTCGATGCTGTGGCGACGGCGCGTGCTGTGTGTGCCTAGTGTTGTCGATAATCCGCACAGTCACGGCGCCGTCACTGCTTGAGGCGCAGCTAACCTCCGTGGCATGTGGGAGAAGCTGCTGCTGCCGGTGTTGCAGTGGCTGCAAGGCCATTATGATGGCCGGAGTGACGTGAAGGGGGAAATACTAATATCTGATCAATGATGGCGGACGGTGCGCGGGCAATGAGGTAACAGTACTAAGTGAAACATCTGGCAGAGGAAGACTAGACAGGAGAGTGGGCAAAAAAGAGAGGCAAGAAAGGTGATGGTTGTAATCACGACTTGATATATCGTGTGTACAGAAAATACGTATTTCTACTAGGCTACGCACGAATGTAGCCAACTAGGCCTACTCACTCATATAAAAAGGACCGTTCCAGGCTCTTGAGTAGTTCATTATCCCGACCTCTGTATTACGTCAGCACTCACATTCCATTAATTCGTCCCTTGCCTTTGGAAGCCCTCGCTGTCCACTTTGTACTCGTGTGCTGCTCTGCTCGCTCTCATCTGGCAGTTGAAATAATTGAAAGTCCTTTCGTCTTTCCTCTCCCCTTCTTTATACATCCTTCCCCGATATTACGTTTTTTATCACATTGCGATTTTTATCAGGTTTAAAAAGCCAATCTGGGGTCAGTTGTTCAAATATTCACTTTTTATTCCACACCACGCGCAGTGTTTTGACAGCCGCCAGTGACAGCTCGAGCCTCGCTCTCAAGAAATCCTCACGTGTCTTCTTCACTGATGATCAAAATAATGTCCCCATGTTATTATTACATTTTAATACACACACAATCCGAAAAGAGAACATTATTTATGTAATGTTTCCAAGTCCAAAACGACCCATATTGTGTGTGTGTCTTGTTTAGGAGTTGTAGGCTATACACAGTAGATTGTTGTCCCACTCATTCCAATAACAAGCTACACATGGCTACAAAATTGCGACAAAGTTACAGCTTCGGTCCCTTCTTATCTTATCGGAGCACCCGCTCCAAAACAAGTCACTTTAAAGTTCCTTTCCCCTGGAAAAAAAACAAGCGTTATCCTCTTTCCGTTTTAGTTACATGAGTCAACAGTTGAAAATAATAGGCTAACATTCATAGCATAAACTCGTATAGCATGTCCTCCTTTCCCTTTCTGACTATTTCAAAGCCCTAGTGTGGGTGAATACTTTCGTGTTATACTAGCCAAGCTGAAGAGTTAGGTTTTGGCTGTCGGGTCGGGTAGGTGGGTGGGTCGGTTCACGACCACCCAAAACCAGCAGCCAGGCAGGCAGCGTCCGTTTAGCGGTCTAGCTGTCCCCCCATACCCAGTCTGTAGTTCTTCCACAGCCGGGCCTATTCCCAAGCTCCAGCCCCGTCCTTTCCTGACCTTCCTCTACGGATCTCTACATCGGTAATATCCCCACTTCCAAGACGACAGGGACTGTACAGATACAGTAATTATGAGACCTTGAAAAGCGATTTTAAATCGAGAGATAAGTACCCAAAATATGACAGCTGAGCCAACTCCTTTTACTAGGCTGGCGTCTTGAACAAACTTGTTGGTAAGAGTTGGCAAAACAGAAAGCTATGAGAAACACCCACCCTTGTATGAATAGTCTATTAAATATATAGACTGAAATACAAAACTGTCAAGTTATGTCTACTAAATATTCCTATCGAATATTCACATTTTCCATAGGATAGGCCTATCCAATGAACAGGACAGGCTTTTAAAAACAAAAACTGCAGTTTAAAATTGAAGCAAAAACGTATCCAGAAACGTCACTACTGTGCTCCCTTCTGTATCCAAAGCCTAGAAACTTTTTCCCAGGCCGTGGTTCCTTCGTCATAGGCTACAGAAGTAGCCAGGACTGTAAACGCGTGGAGTAGAGAATAACTATGGAGTGCATGGAGAGATTCTGTGAATTTCCTCCTCTTTGATTTCCCCAAAGGAATACCGAATTCCCATGAGGAAGAAACAATATATCCTTGATCCTGCTTCCCTTTATTCAATTACCAACGAATAAGACATAGTTCGCGAAATGTGCTGGCTGTCTGTTCCATAAATTCCTCAAGTCTGAATAGCTCGAGATTATGCTGCCTGCATGCATGTGCCCAGAAGAAGCATAGCCCGAGAGAGTCCACTCCTTGTTGCGTTCGCGTCCTCTTCCGTTCGAAAGGTTCGGTGACGGTTAAGGTTACCTCCCTATTGCCCGGGTCCGGGTAGCCTAAGTAGGCTAATAAAAACAGGTTTTTATGTGTTTTCCCGATTTATCCAGGGGAAGACAAGGCAGCTCCCGTCACTCCCACCATCTTCCTGTACCCAGACGGAAATTCTCCGCCAGCTGAGGCGGCGGTGCGGTGGAGAAGGGTGGGTGTCCAAAGCGGAGCGACTCGGTGGTATGAGCATCGAGCTTCAGTAGCTCCAGTCTGAAAATACAGCAGAGGGGGGGTATGGTGGCTGATGATGGGAGCGCGCACGCAGAAATGTATTGTGTGGCTATGGACGAGCACGTATTGAATGAGAGTGAGAGTATA
>NC_048577.1:11489829-11539829 GCF_013265735.2 Oncorhynchus mykiss | reverse complement strand
ATGCTTACTTACAAGCCCTTAACCAACAGTGTAGACCTTACCGTGAAATGCTTACTTACAAGCCCTTAACCAACAGTGCAGTTCAAGAAGAGTTAAGAAGATATTTATCAAATAAACTAAAGTAAAAAGTAATAAAAAGTAACCCAATAACGAGGCTATATACAGGGGGTACCGAGTCAGTGTGCGGGGGTACAGGTTAGAGGTCATTTGTACATATAGGTAGGGGTGAAGTGACTATACATAGATAATAAACAGCGAGTAACAGCAGTGTACAGAACAAATAAAGGACGGGGTGGGGGGGGGGGGGGGGGGGGGGTCAATGTAATAGTCCGGTGGCCCGGTACCACTTGTCGTGCGGTAGCAGAGAAAGCAGTCTATGACTTGGGTGACTGGAGTCTCTGATAATTTGATGAGCTTTCCTCTGACACCGCCTATTATATAGGTCCTGGATGGCAGGAAGCTTGGCCCCAGTGATGTACTGGGCCATACGCACTACACTCTGAAAGCGCCTTACGGTCAGATGCAGAGCATTTGCCATACCAGGTGGTGATGCAACCGGTTAAGATGCTCTCGGTGGTGCAGCTGTAGAACTTTTTGAGGATATGGGAACTCATGCCAAATCTTTACAGTCTGTTGAGGGGGAAAAGGTTTTGTTGTGCCCTCTTCACGACTGTCTAGGTGTGTTTGGACATGATAGTTCGTTGGTGTTGTGGACACCAAGGAACTTGAAACTCTCGACCCGCTCCACTACAGCCCCATTGATGTTTATGGGGGCCTGTTCAGCCCGCCTGTTCCTGTAGTCCACGATCATGTCCCCAGTTGGTCAAGTTTTTGTTTGTTTACTATTCATGTGGGGACTTCTGGTCCCCACAAGTATAGTTAAACACGTCCACGTCCACACACACTCACACTCACACACACACACACACACACACACACACACACACACACACACACACACACACACACACACACACACACACACACACACACACACACACACACACACACACACACACACACACACAAACAAACCTGTAACAGATTTCCTGTAGGACTTTTTGTAAGGGTTGATTTATTCAGTGGGGGTCACGCCCTAATCTATAATCCTTATATTATAGGTATTACAAAAACACACACCCACACAAATGGCCAACACACACAAGCTTGGTTCCTCAATGACCGAGGGAGAGTCTTGGTCTGTACTCAGATGGACTTATTTTTAAACTAGATAGACTCAAATTGGCACAAATTGGACTGATGGACTCAAATTGACTTCGTATTATACTAAATTGACTTCTTATTTACTAAAAACAGATATTTGGTAACTCAATTTATTGGGGATAAAGGAGAACTTATTTTGAGTTCTCAAGCTTCTCACAACAGTTAGTGATAGTTTGTCGCAAGTAGGCCTATCAATATTTTTTTTATATCACTTTTATTTTTGAACTGTTCAAACAGAGTGGTTAGAGTCGCCATGGTGATGGAGTTCTGTCCTTTCGTTTTCACGCTGACTGACAGAATAAGGTGAGGTATTGGAGATCAATTAGTTTATACACATCTCATTTTATGTGAGCAAATGTCCTCTCAGAACTTCACTTCCCTATCCATCTTTACCTGTAATGTGTCCCAAATGGCAATCTATTCCGTATATCGTGCACTAGGTTTGACCAGGCCAGGGCTTTAGGGAATAGGGAATAGGGTGCTATAAACCCTGGTAATCATTTCCATTGACTGCCATTGAGTTCAGGCACCACCTGGTGGAATTCTGGTGCCACTGCAGTGTTTTTATGAGATAGATGACTATGGCCGAAATTACACCACATTTGTTTTTGCTTTTAACCCTTCCCTTATGTCCTGGTTCAATTTGAATTAGAAATCACTCAAATACTATTTTATGTAATTTTTCCATCATGACCCTTCATCTACTTTCCTAATGTTGTGTCTCAAACGTGTAAAACACGTAACAACAACAACAAAAATTTGACCCGGTACCGGAATAGTGACATCCATGATGTTCTTGGTCAATTTGATCAGCAATTTTACCTTGACCTTGGGTCTATATAACTTTTTAACAGGTTGTCCTAGAAACAAGCTGAGGCAGAGCAACACTGATCTTAAGTCAATTTGAAGTACATTTGACCTTTGACCTTGACCTTTGTGCTAGAGACAAGTGGTATTCTGTGCATTAAAGATCTATCCATGACGATCATAAAGGATCTAGGTATGATTTCCTTGTGATGTCCAGAGGCCGTGAGGTAGTGATCTGAAGTTTGGCAAAAAATTAGCTAAGAATGTCATAAATGTCCTAATTCCATTTATTCACGACTTTGGTACAGTAATCAAACATTTGGCTCCCAATTTTGAACAGTTGATCCATCAACTCATATGAAACATTCTCAGCTACTGGAGAAAAACTATTTGTAAGGTTAAAATCATGTATTATTTGTAAAGTTAAAATCCTATTGATGATCTAGATGACTTTTTATTTATTTATGATTTAGATTACTTTTATTGTAATGGTGTAGGTTGAACCAAACATAAGGATTAAATACCTAATATTATGGACATCTGGTTTCTGTGTCTCAGACAGATGTGGAACCTTGCAGTGATGGGTGTGTGTGTGTGTGTGTGTGTGTGTGTGTGTGTGTGTGTGTGTGTGTGTGTGTGTGTGTGTGTGTGTGTGTGTGTGTGTGTGTGTGTGTGTGTGTGTGTTAAGATGGTTTAAAACCACTCTGTGTGTTTGGCCTGGCTAACACTCCTTCATAAAGTAAGAAGCATATCAATTTTACATTATTGCTGGGGACAGGACGTTCCCTCCAGAATGTAGGCCCTACCCTTATTGGATCAAACATATATTGGGTCTATTTTTGTCTTTCTTTCTCCCTCCCTTTTCCCTCTAAAGAATTGACACAAGAATCTCGGTCGTCAATGGGATCTGAAGCTACAAGGATAAAATACAACTTTAATGAGACTTTGACATGCAGCATATTGAGGCAAAGCCATAACAACAGGAAGAGAAGGCTACAGCCCATTTAACTGGCATCAATGTACAAATGCGTTCTTACACAGCAATGACATACTGCACTGACAACGAAGATAAGCTGTCGTTTAGAAATGACAATAAAGACAATAAAATACAATACAATACCATAGAAGAATACTGTAACTGACTGCTGGTAAGGAGCACAGAAATCCAGACCCTTTTGAAATGACAATAAAGACAATAGAATAGAATATTATGCTGTAACTGATCGCTGGTATTTTTCCTTCTTGTCTACGGATGAAGAAGAAGAGAAAAACTTGAATAAATAAAATAAACAAACTGGCAAACAAACAGAAATAAAACAAACTCTTGTTTATATGTCCCTGTTTTCGTTCTGAGTTAAATAATAACACTTAGGAAGATAAGAGTCTCTGATTTAAATAGTTCAAAAAGCTTTTCTTTTTCTCGTTGGATTACTTCTAATGGGCCTGCAAGGTTCCCATTTGCTTCATGTGGCTTCAATCCCCCTTTTTCCCCAGCTGTACATATTTCCTATCCTCCACCCCATCCCTCTCTCCTCTCTTCCCCGTGTCCAGTCACCCCAGTACAGCCTCTGGCTTCAGCCTCCCTCCTTTTTGTCTTCCTTCCTTTGCTCCCCGTCCTCTTCTCTCCATTCATCCCTCTCTTCATCTCTCCTCCTCAATCCTTTCGCCAGCGGTTCTTGGGTTTTGCCTCAGGAAGTGGGGGTGGAGGGGCTGGGGCGGCCTTGGCTGGGGGTGGACTGTCTTTCTTTCCCAGGCTAATCAGTAGGGAAGGGAGCTCCACAGTGATAGCTTTCTCTATCTTGTCAATCAGACAGCCTGACGACCAGGAACAGAGGGAGGACAGCTGCTTAAAGCCTGATGGAGGGTTGATGCCAAAGAAGTCCTGGTAGGCCTCTTTGTCTGGCAGGTCGAACTTGCTCACCTGTAGAAATGGAGAACACACACGTTATATACATGTTACACACACGTTATATACACACACACACACACACACATTATAGACATGTTAAATGCACATTACTCATGCACATTTAATACACACATTATATACACATTGTGCACATTACATACACATTATACACACACTTTGCACACCTTAAACACACGTTATATACATATTCCATACACCCGTTACACACACAATCCATGACACCTACACCCCCTCCCCCCTCCCTACACACACTCTCTCACTTACATTGGTCTTGGCCAGGATGGACTTGAAGATGTAGAACTTGTCAGGGTCTGAGACGATGTCCCTGAACACCTCGTCGGGGTCGCTGAACCAGCCCAGCTTCTCGTGGTATGTATGGAGGTAGCGATCTACCAGCAGGGCGTGGATCCTGACCCGGATGGCGTGCTGGCGGATGAAGGCTATCTTGTTCTCCAGCTGGTTCTCAATGACCTGAAGATAGAAGAACAAGGAGATTATTGTCAACAGCAGAGGTGAATAAAGATGGCGTCCCCCATGCACTTATCACAAATGCCTCGTTTCGCTAAGTTCGCCGAATTGTACATCACTCTCCATGACTCTTTTGTTTGCAAGGTCATTAGCACAGTATACATGATTCCAATTTTAGCTTGAAGACACCGGGACTTTGAGATTGTGCTGATTTACTGGCACATTGAACCATATACGCAGCATAGTTTCAAAACTCAGTGGATTGTGCTAAACAATGACATCACATCTGAATTCTGACATCTTTATGCACGTTCGCCATTGTCACAGATTTTAGGTGCTCTTCTCAAGTGCACAACGGCAAGAGATGGTAGCTTCTCGAGCAGCAAGGTCTCCTCCCGTATGAAAAGCCATGGGCTGGTGTGTGCGTGTAATGTGTTTGTGTGTATTCTGTATTCTGTTCTGTTTTCTGTAGGTGGTTGAGCTTCACCTGGTTGAGGTCTTCGAGCAGTGAGATCTCCTCCCGTATGAAGAGCTCTCGGCTGGTGTCGGCTGCGTATTCTGTGGGCCAGAAGGAGCTGACGTAGACCCGGGGAGGCTCTGTGGCGTTGATGAGAGGAGCCATGGACCAAAACAGGGCGCCGTAGACACGCATCAGGTCCTGGGAGGACAGGCTGTCTGCCTTGTTCAGGATGATGCGGATCTGGGACTCTCGGCCCTAGAATGAATGAATTCATGGATGGATCAATGAATGAATGAAGAAAACAGAGTTTAGAAAGGTTATTAAAGTGCTAGGCCAAGACTGACTGTATATTGGGCAATCTAAGGCACTTTGCTTTGCACCATAGACATATAATTACAGAATGAGCAAGGAATCTACTCTTTTGTAATTTCAGTTGAGTTGACTTTTGATAAAGCAAAAATGTTCATGCTGAACATACTACTTTTGCTTCCTGCTTTACTCCTATTGGTACACTCAATATGGCTGCCGGTCCACCCAACACTTCCGTTCTAGTAATTCAATTTCTATTCTTTACACTTCTTTACCTTCATCTGTTTGAACAGTGTCGCCAGCTCCCCGCCCACGTCCAACTTAGTGGGGTCAAACATCAGGAAGATGAGGTCAGCACGGTCAATGAACCACTGACACACCTCGCTATAGGGGTAGCCTGGATGGGGAAGGACGACCAATCAGAGGCTGTTTTACTCAAAGGTGTGGTAGTATACAGTGAGTTAAGTCTTTTCATCATTCCATTTTTGTGAATTTGTAGGTGTGTGTGTTGCATGCAGTGTGTTACCATTCGGTCTGCATGAGTGTGACTGTTAATGAATCTCTGTCTGTTCTCCCACCTCTCTCCTGCTGCTTGTGATTGTCACTTCACAGCATGTAACAAATATCTAAAGAGTGTACATGATCTAATACACATGGCTGTATATGAGAGGTTAGTGTGTGTGTGTTCTCCTCCCCACCTCTCTCCTGCTGCTTGCGGTTCTCAATAATCCCAGGCGTGTCCACCAGGGTGACTCTCTCCAGCAGTTTATGGGGCATCTCAATCCCCACCAGCCTCTCCAGGAACCCCTGGCCAAACTTCTCCAAAGGGGAAAAGGACCTGGAGCTGTCGGCTGCCATCACGATGCCCTCCACAGAGCGGAACTTGTCACCGTGCATCACCACTGTGTACTCAGATGTAGTGGGCTCAGCACCTGGGAGAGAGGGAGGGAGGAAGAGGGGGAGAGGTGGGAGGGAGATAAGGAGGGAGGAAGAGAGGAAGAGGGGGAAGATAAGGAGGAAGAGAGGGTGGTTAGAATGTGTAAGAGAGAGATTAATATGAGCAGCTATCCAAATAGTTTACTCAGAAAAGGAAGCAGTTGCATTGAGGCATGTTTGTATTCCGGAGAGAAGTGGACTGGGAAGGGTGCAATAGATGACAGATCAGTAGTAGATAGACAAGATGTGGAATAGAGTGAATGATAAAGTGGAAAACCTTGTCTGCGGTGTAGACTGGTAAGGGGTGTAGACTGGTAAGGGGTGTAGACTGGTAAGGGGTGTAGACTGGTAAGGGGTGTAGACTGGTAAGGGGTGCCATGAGAAATACATTTGATTGATTGGCTGATTATCAGAGTAGAGTGTTGGTCAGGAGTTAGTCTGGTGAAACTCCAGGCCCAAGCTATGTGACAGGAGCTCTTACCTGTGTAAAGTTGTTGTGGGGTACCATGCACGCCCAGCAGGTAGTTGATCATGGAGGATTTGCCTACAGACCAGGGTCCCAGGAACAGTACCATGGGCTTGGAGGTGATCTCTCCATCTAGAGAGAGAGAGAGAGATAGTGAGAGAGAGAAAGCGAGAGAGAGAAAGAGAGAGAGATAGCGAGAGAGAGAGAAAGCGAGAGAGAGAATGCGAGAGAGAGAGAAGGGGGGTCACTTTGTAGACTTTGTCAATGGTACACTTTGTCCCACAAGGGGGCGTTCATTGCATACATCATGGTACTATGGATTGAGCCCTCAAGCTCTAACAAGCCTGGGGTAAGTGAGGCCTGGTCGCCCACACAAAGCTGTATATATATATGCTGAGGCGTACAAAGTCACTTTCTGGAAAGCTCTCCTGTGTACACTCGATTACTGGCAGGTGTATATGCAGTTAATTAGTTTATTTATGTTTCATCGATTTTCCAGTTTCTTCAGGCAAAGGCACCCTGAGAATTTAGATTAAACTGGCACACAACTGTGTATAGTATTGCCCTTTTGCCTAGGGAAACCCCATTGCTAATGACAATGTCTACAAGGACTGTTGGTAACTAGACTTATGCTTGTCTGTTTTTTTCGGGGGAAATATAGCATTTTGTTATTCTTTGTGTAACAGGTTGGTAATGAACAGAAGATTAATAGCTAATGGCTAAAGGCTAATATGCTAATACTAATAAACAAATCTGAACAATGCTAACCAGGCTAAAGGCTAATACGCTAAGACAACAGATCAGTATAAAACCGATTAAAAATGCTAATAGCTAATGGTTCAAGGCTAATGCCAAGTGGTTGGACAGGCTACCTGTGACCTCGTGAGCTCTGAGCTCGTTGTACTTGTAGGCCGTCTCCATGGGCTTGATGGCTGAGTGGTAGATGTGCTGCAGCTTCTTCATAGCAGCTGGAGAGGAGAGAGGGATGAGGAAAGAATGAGGGGGTGAGGGGAGGAGAGGAGAGAGGGATGAGGAGAGGAGAGAGGAAGAGAAGAAAGAGGGATGAGAGGATTGAGGGGGAGCGAGGAGGAGAGGAGAGGATGAGGGGGAGAGAGGAGAAGAGGACAGAGGGAGATAGAAGAGAAGAGGGATGAAGAGAAGATGATAGAGGTGGAGAGAGGCAGAAGTAGCAGATGAAGAGAGCAGATGTTGAAAAATATTTTTTTTTAAGGGTGGGAGAGAAGAGAGGAGACAATACATTTTGCATGGTCATGGTAGTCATTGTATTGTAATGGATGCACCATGAATGAACTAACCTGACTCATTGTCATGGTAGTCATGGTAATATAATGGAAGGCACCATGAATGAACTAAACTGACTCATTGTCATGGTAGTCATGGTAATATAATGGAAGGCACCATGAATGAACTAACCTGACTCATGGTCATGGTAGTCATGGTAATATAATGGAAGGCACACACACGCACACCCACCCACGCACACACACTCACACACACACTACCATCCATTCCACACCTTGAAACAATTTCCACAGTAATTTTAGCAGAAAAGGCCCAGTAGATTTCTCAATCCCTACTGTTCACATATAAACAGCGTTTTTCCTGGTCAGCTCATGTGGTCCCCAAAAAAATCAGGGTATTTTTCACAATTCATCTTTTATAGATTCCTTGTATCCTCTCTTTGCCTGCTTCTCAATACACAATGGAGAAGAAAGTCCAATGTCCCTCCCCTTGGACCTTCTCCTCCAATACGAGTGAGGAGGTGGTGAGATCAAAATGGAAGGAATCGAGGAATAATGAATTGAGAAAAACTCAGGGCCTTACTTGTAACTCTTGTTTGCTCCTTACCAGAGAACTCAGGCGAGGATTCGGCAGAAACCAATCGGAGCATCTCATCGATGTGGGAGCAGTCTCTGAGCTTTGCTGCCTCCTCACCCACTGCCGATTGGAGGAAAAGCCTGTCAGTCAACTCAAATATCCATATCCCTGACTCGGGAAGTAGAATTTCCCCTGCATTATCATGATGATATACATTGAGTATACAAAACATTAGGAACACCTTCCTAATATTAAGTTGCACCCCCCACCCCACTTTTGCCCTCATCGAGCATGGACTCTATAAGGTGTCGAAAGCATTCCACAGGGATGCTGGCCCATGTTGACTCCAATGCTTCCCACAGTTTTGTCACGTTGGCTGGATGTCCTTCGGGTGGTGGACCCTTCCTGATACACACAGGAAACTGTTGAGTGTGAAAAACCCAGAAGCATTGCCGTTCTTGACTCAAACCGGTGCGCCTGACACCTACTACCATACCCCGTTCAAAGGCACTTATATCTTTTGTCGCACCCATAAACCATTTGAATGGCACACATACACAATCCATGTCTCAATTGTCTCAAGGCTTAAAAGTCCTCCTTTAACCTGTCTCCTCCCCTTCGTCTACACAGATTTAAGTGTATTTAAAAAGTGACATAAATGAGGGATCATAGCTTTCACCTGGTCAGTTATGTCATGGAAAGAGCAGGTGTTCTTAATGTTTTGTATACTCAGTGTATGCTTGTAATACGCAGTACAGTGTGCATACATGCTTGTCTGTCATGTAAAATAGGGGAATCCTGTCAGCTCTATTCGTTACATTTATATCTGCAACTTTTCAGGAACAGATGTGATTGTCTGTCATCTAGGACTGGGAATCGTGTGAGCTCTATTCATTACATTTCTACCTAACCATTTCTGAACATTCAGAAAGAAATGTAATGTGTAGAACAGATTTAACTGTCTGTCATCTAGGACTGGGAATCGTGTGAGCTCTATTCGTTACATTTATATCTGCAACTTTTCAGGAACAGATGTGATTGTCTGTCATCTAGGACTGGGAATCGTGTGAGCTCTATTCATTACATTTCTACCTAACCATTTCTGAACATTCAGAAAGAAATGTAATGTGTAGAACAGATTTAACTGTCTGCCATGTAGAACTGGGAATCATGTGAGCTCTATTCATTACATTTCTATCTGAACATTTCACCTTTGATCTCCCCTGAACATGACACCAATTGACTTCCTGCCATGACAACAGAACACTGACTGACCACAGCATCTGTTGTGTGGCTCTGTAGCCATGTTGTTATATCAGTGTCCATCTGCCCATCTATCTATCTCTTCCCTTCCTCCCTCTATGTCTGTCCTGTTTATTTCGGGCTCAGCTAGGGGTTATTCCTGATGCCACCTTTAGCCACACATATCAGGTTCTGGGGCATGGCACGGGCCAGGGAAAGAGGAAGGGATGGAGGGAGGGAAGGAGAGGAGGGAGGGAAAGTGGTTAGAGAGAGGAGAGAGAGAGAGAATGAGAGAGAGATGGAGGTTTAGAGATAATGTAAGAGCCAGACCAGATCCTATGTCTTTTATAGCTGGTGTCAACACTACGGCACCAAATGGCAGAGAATGTCAGTCTCCTGATTACAGTAGCACTCGCTCATCATGGCTTTGAATACACTTGAGTTGACACTGTAAAGTTGACAGTTGGCTCCTAAGAGCCGACTGAAGTGTATTCGAAGCACTGTGAAGAAGAAAGTGGGGAGATATGACAGGATCCTGTAACCCCATCTCTACAGTATGTAACTTAAAAGTGCTCGCCAGAGGTACTTTTAGCCTGAGCAATCACATTTAGTATAGAAAGAATAAATATGGACACATTGATATAAACAAACAAGTTTGTTTCCAAATTGTTTGGACAATAACCTTTTTATCGTTCAAATGATCAATTCTAATAACGCAGTACTCTATACCTTTTACTGGTGCTTCTGCCTTTGCTGGTGCATCCTCCACTGTCACATCCTCAACAGGCGCCTCCTCAACAACAGTCGCCTCCTCCTTAACAACAACAACAGGTGCCTCCTCTTCCACCACCGCTTCCTCCTCAAAAACATGTACCTCCTCCAAAACAGCTGCCACCTCCTCCACCAGCTCCTCCTCCTTCACTGCCTCCACAACCACCTCACCTGCTTCTACAGGTTCTGGAGCGGCTTCCGCAGGTTCCGGAGTGGGTTCCGGAGCAGCTTCCTCTACAACAGGCTCTGGTTCTGGAGCCACCTCCTTGACCACCTCCTCTGGCTCGGGTTCAACCACTTCAGGTTCCACCGCAGGTTCTGGCTCGGATTCAACCAGCTTGGGTTCCACCACAGGTTCAGCCACTAATACTACTTCTTCCTCTACTGCCTCCTCTACTGACTCCTCTACTGTCTCCTCTACTGCCTCCTCTACTGCCTCCTCCTCGGCAACCTCCTCAGTCGTTACCTCCTCAACAACAGGTTCCTCTACTGCAGGTTCTTCTATTGTTTCCTCTACTTCCTCATCAACTACATCCACTTCCTCCTCCATGACCACAGCTTCCTTAACTGCTTCCTCTTCCTCTATAACCTCTTCTTCCTTAGCTTCATGTTCTGCCTCAACCTCCTCTATAACCTCTTCTTCAGACGAGGGAGCTTCCTCCACTACTTCTTCTTCAGATGAGGCAGCTTCCTCCAGTTCTTCCTCCTCAGATGAGGCAGCTTCCTCCACTCTCTCCTCTGATGCTTGGACCTCCTCTGAAGTCTCTGCAGACTCCACAGATTCCTCCTCAGCTACCACCTCCTCAGATGCAGCCTCCTCCTCCTCGCTCGCCAACCTCTCCATGGGGACCTCCTCTGTGGAGGCTAGGGGCTCCTCTTCGCTAGCCAACCTCTCCATGGGGACCTCCTCTGTGGAGGCTAGGGGCTCCTCTTCGGCCGGTGTAGCAAGGCTTCGAGGGGGTTTACAGGACTGACACACGGAGCCTGGGGCCGGGGTGTCGTTGGAGGAGATTTGTCCTCCATGGTCATCTGTGGAGTCACAGGAGAGGTCACAGGAGAGCGGCACATGGAGATGCAGCTCATCGGGGCTGGAGGCCTCCACCACTAGGTCTGCAGAGACAGAGAGAGAGACAGGCGAGTCTGTTAATGATAAAGATGTCAGTATAAAGAGAGTGAAGGGTTTAGGTCTGGTAATCACTGAACGGCCATGTTAGAAAAGACAACAGCGAGCAAGATATAGGGGGCGCCAGGTAGGCTAGTAGTTAGAGTGTTGGACTAGTAACTGAAAGGTTGCAACACCGAGCTGGCAAAGTAAAAATGTGTCGTTCTGCCCCTGAACAAGGCAGTTAACCCACTGTTCCTAGACCAGTTAACCCACTGTTCCCAGACCAGTTAACCCACTGTTCCCAGACCAGTTAACCCACTGTTCCCAGACCAGTTAACCCACTGTTCCTAGACCAGTTAACCCACTGTTCCCAGACCAGTTAACCCACTGTTCCCAGACCAGTTAACCCACTGTTCCCAGACCAGTTAACCCACTGTTCCCAGACCAGTTAACCCACTGTTCCCAGACCAGTTAACCCACTGTTCCTAGACCAGTTAACCCACTGTTCCTAGACCAGTTAACCCACTGTTCCTAGACCAGTTAACCCACTGTTCCTAGACCAGTTAACCCACCGTTCCTAGGCCGTCATTGAAAATAAGAATGTGTTCTTAACTGACTTGCCTAGTTAAATAAAATAAAAATAGGTGGCGAGCTACCAGATGATATAAAGTAGCGTATCCACACCTCATCATTTTACATAAGGAATGGGCTCATTCAGTTCAGAGTTTTGCACTGTCTCCATTACTCCAATGACAGATTAGCAAAAATATACCCAAATGTTGACCCCAAGTGTTTGAGATGCCACCAGAGTCCAGCGACTCCGGGAGACATGTTTTGGTCGTGCCAATATTTGAGTGGCCTCTGGGACCACATTTGTTAAGCATTCTCACATATGTGTAATACAACTGTTAGCCCCAACCCGGTCACTGACATTTTTGGTGTACTTCCCCTAAGGAAGTGATGTCATCTCTGCCTCTGGAGAAGGATGGGTACACTGTGCTTGGGTCCCAACAAAGTTAGGCTTTACCTGGTCCCCATTAATACAATACGTGGAGAGCCTGTCTTTTCCTTAGTGTAACTCGCATAGTTTGGTCAGGCAGTCATGTCTGTTCTAGCGGCCATTTGTGCTGATAAGAATTTTTATTGAACATTTTTCCCCATTGTTTTTGTTTCTATTACTGTTTGTTCCTGTTTTTCATTCCCTTTTTTCCTTTTAACTTACTTTTATAGATGCCTTGGTGGGAGGGAGGGAGGGAGGGAGGGAGGGAAAATGAGGGGTTGTATTGTTTTATTGTTATATCTGAAAATCTATAAATAATGTTGTTTTTAAAGAAAGGGGAAAAAAAAGAAAAGACAACAGCCTCTCTGTTATTGATCATGGTTTGATTTCTATAACTTTCTAGAAGTTCCAGTTCAATTAATACAATTGGAGACCTCTAACACTCCTGTATTGATTTGACACACAAGGAGCCGCATTACAGGATTTATTATCATCATGATGATGTGGCAAGTTACAATTTGCTTTTTGAATGTCCGATATTTTGAACTTCATTTTGAACTTGATTTTGAACTTCATCAACAGTGGAATAATGAAGAAAATCCCCAAATACAGCCTTGTAGTGGATTACTCCTTTAATCTTCTTGTAAAGCATCCAAACATCTTACTGGATCAACTTACATGTACAGACATACAGACATTACGGATAAACACAATTGCTCTCTTTATCCAAAATAGACCTTATTCATCACACTGGAAACTTTCACAGCCGCTCTTTATTTTCCTGCATCAACGCCTGTCTGTCCAGAACAGACTTGGTGTGTGGATGTCTGTCCAGAACAGACTTGGTGTGTGGATGTCTGTCCAGAACAGACTTGGTGTGTGGATGTCTGTCCAGAACAGACTTGGTGTGTGGCTGTGTGTCCAGAACAGACTTGGTGTGTGGATGTCTGTCCAGAACAGACTTGGTGTGTGACTGTGTGTCCAGAACAGACTTGGTGTGTGGCAGTGTGTCCAGAACAGACTTGGTGTGTGGCAGTGTGTCCAGAACAGACTTGGTGTGTGGCTGTGTGTCCAGAACAGACTTGGTGTGTGGCAGTGTGTCCAGAACAGACTTGGTGTGTGGCTGTGTGTCCAGAACAGACTTGGTGTGTGGCAGTGTGTCCAGAACAGACTTGGTGTGTGGCAGTGTGTCCAGAACAGACTTGGTGTGTGGCTGTGTGTCCAGAACAGACTTGGTGTGTGGCAGTGTGTCCAGAACAGACTTGGTGTGTGGCAGTGTGTCCAGAACAGACTTGGTGTGTGGATGTCTGTCCAGAACAGACTTGGTGTGTGACTGTGTGTCCAGAACAGACTTGGTGTGTGACTGTGTGTCCAGAACAGACTTGGTGTGTGACTGTCTGTCCAGAACAGACTTGGTGTGTGACTGTGTGTCCAGAACAGACTTGGTGTGTGACTGTGTGTCCAGAACAGACTTGGTGTGTGACTGTGTGTCCAGAACAGACTTGGTGTGTGGCTGTCTGTCCAGAACAGACTTGGTGTGTGACTGTGTGTCCAGAACAGACTTGGTGTGTGACTGTGTGTCCAGAACAGACTTGGTGTGTGACTGTGTGTCCAGAACAGACTTGGTGTGTGGCTGTGTGTCCAGAACAGACTTGGTGTGTGACTGTGTGTCCAGAACAGACTTGGTGTGTGACTGTGTGTCCAGAACAGACTTGGTGTGTGACTGTGTGTCCAGAACAGACTTGGTGTGTGACTGTGTATCCAGAACAGACTTGGTGTGTGACTGTGTGTCCAGAACAGACTTGGTGTGTGACTGTGTGTCCAGAACAGACTTGGTGTGTGACTGTGTGTCCAGAACAGACTTGGTGTGTGGCTGTGTGTCCAGAACAGACTTGGTGTGTGACTGTGTGTCCAGAACAGACTTGGTGTGTGACTGTGTGTCCAGAACAGACTTGGTGTGTGACTGTGTGTCCAGAACAGACTTGGTGTGTGGCTGTGTGTCCAGAACAGACTTGGTGTGTGACTGTGTGTCCAGAACATACTTGGTGTGTGACTGTGTGTCCAGAACAGACTTGGTGTGTGACTGTGTGTCCAGAACAGACTTGGTGTGTGACTGTGTATCCAGAACAGACTTGGTGTGTGACTGTGTGTCCAGAACAGACTTGGTGTGTGACTGTGTGTCCAGAACAGACTTGGTGTGTGACTGTGTGTCCAGAACAGACTTGGTGTGTGACTGTGTGTCCAGAACAGACTTGGTGTGTGACTGTGTGTCCAGAACAGACTTGGTGTGTGGCTGTGTGTCCAGAACAGACTTGGTGTGTGACTGTGTGTCCAGAACATACTTGGTGTGTGACTGTGTGTCCAGAACAGACTTGGTGTGTGACTGTGTGTCCAGAACAGACTTGGTGTGTGACTGTGTGTCCAGAACATACTTGGTGTGTGACTGTGTGTCCAGAACAGACGTGGTGTGTGACTGTGTATCCAGAACAGACTTGGTGTGTGACTGTGTGTCCAGAACAGACTTGGTGTGTGACTGTGTGTCCAGAACAGACTTGGTGTGTGACTGTGTGTCCAGAACAGACTTGGTGTGTGACTGTGTGTCCAGAACAGACTTGGTGTGTGGCTGTGTGTCCAGAACAGACTTGGTGTGTGACTGTGTGTCCAGAACAGACTTGGTGTGTGACTGTGTGTCCAGAACAGACTTGGTGTGTGACTGTGTGTCCAGAACAGACTTGGTGTGTGGCTGTGTGTCCAGAACAGACTTGGTGTGTGACTGTGTGTCCAGAACATACTTGGTGTGTGACTGTGTGTCCAGAACAGACTTGGTGTGTGACTGTGTGTCCAGAACAGACTTGGTGTGTGACTGTGTATCCAGAACAGACTTGGTGTGTGACTGTGTGTCCAGAACAGACTTGGTGTGTGACTGTGTGTCCAGAACAGACTTGGTGTGTGACTGTGTGTCCAGAACAGACTTGGTGTGTGACTGTGTGTCCAGAACAGACTTGGTGTGTGACTGTGTGTCCAGAACAGACTTGGTGTGTGGCTGTGTGTCCAGAACAGACTTGGTGTGTGACTGTGTGTCCAGAACATACTTGGTGTGTGACTGTGTGTCCAGAACAGACTTGGTGTGTGACTGTGTGTCCAGAACAGACTTGGTGTGTGACTGTGTGTCCAGAACATACTTGGTGTGTGACTGTGTGTCCAGAACAGACGTGGTGTGTGACTGTGTATCCAGAACAGACTTGGTGTGTGACTGTGTGTCCAGAACAGACTTGGTGTGTGGCTGTGTGTCCAGAACAGACTTGGTGTGTGGCAGTGTGTCCAGAACAGACTTGGTGTGTGGCAGTCTGTCCAGAACAGAATTGGTGTGTGGCTGTGTGTCCAGAACATACTTGGTGTGTGACTGTGTGTCCAGAACAGACTTGGTGTGTGACTGTGTGTCCAGAACAGACTTGGTGTGTGACTGTGTATCCAGAACAGACTTGATGTGTGACTGTGTGTCCAGAACAGACTTGGTGTGTGACTGTGTGTCCAGAACAGACTTGGTGTGTGACTGTGTGTCCAGAACAGACTTGGTGTGTGGCTGTCTGTCCAGAACAGACTTGGTGTGTGACTGTGTGTCCAGAACAGACTTGGTGTGTGACTGTGTGTCCAGAACAGACTTGGTGTGTGGCTGTCTGTCCAGAACAGACTTGGTGTGTGACTGTGTGTCCAGAACAGACTTGGTGTGTGGCAGTGTGTCCAGAACAGACTTGGTGTGTGACTGTGTGTCCAGAACAGACTTGGTGTGTGGCTGTGTGTCCAGAACAGACTTGGTGTGTGACTGTGTGTCCAGAACAGACTTGGTGTGTGGCTGTGTGTCCAGAACAGACGTGGTGTGTGACTGTGTGTCCAGAACAGACTTGGTGTGTGGCAGTGTGTCCAGAACAGACTTGGTGTGTGGCTGTGTGTCCAGAACAGACTTGGTGTGTGGCTGTGTGTCCAGAACAGACTTGGTGTGTGGCAGTGTGTCCAGAACAGACTTGGTGTGTGGCTGTGTGTCCAGAACAGACTTGGTGTGTGGCTGTGTGTCCAGAACAGACTTGGTGTGTGGCTGTGTGTCCAGAACAGACTTGGTGTGTGGCAGTGTGTAAAGCCAAGAGCAGATTGAATACTCAACAGCCTCTCAGATTGCTACACTCAGATTTCAGCTCCTTGAATGGAGATGCTTAGGCCTGCTTAGACTATTTGAGGGGAGCAGACCTGGGTAAAGACAACCCTGTAGAGACAGACTCCGACAACAAACCCTATGTCAGGAAGTCATATTATAACGTGTCAAAATGATGGGAACTCTGTTCCTACACATTCTCTCCCTATTGTACCCCTGTTTATATAGCATAACCTGGAGTAGCTTAGGCTGCATGTTTGTAGACGGTGAAATCTGAGCTAGCGACCGTAATGTACATGTAGCCATGGATAGTAAGTAACCTCTGACACGGAATAATTAGGAGACCCGAGTTACAACCCCAGGTCGTTGCACATACACTTGACAGTGTGTACTCACTAAGAATGTAATATTGGTGGGTTATAATGCTGTCAATGACCAGAGGAGGTGATGAATGGGCATAGCTCACTCATTCCCACACACACACACACACACACACACACACACACACACACACACACACAGGAGGTGATGATCGACCGATCATGAGCAGTAAATTGTTTACTTGTGAATCAGAGCCAGAATAGGAAGCCCATAGAGAGCACAGAGAGTCCCATTTGTGTACCATGGACGGTCATGGACAGTCACACGGGTGCTAAGCTTTCCGCCCTGACCCATTTGATCAATGCGTGTGTTGAGTCAGATGCGACTTATCTTGAGTCTGAGGCTCTTAGGTCAAAGGGCTCGTGGTGCATTTTTCACATCCACATTTAACATTGACATTGGGCCGGTAGAAGACGCGAACGTCATTATTCCTGTCTGGATTGAGGATAGATCAAATCAATCATGTGCGTTGGTATGTGTATACATTAGCATACACAGTCACAAACCCCTATGCCACCATAGGTTAGCCTATAGCTTAGCGATTAGTCGGTAGCTGCTAGCATTGATCAACAAGATGTGCCACCTCTTCTCAGAAGAATAGAGAATCACACAGCACAGCTGAGAATCACACCTAAACACCTGAGTCATCATCACCATACAACTACGTTAGCTTTTAGCTTAGCAATTAGCCGCTTGATGATAGCAATGGGCAATGTGCCATGTGCCATGTTAGCCGTTTGCTAGCAATTAGCCTGTTGGCGCTAGCTGTGAGCAATGCAGCTCTTCTCAGCCAACTCTTGTCAGCCATTGAAGGTGAGAATCACACTGCAGCTGTCCATGCCATGGATACAACCTGATCCATGCTGCTACCTTGAAACATGAACCTGCAGACGTACACACTGAGGCCATACACCATCATAATTTGTCTCCCACTGTGCCCCACTACACATCCCACTACAGACCGTCCTAACAGGCCTGCTAAGACCTCACGGGTTGGTATTTAGCCAGTTGGGGACATGTGTGACGATGTATGTTCCTTTGTGGTCCTTTAGGTCTATGGCATCCCCACTTAACTGTTTAGGTAGTTTAAGTAACATGGAAGGAGGGTGCCTCTGTATGTTTTGCCATGGCAACTGTAAATAAAGATATTTCGGAGCTCTATAACTTCAAGCCTGGGTCTTCTAAAGGCCACAAGTCTGCATTAGCCCTGTGAGCTAAAGCCTAGGCATTAGCTAGGGGAGCTAACAGGTCTTCGGGTTCCAGGCATGGTTTTGTAACCTGACTGATATAGAGTCTTATAGGCCTTTTAGCTGAAGAAATGACCCCTCCATTACAGTTTCCTGTTGACCTGAACTCATCTAACTGCTGAAAGCAGACAGAGGATACCGTCCGTATTTCTGAAGTAATGTTTTTTCAGTCCTTCTACTCGTGTAAGTATTCGCGGCATGTGTTATCCTCGGACGTCCAGGCTTTGCTCACGTGGCCTGTGACAGAGGCTAGGTATTCGTTACAAACCATCAGCACCTCATCCTCGGTGTCGGTCAGATAGCACCACCGTCTGTGTACCTAATGGCACCATATTCCCTACATATGTGCCCTGGTCAAAAGTAGTGCACTAAATAGGGAATAGGATGCTCCGTCACACTCTGGCAAAGCCTGAAAGCACATGGATTTCCAGGGCTCTGATCACAGATCTCCCCGGACAAGGAGAGGGCATCACTGATCTATCCGATCGGTAAGCAGTGTCCTACTCGGCAAGAGTGTAGCGCAAGTAACATTAAAAAAGAATCTGCTAAGTTACACATTTATTTATGTATGTGTTCCTGCAGCATATTTGTCCTGCAGCACCAGTCTCCCACAGACAGGGGGCGGTAATGGGTTATAAAAAGAACCTAAGAGGTGTTCCTCTCTCACCCCTGGCATTCAATATAGCATTTGGCTCGCTGACCCCCGGTCATAAACAGTCTCCCACCGACTTAAGTGTACCCTGGGTGTCCCTAATTAAATAAAACCAACAAGATGGGGTGTGTGTGTGTGTGTGTGAGAGAGAGAGAGAGAGAGAGAGAGAGAGAACGAGAACGAGGGAAAGAACGAGAAAGAGTGAGAGAGAGAGAGAATTTGTATGTGCTGAAGGTGGGTGGGTGGGTAAAGGGTGTGTGTGTGTGTGTGTGAGAGAGAGAGAGAGACAGGAATTTGGAAGGCAATGTGATTGGAAATACAGAGGAGCCAAATGAAGTGCTCACTGCCGCCCTCGCGGGTTGGATGGTATCCATGGACATAGTGCGACAGCGTCGTCAGTCGTCTGCACAGTTACATGAACGTGTGTACAGACGGCAAGAATTCGTATGGTGTAACGTTGTCAGGTTACCAGCATGGTAACAGGGTCACTCAGGGTCACTCATTAACAAGTGACAGTTTGTTTGTTTATGTTGACTTCATATATATTTTTGAACTACTTTGCCCTTTAAGGGCCACTATAATAATTTAATGAAGATTCTGTGGTAAGAAATGGAGCTAAGCAATAGAAATAGTCCAGACAGTCATGACTTAAACCGACCAAATATCAATCACAATGAGGAAAGGAAATAACAAGATTTTGACTTATATCGAAATGTTGATCCCGTTGTCAGAAAAATACAAATGTGTTTGTTGATACAGGCATTCCACAGGATCGTATTTGGTAGTTAGTAGCAGCCAAGTAGCTTATTGAATTAGAGTTAACATAGTTAGGGGAGATGGAGGGATGGAAAGAGGGATGGAGGTGCGGGAGAATGAAGAGACTCCATATGGGAATGATCGCTGGGGTTTTCCCCCTAAGCTTAGATAAAGATCACTATAAAAGTTCAACAGCAGTGAAAGAGAGAGTGAGAGAGAGAGAGAGAGAGGGGGAGAGAGAGAAAGGGGGGCTTGTCAAGATTGTTCTAGCAATCAAACAAATACAGCACGAATAGGCTGTTGCATTGAAATGCTGTTATTACACAGTTATGTAACACTGGACAGTGAACCTGGTTCTGGTGGGTTGCCAGACTCACACTGCCCTGCCCTGGCAGTGTTAGTACCCAGGCAGAATACATCAAAGTGAGGATGGAGTGGGACAGGTGCCTGGGGCATGGTGCCTGGGTCCTACTGGTCTCAATCAGGGATATGAATAGATCTACAATGAGTCAGATAGAATGGAAGGCAGGGAGGGATTATTCCACTGCTATATTCCACAGGAGTGACGTTGTCCTTCCCTGACGATTGTCACTGATTGTCACCGGCCTTGACGACAGCCTTGACGACAGCCTTATTGTACATGGAAAACCCTGTTCTAGGGGGCTGTAGCTCTGTCACTATCATTATGGATTTCCATCACGGCATCCATATAGGGACAGCCATTATCAGCGTGTACTGTCCAACAGACAGGCTGCTACTGAACACTGCTATAGTCTGTATAGCATCCACTTTGTACCAGTGTGTGTGTGTGTGGGCTTTCCCTAGCACTGGGGGCTTTCCCTACACGTGGACTACTGTCTAGCTACAGCTGCAGTTTATCTAGCTATGTAGACACAAATAGGTTTGCAGAACTACAGAGAAATGGCTTTTGCATTTAGAATATCAAATGCATGGACTACATTGTACATAGTCTTTGGCAAATCCCACAGAACCCTAATTGCAGACTGTGTGTGTGTGTGTGTGTGTGTGTGTGTGTGTGTGTGTGTGTGTGTGTGTGTGTATGTGTGTGTGTGTGTGTGTGTGTGTGTGTGTGTGTGTGTGTGTGTGTGTGTGTGTGTGTGTGTCTGCGTACTGTGTATGTAGTAAGGGTGCAAACAGACCCACACTGGCAGTGGGTGTGCCTATAAGATAACTCTGTGGTGTGCCTATAAGACTCTGTGGTGTTTGTATGGTGACTGGTGACAGCAGCAGACTCACTAAGGCTCCAGCCACCTGACTAACTACAGAGGCCTGGAAGGTGCAGGGATTAAATGACAGCAAGGACAGGCAAGGGTACCCCCCCCCCCCCCACACACACACACACACTGGTGTCACTGCTCAGCAACACTGACATTTCCACCCAGAGCCAACACACCCTTCTGATGTACTAGCATAGGTGTGGCACAGGAGGCTGCTCAGGGGAGGACGGCTCATAACGGAATGGCATGGAACACCTGGAAACCATCTGTTGGATGTATTTCATACCATTCCACTGATTCTGCTCCAGTCATTACCAGGAGATGTGTGTGACAGAAGTACTGGACACATACTGTATTATATATATATCAGCATTATATGCACAAGCAGCATTCAACTTCTCACTTATCATTCATTCAGTCGTTCATTCATTCAGCGCACACTGACAGAAATGTCATCCTCTGTCTCTTCCTCGTTCTTCCTCTATCCCTAAAGCATACATTACATACAGTGCCTTCGGAAAATATTCAGACCCATTGACTTTTTCCACATTTTGTTAGGTTACAGCCTTGTTCTATAATATATTAAATATACAGTGGGGCAAAAAAAGTATGAAAAAGTGTAATTTTCATCATAGGTACACTTCAACTATGACAGACAAAATTAGAAAAAAAATCCAGAAAATCACATTGTAGGATTCTTAATAAATTTATTTGCAAATTATGGTGGAAAATAAGTATTTGGTCATCTACAAACAAGCAAGATTTCTGGCTCTCACAGACCTGTAACTTCTTCTTTAAGGGGCTCCTCTGTCCTCCACTCGTTACCTGTATTAATGGCACCTGTTTGAACTTGTTATCAGTATAAAAGACACCTGTCCACAACCTCAAACAGTCACACTCCAAAGTCCACTATGGCCAAGACCAAAGAGCTGTCAAAGAACACCAGAAACAACATTGTAGACCTGCACCAGGCTGGGAAGACTGAATCTGCAATAGGTAAGCAGCTTGGTTTGAAGAAATCAACTGTGGGAGCAATTATTAGGAAATGGAAGACCTACAAGACCACTGATAATCTCCCTCGATCTGGGGCTCCACGCAAGATCTCACCCCGTGGGGTCAAAATGACCACAAGAACGGTGAGCAAAAATCCCAGAACCACACGGGGGGGGGGTAACACACTACGCCGCCAGGGACTCAAATCCTGCAGTGCCAGACGTGTCCCCCTGCTTAAGCCAGTACATGTCCAGGCCCGTCTGAAGTTTGCTAGAGAGCATTTGGATGATCCAGAAGAAGATTGGGAGAATGTCATATGGTCAGATGAAACCAAAATAGAACTTTTTGGTAAAAACTCAACTCGTCGTGTTTAGAGGACAAAGAATGCTGAGTTGCATCCAAAGAACACCATACCTACTGTGAAGCATGGGGGTGGAAACATCATGCTTTGGGGCTGTTTTTCATTGAAGATGAAACGTGGCTGGGTCTTTCAGCATGACAATGATCCCAAACACAGTGGCTTCATAAGAAGCATTTCAAGGTCCTGGAGTGGCCTAGCCAGTCTCCAGATCTCAACCCCATAGAAAATCTTTGGAGGGAGTTGAAAGTCCGTGTTGCCCAGCAACAGCCCCAAAACATCACTGCTCTAGAGGACAGCGATTATAGCCTTGAGTCTTCTTGGGTATGATGCTACAAGCTTGGCACACCTGTATTTGGGGAGTGTCTCCCATTCTCCTCTGCAGATCCTCTCAAGCTCTGTCAGGTTGGATGGGGAGCGTCGCTGCACAGCCATTTTCAGGTCTCTCCAAAGATGTTAGATCGGGTTTAAGTCCGGGCTCTGGCTGGGCCACTCAAGAACATTCAGAGACTTGTCCCGAAGCTACTCCTGCATTGTCTTGGCTGTGTGCTTAGGATCATTGTCCTGTTGGAAGGTGAACCTTCACCCCAGTCTGAGGTCCTGAGTGCTCTGGAGCAGGTTTTCATCAAGGATCTCTTTGTACTTTGCGCAGTTCATCTTTGCCTCGATCCTGACTAGTCTCCAGGTCCCTGCCAAAACAAACATCCCCACAGCATGAGGCTGCCACCACCTCCATAGGGATGGTGGCAGATTTCCTCCAGACGTGACTCTTGGCATTCAGGCCAAAGAGTTCAATATTGGTTTCATCAGACCAGAGAATCTTGGTTCTCATAGTCTGAGAGTCTTTACGTGCCCTTTGGCAAACTCCAAGCTGGCTGTCATGTGCCTTTTACTAAGGAGTGGCTTCCATCTGGCCACTCGACCATAAAGGCCTGATTGGTGGAGTGCTGTGAAGATGGTTGTCCTTCTGGAAGGTTCTCCCATCTCCACAGAGGAACTCTGGAGCTCTCTGTCAGAGTGACCATTGGGTTCTTGGTCACCCCCCTGACCAAGACCCTTCTCCCCCGATTGCACAGTTTGGCTGGGCGGCCAGCTCTAGGAAGAGTCTTGGTGGTTCCAAACTTCTTCCATTGAATAAGTACCCTTCCCCAGATCTGTGCCTCGACACAATCTTGTCTCTGAGCTCTACGGACAATTCCGTTAACCTCATGGCTTGGTTTTTGCTCTGACGTGCACTGTCAACGGTGGGACCTTATATAGACAGGTGTGTGCCTTTCCAAATCATGTCCAATCAATTGAATTTACCACAGGTGGACTCCAATCAAGTTGTAGAAACATCTCAAGGATGATGAATGGAAACAGGATACACCTGAGCTCAATTTCGAGTCTCAAATCAAATGGTCTGTTTTTTTATTTGTAATACATTCGCACACAAAAAATGTTACCTGTTATCGCTTTGTCGTTATCGGGTATTGTGTGTAGATTGCTGAGGATTTTTTAAATGTACTGTATTCCATTTTAGAATTAGGCTGTAACGTATCAAAATGGGGAAAAAGTCAAGGGGTCTGAATACTTTCCGACCTGCGGCCTCTATGACACCGTGTCAGGACAAAGTTGTATTGCTGCATCTCCATGACCCTGTTCTCATGATCAGCCTTTCATACCCCTTTATCACAAACCCTCGTATATGGTCTGCACTGCAGCCATTGCTATTTCCAATTCATGCAAAGAATGTGACTTTCATACGTCCCCCTTGCCCTGTTTCTGAGCAGAGGAACATGTCCATCTACAGTAATAAAAACTCCACGGACTAATCTGTTTTCTTCTTCTGATCTTAATGTATGTAATCTTACCTGCAGCGACCAGGACAAGCAGGGAGAGCAGGCAGGACACAGAGACCTGTAGAGGCTTCATTTTGGCTGCCAGGGGCCTCCCCCTTCTACCAGCAGTTATATATACCCCTCTGGAGAAAGGTCAAAGGGCGTGCCAAGGAAGGAGGGGCCTGGTAATGTCGCAGGCAGCAACTACACCCACGTCAGCCATTCCGTGTCTAAGTAGAGAGGCCTGGGTAGCTGGCTGGCTAATGGGTAACATAATGTCACACAGCAGCAACTGCATCCACGTCTGCCATTTTGTGTCAAAGCAGTTGCCCTGGTTCTATAAGGGGAGAGAACAGACAGGGAAAGATGTCAGGAAGTTTCACTGTTCGTATTGGGAGACCCTCTTTTCACGCCACCTCGACACTGAAATGACTTTTTCGTAGCAGGTTAGAACTTTATATCTATATTTTATTTCACCTTTATTTAACCAGGTAGGCAAGTTGAGAACAAGTTCTCATTTACAATTGCGACCTGGCAACTTACACTGATGGTTAGGATAATTAACGTAGCAGGTTAGGAAACTGAGGTCAAGGTTTGGAAAAGGGTTAGGGAAAAGTGGTGTGAAAAGAGTGTATCCCGTTCGTATTGGTCACTAGTCACCATAGGGACGGTTTCACGGACCCCAATTAAGAGCCTCCTGCTGGACTAAAAAGCTGACTCAACAGAGAATCTGAAAGTCATTTTTGCTCCAGGAGTAGGGTTAATCTAGGTTCAGGAAGTAAGGTTAAGTAGGTCAGGACGAGACAGAGTCGGATACAGATTCAAAAAACAAAGATACCAACTTCCCCATATAAAAAAACGAGTTATAGTATAGAAAAACGTTTCCATTTGAGATTTGATTAGCTGTTCTTACAGAGGCAATACTGCTGAGTCTGTGCACTTCTATTTTGATTCGAAAGTACAACAGACTGAACATAATTGAATTATATAAATAATGTATTTTGGGAAAGGAAAGGGGGATACCTAGTCAGTTGTACAACTGAAATGGGACATCACTTTTATGGGTTTCTGGTTTAAACTAGCTGCCAGCACCTCGTTAATCTAGCGGAGTTGTAACCTTAAACCCTTTACAAGATTAAATAAGACTAACACCGGGCTGCTGGGATGAAGAATAGGACCAAATCAAAGCAAACTTTAAATGCACTTTGAGTGAAGTTAGGGTTGATCCTATTCTTTGGCTTTGATTCTTGGTTGGGATGGAGATGTGAATCCAACATATAAATTGTTCATTTGTAGACCAACTGGAATTTGTTGACAACCAAACACAATTCAAAATCCCTTTTGCAATACAGTAAATAGGCTATTAACTTGTCGACAGTTTAACAGATGATATGTTGGATTCACGTCTCCAAATAAACCAAACATTTTATTTAGATAATAGGATTAAGCCAGTGGTTCAGATGAAACTATCCAAGCATTAGATATCCTTCAAATCCCTGAGCTGGCAAGATAGAAAAACCTACCTTTGTGCCCTTGAGCAAGGCAGTTAACCCTGAACAACAACTGCTCCCCGGGCGCAGATGACGTTGATTTTCCCCACCAATGGTTAAGGTTAGGATGGGGGGAGCCGACACTTGTCCTAGGGGAAACTTCACCAAGCGCTCAAACGCTAGGGGATTCTAGAACTTTAGAGCCACTTAAACAGCACCACCTGGTGGACAATTGTGGAAAATATAAATTTAGAATCGTGACGCATTACTTTAATGAATTTACACTACTTTAAAGGTGCAATGCAGCCGTTTTTATATCAATATCAAATCATTTCTGGGTAACAATTAAGTATCTTACTGTCATTGTTTTTAATTAAAATGTTAAAAAATTAACAAAAATAGCTTTGCGAAGAGCAATTTCTCAAGCAAGAATTTATTTCTTATATATATATATTTTTACATTTATTTATTGAATATTCGAAACATACAATATACTTGCAGTGAAGCCGCTCAACAACTACATCATACCAGTCATCCAACAGATTCCCTTTCAGAGTGACACACAGACGCATCCAGGGTCAATGCCCTGGTCAAGGGCACGTTGACAAATCTACCACCAGGCCAACAAAAAAAACAAGATCCCCCCACAGTTCCCCAATAGCTGTCCCTCAACCATTCGAGAGCCCTCCAACAGTCACTAGTCCAAGAAGACTAAATATATATAAAAAATACAATTAATTCCATTCCCCAACTGTATATGTTTGTGTGCATGTCTGGCACTATTACATGTATGTGTGTGACCCGGTCTCTCCAGATCTCCTAACAGTACTATTTCTAGGGTCAATTTTAGATCAATGCTATGCATTTTCAGCCATTCCTGAACCTGAGACCAGAAACAGGCTACCTAGGGGCAATACCAAAATAAACGGTCTATTGATTCTGTATCCTCACAACAAAATCTGCAGAGCTTCGATGACTTATGCCCCAAATATCCAACATTTTGTTGGTGGCAAGAATTCTATATAATAATTTAATCTTGTCTTGAATCTTGTGCTTTATATATCAACTCATACACCCTGTTCCATGGAATCGGTACATCAAAAATCTCTTCCCAGCTATTTTGCAATCTGTATGGCACAGTCGTCAACATCCTGTTCCTCAAATGAAACTGGTAACTTTCCTATTTATGCTATTTTTATTCCTCCGCCAGTTTTGATCCTTTATATTGGACAGACAGACCAGTTCCCTACCTTATCCCGCTGCCACCTGCCTCCTCCATTTTTGGGGTAATGCTGTAATCAATTGGTTGTACTCTTGGATTGAGCAGACCTTCCTGTACAATTCTGATAACTCCACGAAGTACATAACTCTACCATTCCAATTTGCAATATCATTTAAGAACAAAATACCATTTTCTTTCCCATAAATACAGGTATTTTATCAACCAGCACATTTGAGTTCAGCCATAATATGTGTTGTAATATTTGTTCTATCTTTTCAGGGGGATGAAATTGAAATTGTAGCCTTCTCTGTAATGATTGTTTGAAAAAGAGAGATACTTTGAAAAAAGTATCATTTTCAAATAATCAAAAATTAGACATGGCAATCTGCACAAAGGAAAAAAGCATTTTTAAACAATGGATGAGCTTTTCTTAGTAATCTACTTCAGAACCATTTAGGGTTCAAATAAAACTGTTGAATGAGTGAAGCTTATAGAGAGATGTTTAGTGCTTTTATATTTAATCATCTCAACCCACCCAATTCATGTTCATTATATAGATAGGCACACTTTATTTTGTCTGGTTTAGTGTCTCAGATAAAGCAAAATATTTTTTGCTTATACAATTTAAAAAACAAATCATCAGAAGTAGGCAGCGCCATAAGTAAGTGAATAAACTGAGACATGGTTAAATAGACAGGTTTTTACCTCTCCATGGTTGCAGTATCTTGTCTATTTTTACAAGTTTTCTATTGAAATTCATTGTGGAGATGTCACACCCTGATCTTAGAGAGCTTTGTATGTCTCTATTTTGGTTTGGTCAGGGTGTGATTTGGGGTGGGCATTCTATGTTCCTTTTTCTATGTTTTTGTATTTCTTTGTTTTGGCCGGGTATGGTTCTCAATCAGGGACAGCTGACTATCGTTGTCTCTGATTGAGAACCATACTTAGGTAGCTTTTTCCCACCTGTGTTTTGTGGGTAGTTGTTTTCTGTTTAGTGTTCTGCACCTGACAGGACTGTTTCGGTTTGCACTTTGTTGTTTTCAGTGTTCAGTTTAATAAAAGTCATGAACACTTACCATGCTGCGCTTTGGTCCGATTCTTCCTCATCAGATGACGACGACCGTTACAGGAGAGCTCATTTATATATTTTGTGATATGAATACGGAGTATGTGTACTTCACCATCAGCCCATTTTATAGGTAAACTGCAGGGTAATGTAAAAGTTGTATTTTTTTAAAGATCCAATATGTAATATTGTACACTTATCATAATTAGGTTTTAGTTCAAAGTTATCTGGATCTTCAATGAGACATTGCAGGGATCTAGCTTGCGGACTTAATATAAAACTTGAGTCATTGGCATACATGGACACCTTTTTTAAGCCTTGGATTTCTAATCCTCTGTTATTGGATCTGATTTTAATTTCGATGGCCATAACGAATAGATATGGTGACAGCAGACACCCCTGTTTAACTCCTCTTGACAATTAAAAACTCTCTGAGAAGTAGCCGTTATTTACTATTTTACACCTAGGGTTGCTTTACATTATGTTTACATTACATTATGCAGTACAGCACCAGCTGTGCCATCAGAGACTCTGGGTTCGCGCCCAGGCTCTGTCGTGACTAGACGCGACCGGGAGGTCCGTGGGGCGACGCACAATTGGCCTAGCGTCGCCCGGGTTAGGGAGGGTTTGGCCGGTAGGAATATCCTTGTCTCATTGCGCACCAGCGACTCCTGTGGCGGGTTGGGCGCAGTGCATGCTAACCAAGGTTGTCAGGTGCACAGTGTTTCCTCCGACACATTGGTGCGCTGGCTTCCGGGTTGGATGCGCGCTGTGTTAAGAAGCAGTGCGGCTTGGTTGGGTTGTGTATCGGAGGACACATGACTTTCAACCTTCGTCTCTCCCGAGCCCGTACGGGAGTTGTAGCAATGAGACAAGATAGTAGCTACTAAACAATTGGATACCACGAAATTGGGGAGAAAACGGGGTAACATTTTAAAAACTAAACAAAAAAAAGACAATACTGTGCAGCCGTATTCATCGACCTGGCCTGGGCTTTCGACTCTGTCAATCACCACATTCTTGGGGCGGCAGGGTAGCCTAGTGGTTAGAGCGTTGGACTAGTAACCGGAAGGTTGCGAGTTCAAACCCCCGAGCTGACAAGGTACAAATCTGTCGTTCTGCCCCTGAACAGGCAGTTAACCCACTGTTCCCAGGCCGTCATTGAAAATAAGAATTTGTTCTTAACTGACTTGCCTGGTTAAATAAAGGTTAAAAAAAAAAAAAAAAAAAAAAAAAAAAAAAAAAAAAAATCTTATCGGCAGAATCATCAGCCTTGTTTTCTCAAATGACTGCCTCGCCTGGTTCACCAATTACTTCTCAGACAGAGTTCAGTGTGTCAAATCAGAGGGCCTGTTGTCTGGACCTCTGGCCGTCTCTATGGGGGTGCCACAGGGTTCGATTCTCGGTCCGACTCTCTTCTATGTATACATCAATGATGTCGCTCTTGCTGCTGGTGATTCTCTGATCCACTTCTAAGCAGACGACACCATTCTGTATACATTTGGCCCTTCTTTGGGCCTTTGTGTTAACTAACCTCCAGACAAGCTTCAATACCATACAACTCTCCTTCCGTGGCCTCCAACTGCTCTTAAATGCAAGTAAAAACTAAATGCATGCTCTTCAACTGATCGCTGCCCGCACCTGCCCGCCCGTCTAGCATCACTACTCTGGACGGTTCTGACTAAGAATATATGGACATCTACAAATATCTAGGTGTCTGGTTAGACTGTAAACTCTCCTTCCAGACTCACATTAAATATCTCCAATCCAAAATTAAATCAAGAATTGGCTTCCTATTTCGCAACAAAGCATCCTTCACTCATGCTGCCAAACATACCCTCATAAAACTGTCTATTCTACCAATCCTCGACTTCGGCAACGTCATTTACAAAATAGCCTCCAACACTATACTCAACAAACTGGATGCAGTCTATCACAGTGCCATCCGTTTTGTCACCAAAGCCCCATATACTACCCACCACTGCGACTTGTATGCTCTCGTTGGCTGGCCCTCGCTTCATATTCGTCACCAAACCCACTGGCTCCAGGTCATCTATAAGTCTTTGCTAGGTAAAGCCCCACCTTATCTCAGCTCACTGGTCACCATAGCAGCACCCACCCGTAGCACACGCTCCAGCAGGTATATTTCACTGGTCACCCCCAAAGCCAATTCCTCCTTTGGCCGCCTTTCCTTCCAGGTCTCTGCTGCCAATCAATCAATCAATCAATCAATCAATCAAATGTATTTATACATCAGCTGATATCAGCTGATATCTCAAAGTGCTGTACAGAAACCCAGCCTAAAACCCCAAACAGCAAGCAATGCAGGTGTAGAAGCATGGTGGCTAGGAAAAGCTCTATAGAAAGGCCAAAACCTAGGAAGAAACATAGAGAGGAACCAGGCTATGAGGGGTGGCCAGGCTGTGTCTTCTGGCTGTGCCGGGTGGAGATTATAACAGAACATGGCCAAGATGTTCAAATGTTCATAAATGACCAGCATGGTCAAATAATAATAATCACAGTAGTTGTTGAGGGTGCAACAGTAAATGAGTAAATGTCAGTTGGCTTTTCATAGACAATCATCGAGAGTATCTCTACCGCTCCTGCTGTCTCTAGAGAGTTGAAAACAGCAGGTCTGGGACAGGTAGCACGTCCGGTGAACAGGTCAGAGTTCCATAGCCGCAGGCAGAACAGTTGAAACTGGAGCAGCAGCACGGCCAGGTGGACTGGGGACAGCAAGGAGTCATCATGCCAGGTAGTCCTGAGGCATGGTCCTAGGGCTCAGATCCTCTGAGAGAGAGAGAGAGAGAAAGAAAGAAAGAAAGTAAGAAAGAAAGAAAGAAAGAGAGAATTAGAGAGAGCATACTTAAATTCACACAGGACATTGGATAAGACAGGAGAAATACTCCAGATATAACAGACTGACCCTAGCCCCCCGACACAAACTACTGCAGCATAAATACTGGAGGCTGAGACAGGAGGGGTCAGGAGACACTGTGGCCCCATCTGATGATATCCCCGGACAGGGCCAAACAGGCAGGATATAACCCCACCCACTTTGCCAAAGCACAGCTCCCACACCACTAGAGGGATATCTTCAACCACCAACTTACCATCCTGAGACTATGCCGAGTATAGCCCACAAAGATCTACACCACGGCACAACCCAAGGGGGGGCGCCAACCCAGACAGGAAGACCACGTCAGGGACTCAACCAACTCAAGTGACGCAACCCTCCTAGGGACGGCATGGAAGAGCACCAGTAAGCCAGTGACTAGGGTTAGAGGCAGAGAATCAGAGTGGAGAGGGGAACCGGCCAGGCAGAGACAGCAAGGGCAGTTCGTTGCTCCAGTGCCCTTCCGTTCACGTTCACACTCCTGGGCCAGACTACACTCAATCATAGGACCTACTGAAGAGATGAGTCTTCAACGAAGACTTAAAGGTTGAGACCGAGTCTGCGTCTCTCACATGGGTAGGCACACCATTCCATAAAAATTGAGCTCTATAGGAGAAAGCCCAGCCTCCAGCTGTTTGCTTAGAAATTCTAGGGACAATTAGGAGGCCTGCGTCTTGTGACCGTAGCGTACGTGTAGGTATGTACGGCAGGACCAAATCGGAAAGATAGGTAGGAGCAAGCCCATGTAATGCTTTGTAGGTTAGCAGTAAACCCTTGAAATTAGCCCTGAACAGGAAGCCAGTGTAGGGAGGCTAGCACTGGGGTAATATGATATTTTTTGGGGGTTCTAGTCAGGATTTTAGCAGCCATATTTAGCACTAATTTAAGTTTATTTAGTGCTTTATCAGGGTAGCCGGAAAGTAGAGCATTGCAGTAGTCTAACCTAGAAGTGACAAAAGCATGGATTCATTTTTCTGCATCATTTTTGGACAGAACATTTCTGATTCTTGCAATGTTACGTAGATGGAAAAAAGCTATCCTTGAAACAGTCTTGATATGTTCGTCAAAAGAGAGATCAGGGTCCAGAGTAAAGCCGAGGTCCTTCACAGTTTTATTTGAGACGAATGTACAACCATCAAGATTGTCAGATTCAACAGAAGATCTCTTTGTTTCTTGGGACCTAGAACAAGCATCTCTGTTTTGTCCCCGTTTAAAAGTAGAAAGTTTGCAGCCAACCACTTCCTTATATCTGAAACACAGGCTTCTAGGGAGGGAAATTTTGGGGCTTCACCATGTTTCATTGAAATGTACAGCTGTGTGTCATCCGCATAACAGTGAAAGTTAACATTATGTTTTCGAATGACATCCCCAAGAGGTAAAATATATAGTGAAAATAATAGTGGTCCGAAAACGTAACCTTGAGGAACACCGAAATTGACAGTTGATTTGTCAGAGGACAAACCATTCACAGAGACAAACTGATATCTTTCCGACAGATAAGTTCTAAACCAGGCCAGAACTTGTCCGTGTAGACCAATTTGGGTTTCCAATCTCTCCAAAAGACTGGTGATCGATGGTATCAAAAGCAGCAGTAAGGTCTAGGAGCACGAGGACAGATGCAGAGCCCCGGTCTGACGCCATCAAAAGGTAACTTACCACCTTCACAAGTGCAGTCTCAGTGCTATGATGGGGTTTAAAACTAGACTGAAGCGTTTCGTATACATTGTTTGTTTTCAGGAAGGCTGCGCAACAGCTTTTAATTTTTCTTTTGAGAGGAATGGAAGATTCGATATAGGCCGATTGTTTTTTATATTTTCTGTGTCAAGGTTTGGATTTTTCAAGAGAGGCTTTATTACTGACACTTTTAGTGAGTTTGGTACACATCTGGTGGATAGAGAGCCTTAGGAGGGCCAAGCACAGGAAGCAGCTCTTTCAGTAGTTTAGTTGGAATAGGGTCCAGTATGCAGATTGAAGGTTTAGAGGCCATGATTATTTTCATCATTGTGTCAAGAGATATAGTACTAAAACATTTGAGTGTCTCCCTTGATCCTAGGTCCTGGTAGAGTTGTGCAGACTCAGGACAACTGAGCTTTGGAGGAATACGCAGATTTAAAGAGGAGTCCGTAATTTGCTTTCTAATGATCACCAATGACTGGAACGAATTGCAAAAATCACTGAAGCTGGAGACTCGTATCTCCCTCACTAACTTTAAGCATCGGCTGTCAGAGCAGCTTACAGATCATTACACCTGTACATAGGCCACCTGTAAATAGCCCATCCAACTACCTCATCCACATATATTTAGTGTTTTCTCCTTTGCACCCCAGTATCTCTACTTGCACATTCATCTTCTGCACATCGATCACTCCAGTGTTTAATTGCTAAATTGTAATTACTTCGAGACTGCGCGCTATTTATTGCCTTACCTCCCTAATCTTACCTCATTTGCACACACTGTATATAGACTTTTCTATTGTGTTATTGACTGTACGTTTGTTAATTCCATGTGGAACTATGTGTTGTTTGTGTCACACTGCTTTGCTTTATCTTGGCCAGGTTGCAGTTATGAGAACTTGTTCTCAACTGGCCTACCTGGTTAAATAAAGGTGGACATTAGACCGGTGGAAATCTGTCCTTTGGTCTAGTGAGTCCAAATTTGAGATTTTTGGTTCCAACCACCGTGTCTTTGTGAGACGCAGCGTAGGTGAACGGATGATCTCCGCATATGTGGTTCCCACCGTGAAGCATGGAGGAGGAGGTGTGATGGTGCTTTCCTGGGGACATGGTCTGATTTAGAATACAAGGCACACTTAACCAGCATGGCTACCACAGCATTATGCAGCGATACACCATCCCATCTGGTTTGTGCTTAGTGGGACTATCATTTGTTTTTCAACAGGACAATGACCCAACACACCTCCAGGCAGGGTATGGGTTAATTTACCAAGGAGAGTGATGCATCAGATGACATAGCCTCCATAATCACCCGACCTCACCCCAATTGAGATGGTTTGGGATGAGTTGGACTGCAGTAAAGGAAAATAAGCCAACAAGTGCTCCGCATATGTGGGAACTCCTTCAAGACTGTTGGAAAAGCATTCCAGGTGAAGCTGGTTGAGAGAATGCCAAGTGTGCATAGCTGTCAAAGGCAAACAGCGGCTACTTTGAAGAATCTAAAATATATTTTGATTTGTTTAACATTTTTTTGGTTACTACATGATTCCATTGTTTTCCACAACGTAGAAAATAGTAAAAAAATAAGGAAAAACCCTTGAATGAGTAGGTGCCCCAACTTTTGACTGGTAAGGTATATAGGGTAAGGAATATCTTTAAAAAAATGTTTTATTGCACCGGGGCCTTTAAATACTTAAACAAAATTGTAAAAGGTTCAGGGTGGCAGCTTAACAAATTGATTGTAATTCAAAAAGGTCAAATAAAAATGTAAGCCATGTATGTATGTATTAAAAAACAAAGTACAAATTTTATTGTATTTTTTCTTTACAAAGGCCTGTTTTTCCCAACAAGTTCATTTTTCTTAAACAAAATATAACAGCTTCTCATCGACCTGGACTGACAAAAAAAAAGAAATTACAAAAATATACAAATGTCTGTAATTAAAAAAATAGGACAAAAGGAGAGATGCAGAGAGCAGGCAGAGAGATGAGAGAAATTAACATATTTGAAGAAAAGGAGAGAAACACAGCTGTTCGGTTTTAAGTCACAGCAAAAAGAGCTTGATCAACATAGTAAAAATCTGCGGCGCCATCGTCGTCCTTGATTCAGGCAGTACAGACCGGGAAGTGCTTCATATCAATAATCTCTAATTGTTGATTATTAAGAGATTCTCTAACAACCAACAATCTCTCAGGACACCAGTGCTGAAATATGATGCACACATCTTCAGCAGAAAAAATACTGAACAGAAGAAACAACCAAAAAGATAAATATATCTGATGAGGACGATGAAGATACTGGCGGTGTCCCAAATGGAACCCTATTCCCTCCCTTGTGCACTCTTTATACCAGGGCCCTGGTAAACAGTAGTTCACTATTTAGGGTGCCATTTGGGACATAACGCAGTAGTCAGTAAGTATAGCTACTATTCTAACCAGATTTGAAGTTCCCCCTACAACAGACAATAAGATGTTTCTGCTCTCTTGCCAACTCCTAATGGAATTGTCATGCGTTTTGGCTTGACAATGACAACAGAGTTAGGCAAGAGCACAAACAGATCTGGGACTAGGCTAAATGGACATAATATTGTAACCAGTTATGAAGTTGAATCACAAAATGAATTAGCTTCGTCACCCCAAATGTCCCACTGGAGCCAAGTTCTCACACAGGAAGAGCTTCCTGTAGACCGTGGCTACGTCGACAACGGAACCCTATATGCTAAATAGTGCACTAGTTTTGGCCAGTGCCTCATGTAGCGAATAGGGTGCCGTTTCATACGTAGACGATGACTAAGGAAATCCCAGAAAAATATAACATTTAAGACAAAAAACGAACACAGCATCAATTGGCAATAGAGCATGGAGGGATGAAACAAGAAAAAACTAAATAAATGGAATGTTTTTACAGCATCATTTCAGATTCAGCATTCCTAGAAACTCCTGTTCTTCCCTGATCACGAGATCTATACAGGAAAACTCATGGCCCTAGTTGTAGCCTTAAACATGGTTCAGGAAAAACTCCTGACCCGTAGCATCATATCAACATATCATAGGAAGTGGGTGAGACTCCAGGCTTCCAGAGAAATAACAGGGATTCCAGTCCCGTTCCCAAAACAAACTGACAACATGGAGGGGTACGAGGGGAAAGGGACTGGGGCAAATGTCTAGTTCAGTGCTTGTGTAGGAGTTGAGCGCTACCCGTTGGCTTAGGATATGCCAATGGGGGGGGGTTTCAAAATCGAATGGTAAAAGTTGGGGGTCTCAGAGGGCATACGACCCCTGTTAGCACCATCAGAGAAAAACACTACAGTCTTCAATGCATGTAGTTACATGTGTGTTATGACTGTACACGTTGACAAAGACGGGTTGGCTGAGCATTTCACAAACATTATGCACACGCATCGATGAGGCCGTGTGGTATTATGATTCTGAGCGGTCAGATAGCATGCAAAAATGCCTGGAAGCTGCCTTGTGGGGAATCGTATGTGGCTCGTTTCAGCTTGTTACTGATAACATGTCTTGTTTTGAGGTGTTTTGACTATGGCTCAAATTCACTAGCTAGCTAGCTAGCTAACCAACAACTGTAAGAATGTATTTGAGAGAAGTGTATTTGTGTTTTCAATAAACATTGAGACAAAATATAATTTACATGTCAACAATTTTAGCCAATCCTGTCTGTTTTGCCCCATAGTTGCACATGCATTGGTTTTGTTGCTAGACAACCAACCCGTCTGTCTATACTGTATGCATGTTATGTTCTCTTGTTGGGAGGTGCATAGATTCATATTGGGTGAAGGGGTGATGTTTTTAAAAACACTTTGGCCTAATATTCAACACTACCCCACCTATAAAACTAATTTACTGGAGCTTGGAATTGCATAAATACCTAAAAACATTTAGTGCATAGTCACTGAAATAAACAAAAATCAACAAGAGACCTAATTGGAAACTATCCTCTTCTTGGTAAACCCGACACTTAGGAAAACTTTTGATAGAAAAGATGGGAAAACAACTTTGAAAGGTGAAGAGATGGTCCACTGCTTGCTTCTATGGAACCCTAATAGAGCTAGTGACACAGCTTATTCTGTAACTTTCATTCAATCATGTGATTGATGGGATCCAGCTAAGTACCAGCTGTGTTGTATTCTGCCAGAGACAAACTATCGCTGTCTATTGTCTTAAAGACTTTCCAGACAGGAAGCGATCGGGCGGAGCAAGGTTGCCAAATTAGAGCAGATACCCATTTTCTCCGCCTCGGCTGAGCAGCCTTCACGAGCAACGCCGATCGCTCCGCCTGAAAAGAATCCCGCTGCAGCTGTGTCTGGAAAGCCCTTTACTATAGACTGCCATATTGAGCTAACTTCTTCATCTGTGATTTAAAAGCACACGATCTGACCAGAGCTTATCATACCTACTGGCTGACTCCATAGTCATTATAATGCCAAAGACAGGTTCAAAAAAACAAACATTTATATCAAAAAGTAGTCAGGCGTCTGGAGGGAATCTTTGTGATCGTCTTCTACAGTGGGTGGGAATCGCTAACGTGTGTGTGTTCCATTTGTTGGTCACTGGTTTATGATTGAATTTGGATTTTAGTAGAACAAATGTCATTGTTTCGCTCTACCAATCAGATGCTGTCTGATTGTGTTTGTATTGGTGTGTGTGTGTGTGTGTGTGTGGCAGCGAACAGTTCATCAAGCAGTCCTCTCCCTTGATTTCAAACTGTCTGGAGAGAACACGTTGTGTGTATATACAGTATGTATTGGTGTGTGTGTGTATATATATGTATGGGTGTGTGTGTGGTAGCTAACAGTTCATTGAGCAGCCTTGGCTCATGCTGTCTGAAACTGTATAGAGAACATGGTATGTGTATCTCTGTGTTAGTTCATGGAGCAGTCCTCCTCTCCCTCACTGTCGGAGGCCGTATCAGAGCCGGTGGTATCCATGGAGACGTGGGCAGGGCTGACGATGACTGCTCGTCTCCTCTCCTCCTCAGCACTGCCCCTCCTCTCCTGGGCACGTTCGATGTGCTGGATGGCCTGGAAGGCAGAGGTCATAGAGAATTCTAAGGTTAGAGGTCATGGTTCAGTGACGCTATATGTAATGGGGTTATCTATACACCTCACACTCAAACATACGCTCTCTGTCTATCTCAAACACACACAGTACTATAGCACTACAGACATCATAGAGAGCACAAGGACACATACTGAACTTCACTATAGAAACGCTACAGAGCACAAGGACACACTCTCCCTCACCTGTACGATGGTATCCAGGTTCTGCCGGGACGTTGACACTGTGCTGGTGTTGGAGGCGGGGCTCATGGTAACCACGGTGACGTGGTGCGGGGTCAGCGTGGGGGCGGGGACGATGACCGTGGGGTGGTGAGTGGGGGCTGGGGACCGCACCTAAAGGAGGAGAAGAGATGGTGAGAATAAGAAGAGTTTGAGAAATGAGAAGAGAGAAAAGGTGAAAAATTAGGAGTAAGAGGGTACAAGGAGAGGAAGGGAAATAAAACATTCACATTCCTTCAATTCAAAAACGGTTTGCGTTTCCCCATCTGTGGATTGTGCGTCTCTCTCTCCGTCTGTGTCTCTGTACCTGTGACCCGCCTCTGTCCTCCACCTGTAACCCGTGTGACTCTGTACCTGTGGGCTGTGTGCTGCGTGTCTGTCCCTCTCTGCGCTGGTCTCTGCATGGAGCTGCTGTAGCCTCAGTAAGGTCTGGGTCTGGATGTGAGCCTGCTCCTCCTGGACCTGCTGGGTGATCACCTTCAGCCTCTCTGGGTGCAGCACCATGTCCAGAGAACGCACCTGGATGGACAAAGACACGGGGGAGAAGAGTGATCAGTCTTTATGTCTATGTTCCTCTTCACTCTACCTTCCCTCTTTTCATTCTCAGTGCCTCATAAGATCCTTCTTCCCCATCACTGGTTCACCTCTCCTCAGTCTCACCACCTCTTAGTTCAACCTTCTCTCCATCCCTTCTTCTAACTCCCCCCTCTGGCTAGGGACAGCAGGATGAGCAGTCTCTCCCACATCTCCCCGCCCACCATCCTTCTCTCTCACCTGTTCCTCCAGTATCATCCTCGCAGAGCGCTCCTTGTCCAACTGTTGTCTGAGCTCCAACATCTCTCTCCTCAGCTCCTCGGCTTTCTCCTCCTCCAGAATGTCTGGGGAGCCGATCCCTTCATCCTTCTCCTCCGCCCCACGCCTCCTCTTTGGGGAGGAACCACTGAACTCCTGCAGGAGGAGAGGAGACCGGGTGAGAGGGAGCATTTCGACTAGTTATGGCCATGCCATGAACAGTTAATAGTTTGCGGATGTATACTGTACACACAAATGTAATGGATCACTTTACACGTGCATGTACTTTTGTACATATTAAAAAAGTCACAAGTTACAATATGTAACTTTTTTTGTAATTCATTTCTATGGCTAGACTTGGCTATATGAAGGTAATATAAATGTCTACCTGTATGAAGCGTTTGAGCTGGTTGTTCTGCTGCAGTAGCTGGGTCTTCTCTTGCTCCAGAGCAAAGATGTAGTCTGATGTCTGCTGTAGGATGGCAGCCTGAATAGACAGGAATAATATCAGAAAGTTAGGTCAGATTCAATACTCTCAGAAACAGTTTCCTTGAATCCTCCATGGGTGGTATGGACTAGAGGTCGACCAATTATGATTTTTCAACGCCGATACAGACTATTGGAGGACCAAAAAAAGCTGATACTGAGATAATGACAATTACAACAATACTGAATGAACACTTATTTTAACTTAATATAATACATCAATAAAATCAATTCAGTCTCAAATAAATAATGAAACATGTTCAATTTGGTTTAAATACTGCAAAAACAAAGTGTTGGAGAAGAAAATAAAAGTGCAATATGTGCTATGTAAAAGCTAAGGTTTCAGTTCCTTGCTCAGAACATGAGAACATATGAAAGCTGGTGGTTTCTTTTAACATGAGTCTTCAATATTCCCAAGTAAGAAGTCTTAGGTTGTAGTTATTATAGGAATTATAGGAATATTTCCCTCTATACCATTTGTATTTCATTAACCTTTTGACTATTGGATGTTCTTATAGCCACTTTAGTATTGCCAGTGTAACAGTATAGCTTCCGTCCCTCTAGTTAGCGTGTGCTAACTAGCTAGCCATTTCACTTCGGTTACACCAGCCTCATCTTGGGAGTTAATAGGCTTGAAGTCATAAACAGCGCAGTGCTTGACGCACAGCGAATAGCTGCTGGCAAATGCAGGAAAGTGCTGTTTGAATGAATGAATGCTTCTGCTACCACCGCTCAGTCAGACTGCTCTATCAAATCATAGACTTAATTATAATATAATAAACACACAGAAATACGAGCCTTGGGTCAATAATATGGTCAAATCCGGAAAAATCATTTCATTATCCTTTCAGTGAAATATGGAACCGTTCCGTATTTTATCGAATGGGTGGCATCCCTAAGTCTAAATATTGCTGTTACATTGTACAACCTTCAATGTTATGTCATAATTATGTACAATTCTGGCAAATGAATTACGGTCTTTGTTAGTAAGAAATGGTCTTCACACAGTTCGCAACGAGCCAGGCGGCCCAAACTGCTGCATATACCCTGACTCTGCTTGCATAGAACGCAAGAGAAGTGACACAATTTCCCTAGTTAAAAGAAATTCATGTTAGCAGGCAATATTACCTAAATATGCAGGTTTAAAAATATATACTTGTGTATTGATTTTAAAGAAAGGCATTGATGTTTATGGTTAGGTACACATTGGTGCAACGACAGTGCTTTTTTCACGAATGCGCTTGTTATATCATCACCCATTCAGCGAAGTAGGCTGTGATTCGATGATAAATTAACAGGCACCGAATCGATTATATGCAACGCAGGACAAGCTAGATAAACTAGTAATCGGTGTCCAAAAACGCAGATTACCGATTGTTATGAAAACTTGAAATCGGCCAACCTCTAGTATGGACACAAACACAGTTAGATTATGGTCCCGCTCTCCTACCTTGCTGAGTTTCTCGCCGTCTGTGTGTGGCAGGAGTGTTTTCAGCGACTGGAACCCTGCGTTGATGCTCTGCATGCGGCGCCGCTCGTTACTATTGGCGATCTCCCGGCGGATACGCCTCTCCTGGTCCTGAGCAGTCTCCGGGCTGAGCGGGATGTTGGCCAGACTGAAGGGAGAGATGATGGCGAGAAGGACAGAGGGAAATGGAGACAAAAGTTACATTTTATTCAGATTTATTGTAGTTTAGTCTGCTTTTCACCTCGTGTCTAATTAGAAATGACATGGTTAGAAATTCCTATCATGCCGATGTAGCTTGGTGGAAAACAGTGCACATGCAGGTAGTACGGCGCTAGTCCTTCCCACCCCCCTGCAACCACACACCCCCCACCTATTTCACTTGGGTTAGTGACTAGGGCTATAAGGTCAGGTCCTGGAGTTTCCCTGAACTCACTCCCCTTCAACCCATTTAATGGTTGCTAACCTACCCTGTTCTGTTTACTCAGCCAGATAATATGTAAACCATATAACCTCCAGAGATAACATCAGTGTACATCAGTGAACGCTCTACAACAGGATTTCCCCAAACTTGGTCCTGCCCACCCCTTGCACATTTTGGTTTTCCCCTTAGCACTACACAGCTGATTCAAATAACCAACTCCTCAAGCTTTGATTATTGGAATCAGCTGTGTACTGCTAGGGTAAAAAACTAAACAGGGCCCAGGACAGAGATTGGGAAACCATGCTCTACAAGGTTCACAAAGAAGTAGAATAACCAGATCTCGGGAAACGTGTCTGACAGCTAGGCTTACAATCATTCACAACGCGACAGACAGTTAACTGTCACACAACATCTTAAGAGGGGGAAATGTAGGCCTATTAGCAGACCGATTATCTACGCACACAATAGCTATTTGTTTAGTCAACTGAATAGAGTACAGTAAGCAAAACAAATTAGATATGCCTAAATCAATGCCAATAAAAAGTTAAATGGACAACCAAAAACCTAATACTTTTGAGATGGAATGCAAACAAACCATTGACGATGTGAGCCTATAGACTAGTACAGACTAGCCTACTGTTAGAGCGTTGGACTAGTAACCGAAAGGTTGCAAGTTCAATTCCCCGAGCTGACAAGGTACAAATCTGTCGTTCTGCCCCTGAACAGGCAGTTAACCCACTGTTCCTAGGCCGTCATTGAAAATAAGAATTTGTTCTTAACTGACTTGCCTAGTAAAAAATGTTAAAAATAAATAATTACAAATAAAATAAATAAATCTAGATTTGAACGCTGCCTTCATTCATAAACTCTGTTTCTGCTTCAAAAGATTCTAGAAGCGTGTTTAGCTATAAACCCCTGGTTGATCGAGCGCTTCTCACATACATTGGTTGAGTGAGCAGACTTAGTACAACGAAATATTGTAGCTAGCACGTATATATGGTAGCTAACAAGCTTGTTGTCGGCCGACCAACGAAACCGAATGTATACACTTAGTAGCTAGCGAACTAGTAATATGTGCAAATCCTTCGCCAAAATACGTAGCTAGTTCGGTAGCCTGGTGAAATTTGACACCAAGACCACCCCCTTCACATGGAGAACAATGCTTTTTGCCTACCTATTTGAAACACTATTACAGCGTCGACTTCACAAAAACGGGGTCTTTCTACAAAATATGAATAAATAAAATTAAAGTAGTTAAATATAACTTAGTATGGACGAAATTGTGTGATGTTTATTATTTAAATGCTGTTGCGGATGTTGAACACACACCACCGCCATGCTACTAAGCTCGAGAGCTTAGCCAATTTCAGTACGCGACACAAGCATGGCCGCGCTACCCACGAGCTAGCTGGCTAGCCACGGCAGGCATATTTACTCGCTACACCTCGTAGGTTCCCTACATGTGTGACCCAAAGCCCGTAAAAACGCACATACTGTTAGGTTATGTCACAAAAGTATAACTGCATTATTTTTGTCGACCTGTTGGGGAAGGAACACCGTAGACAACATCTGGAATGCGAGCTAGCGGGTGCTAGCTACACAGCAGCGGGCAGTGTGATTAGTAACCACGTGGTTCGTGTTAGCTGGATACAAAATGTATCGATTTCACGTATTTATTTACATTTTTCGCTACAACTGTAACCACCAACGGCCATTATTAATACCACTAGCCGTTACGATGTTTCGGGACAAATATTTAATGATTGCTTTCGTCCCGCCCTCGGGGTATGCGCTCATATGCGCACAGCTAACAAGAAATCATAGCTTCCTTCAACCAATGTTGTGCCAATATTGTTGTAGCTAGATTGCTAACTACATGCAGGCTACTAGCTAGTTAGTAAGCAGATAACTCACAGTTGCGATCAAAACACACAATACACATCTTATCGGAAGCGTGATTATGCAATACGCACCTACAAAGCCCTCCAATAACATCCTTCTCCGATTTCTTGAATTGTTGTAAAGCCTTCTCCGTAGGCATCATGAAGTATTCCATGCTTTAGCTACCAAGCTACTTAACGTTAGATGTCTTCAGCTGTAACCCCTTGAGCCTGCTCTGTGTTTTGGAGGCTATTTCCTTGCCGTAAAAATACACTCCTGTACTATGTTCGATTGCACATAGCTAAGTATTGCGTAGAATTGTTGGAGGTTGTAGCTAAAAGTCTAGCTAAGCTAACTGTGTGTGGCTCCAGCTGATGCGGATTTCCCTGCGTGCGTGTGGCGCCTCCGCCTACTACTACGTGTGTGTTTGCAGCTGATCTCTGTGTCTCGAGGCGGGAAACAGCTGGTCGGAATCAAGGAGAGCACGGGAGCTTTTTCTCTCTGTGCAGAGCAGACCAGACTACGCACAAACAAAGAGCTACTTTGAGACAGAAGCAGTAGGGCCTATTGAACAAGGAACGGCCAACTGGTGCTTATAAAAACACTTAAAATACACTAAAGAGAAAATGAAAACAGGAGGCCAGGCCAAGGCAACAAACCAAAGTCAAGTACAATAACAAACAACCCATTTGCCTATATTCTATAAAACAACGATATATTCTATTCTAATTTATTATATTCTTTAAAAACAAAAATAGATGACATGTTGTTATGCCAGTGCCTATCAGGTCAAATACATTTGAAAGTCCTGATGTTATGCCTATACCGTAATAAAAACCTTATTACCAAGTAGCATTATGATAGCCATGGTAAATTATCGAAATGGATTGTAGCCTATGTAACAGCTCCCCTATTCTTATTCAGGTTAAAGCTATATATCCAGTATAGCCCAATAGCTTATAGTAAGTCGGCTATTGGTCTAGTATGGCATAAGACTAGGGGAGTAACACGTTGTGTGATAGCCTATCTGGGAATGTTGCAGTAGTTTGATGAGTATAGGCGTATAGACGAATGAGTATAGGCGTATAGGCTATAACTATGCGATATAGGACAACGGAATATGCTCCACAATCTTCACATTTCTATTTTTGTTAATTAAGATGTTTCATTTTATAAGAAAAAATCCTATAGCTCTTCCATGCACCCTTTGACCAGTAGATGGTAGACTAAACCTTCTCATGCAGTTATGGTCATCAAACCAAGGTGCGGGTTTTCGTGATGGCTGTTTCACATCAATTCAGGAAAACAAACGTTTTATTTTTGGTCTTAATTTAAGGTTAAGGTTAGGTTTAAGGTTAGGGTTAGGCATAAGGCTAGCCTATGTAACAGGTTAAGGTTAGGTTTAAGGTTAGGGTTAGGCATAAGGCTAGCCTATGTAACAGGTTAAGGTTAGGTTTAAGGTTAGGGTTAGGCATAAGGCTAGCCTATGTAACAGGTTAAGGTTAGGTTTAAGGTTAGGGTTAGGCATAAGGCTAGCCTATGTAACAGGTTAAGGTTAGGTTTAAGGTTAGGGTTAGGCATAAGGCTAGCCTATGTAACAGGTTAAGGTTAGGTTTAAGGTTAGGGTTAGGCATAAGGCTAGCCTATGTAACAGGTTAAGGTTAGGTTTAAGGTTAGGGTTAGGCATAAGGCTAGCCTATGTAACAGGTTAAGGTTAGGTTTAAGGTTAGGGTTAGGCATAAGGCTAGCCTATGTAACAGGTTAAGGTTAGGTTTAAGGTTAGGTTTAAAGAAATAGGCAGGGTTTAGCCATAATTATGACTTTGTGGCTGTGGAAACTAGTGACGAAACAAAGTGTGCACCCCAAACATAAACAAATAAAAATAAACTTTATAAGTATCCAGGTATTTCAATAACCTATTATGTCGAATACAAAACATGAGCTGGTGCACACACATATACAATTATTTTATCTAGAGGTGCTGTCTAACGGCGGATGAACTTTAAGCTATAAAAAATAAAGTGAGTGCACAATATATATAAACTCCCAGTCATTTATCGGGTAAATCACCAACGTTTTGGCATCACTGTGCCTTCTTCAGGAGAAGAAGTGTGTGTGTGTGTGTGTGTGTGTGTGTGTGTGTGTGTGTGTGTGTGTGTGTGTGTGTGTGTGTGTGTGTGTGTGTGTGTGTGTGTGAGAGAGAGAGAGACAGAGAGACAGAGAGATGAAGAAAGGGAGAAGTCAGCTGTGAAACGGAGAAATAGAGAATATCTGTGAGAGAGATGCGTGTGTTTTTTGTTCACTCGAGTGTTGTTTTCTTTCTTCAGATAGAGAGAGGCTTTTGTGAGTGTAATGTTTTCTGATAGTTTATTTCACTTTTGTTTATTATCTATTCCACTTGCATTGGCAATGTAAACATATGTTTCCCAAGTCAATAAAGCCCGTTGAATTGAATTGAGGGCGAGAAACATGAGAAAGAGAGAGACTTGAAGGAAAGGTTGGAAATGAGCCGAGGACAACCTTCGTGTTCGGGAAGTGATAGGCGGGAACGAGAAGGCAAGGGAGGCATGCGCTGAGCTGGAAGAGGTAGGCTGCTAGGGTCTGTTACGGAACAGAGGAGTGGTGGTGGCTGCTTGGGGGAATAGGGGCTGGACTGGGTCTTGGTCTGTCTACGTACACAGCAGACGACCACGGGGAGGCTGGAACCACACAGTCACGTCTCCTGCTGAGGGGTGTAGCCGGAAAAAAAAGAGAAAGAGAGAGAGAGAATAGAAAGACAGAGAGCCACGCACGGCTCAGCTGAGGCAAGCAAACGATTGGAGTAGAAATCGTGAGAGACAACCGCTGGAAGCGAACAGTGGAAGGGAGGAAGGAAAGAGAAAACAGACAGGACCCAAATCTGCCAGCGACCACCACCTCCTCTCCATCTCGATGGTTAGCTGCGCACCCACATAGACCGATGACACCCCCCGCCCTCTTCTAAAAAGACAACTAGGGGGGATGACCGCCTACCGAGAAGGCAGTTGACTAGCGTCGTAACTAAGCGATGCACCTTCTTTCCAAGAGCGCAAGCTTGAAGCTATCTTTTATCCTAACATAGGCTATTTGACGAATGTCAGTGTTGACATTATTTCCTAACAGTGTTGTGGTTATTGACAACGAGGCTCGGTTTGTTTTCGAGACTCTGTAAAGCAAAGTTATTTTTCTGCTGGACTTGTTTTTTTTCAGTGCGTCCTGGATTTCCATACTTGCAGAAAAACAGATGATTATTTTTGCGACAAGCTAGGCCTATTTGTAAAGAAATATAGCAGTAGAACGAACGGACTCCTTTGGGTGGGTTTTTATGTCTTTATTTTCCGTACAGTCTGTTATATATACATTATATTCCATTGACAAAGGTTCGACAAGCGCCTACTAAACTTGTCTCTTGAATAGCCACCCTTCTGTAGCCTATCAACCGTTTGAAACGGATGTGTGCACATCAAGAAGATACTGAGAAGTGACAGTAGAGGAGACATCCAACGAGGAGAGCCGACAAGGATACTTACTATACGTTCGCGTCCAGTGGAGACAAGGCTTTTATAAAAGGTAAACACACACAGGCACTCAGACATCCATGTTCTCCCATGGGAGTCCATGACAGATTCTTACTTTGCATACGTGTCCTTTATTCCCCTATAATAATTTCGCTGTGGTAATGTATGTAAACTACTATATTTATAGACTACGTAGATTTGATAAATTCGACTCCTGTAGGAAATTTGGTTGAAATTGTCTCTGATAAAGGGCACCGACATAAGATGCTCGTGACCGGTTGTCTGTCTAGACTGGATGTCACGGTCCGTTATGTTGTCCGTCTGACATGTCTGGACACCGTATTATTTTGCCTGTGTAGCCTAAATGCCACATTTGATATTATATCCAATATCCCATATTCGTTCCTTTAACATCTCACCACAGGCTGCTTTATCGAGAAAAATGACATGTAGGCTACATATGTGTGACTTGATTGAACGGTCTGTCACAGACTAGATCATATCCAGCCAACCGGAATAGTGCGCAATAGTGTTCTGTTAAAGGTGATAGACCGTTCACGACCATTCACGACCTAACCTGCCCTTATTTTCAACAATGGCCTTTCCAAAATGTCTCTCAAATGAGACATTTTGAGTAAGCCTAGTATAGTATAGGCCCTAGTTCCAGAACATTTGATTAGATTGCAGTGAGTTTAGTGGTAGGCCTATATGAGACATTTGGAGTGATAGAGTTTGTAGCCTAAATCCAGTTAAAGTGTACAGAGAGTTTACTTTTTTAACACTAACCAGAAGGAGATAATGAGATTAGCCCTAAAGGTCAGAGTGAAACACTGGGAACGTGTTTGATTGGACCACCAGCCTACTGGGCACCCACTACTTGAATCAAAGTTGTTTCCATGTCATTTCAATGAAATTACGTTGAACCAATGTGGACTAGACGTTGACGTCTGTGTCCAGTGGGAGTCCTTGTCAACGTACTGAGAAGTGTGTGTTATGCCCACACAGAGGTTTCAGGAATCTTACATCTGGTCTACTGTGGGCCAATAATAAAGATGACTGGTCCTTAGTTTGACCACACACACACACACACACACACACACACACACACACACACACACACACACACACACACACACACACACACACACTCACACACACAGTGCAAAAGGAGTCTGAGGGGAGCTAGATACAATATGCAGATACACCCAACATCACCACAGCAGGAAAAGAGAGGGCCTAGTTCCAGGCCTCTCGGAGACAAAGCGGCCCTTAAGAAGCTATGATGCAACGGGACTGTAACAGTCCTGTAACAGACCCACCCCCCACCACCACCACCGCACACACACAGAGAAACAGACCCACCCCCCACCACCACCACCGCACACACACAGAGAAACAGACCCACCCCCCACCACCACCACCGCACACACACAGAGAAAGAGACAGTGGGAAAATAATATCATAATACAATCCAGCAGCGATCACAGAAAGGAGAAAGCTCTCTGGACTGGACCTCACCAGACTGACTCCACTGGATCTCACCAGACTGACTCTACTGGACCTCACCAGACTGACTCTACTGGACCTCACCAGACTGACTCTACTGGACCTCACCAGACTGACTACTGGACCTCACCAGACTGACTACTGGACCTCACCAGACTGACTCTACTGGACCTCACCAGACTGACTCTACTGGACCTCACCAGACTGACTCTACTGGACCTCACCAGACTGACTCTACTGGACCTCACCAGACTGACTCTACTGGACCTCACCAGACTGACTACTGGACCTCACCAGACTGATTACTGGACCTCACGGGACTGACTCTACTGGACCTCACCAGACTGACTCTACTGGACCTCACCAGACTGACTCTACTGGACCTCACCAGACTGACTCTACTGGACCTCACCAGACTGACTACTGGACCTCACCAGACTGACTCTACTGGACCTCACCAGACTGACTCTACTGGACCTCACCAGACTGACTCTATTGGATCTCACCAGACTGACTCCACTGGACCTCACCAGACTGACTACTGGACCTCAACAGACTGACTACTGGACCTCACCAGACTGACTCTACTGTACCTCACCAGACTGACTCTACTGGACCTCACCAGACTGACTCTACTGGACCTCACCAGACTGACTCTACTGTACCTCACCAGACTGACTCTACTGGACCTCACCAGACTGACTCTACTGGACCTCACCAGACTGACTCTACTGGACCTCACCAGACTGACTCTACTGGACCTCACCAGACTGACTCTACTGGACCTCACCAGACTGACTACTGGACCTCACCAGACTGATTACTGGACCTCATATTGTGTGAAGTGTGAAAGTCCCATGAGTACACTCATGACTGTTCTTTTTAGAGTCAAGCGGTATACAGATTTTCATACCTTCATACCTTTCCTGTACCGTACTGGGGTATAAGGTATTACCGGCAGTGCACACAAAGGGTGTTATTTCTTTCCAAATGTAAAAAAATACAAATAAAACTGATCCACGAGGGGATTAGTTGTCTCTGCTGTAACCAAGAAGCTTGGTCTTGTAAGCTAGACACTTAGCTAGCAAGTTAGCAAACCCAATGAATAGCTGGAGCCTGAGCTGGATATCATGTATTTAGCACATCTTAGATAATGAACTTATATTTGTAAGCAGTGGCGTAGCACGCACCCCCAAACTTTAGGGGCCCGGTATTAAACATGTCAAACTACCCCGGGATACAGGAGATACAGGATGTACAGGATATACAGGATATACAGGATATACAGGATGTACAGGATATACAGGATATACAGGATATACAGGATATACAGGATGTACAGGATATACAGGATATACAGTATATACAGGATATACAGGATGTACAGGATATACAGGATATACAGGATATACAGGATATACAGAATACAGGATATACAGGATATACAGAATACAGGATATACAGGATATACAGGATATACAGTATATACAGGATATACAGGATGTACAGGATATACAGGATATACAGGATATACAGAATACAGGATATACAGGATATACAGGATATACAGAATACAGGATATACAGGATATACAGTATATACAGGATATACAGGATGTACAGGATATACAGTATATACAGTATATACAGGATATACAGAATACAGGATATACAGTATATACAGGATATACAGGATATACAGGATATACAGAATACAGGATATACAGTATATACAGGATATACAGGATATACAGGATATACAGAATATACAGGATATACAGGATGTACAGGATATACAGGATATACAGGATATACAGGATATACAGAATACAGTATATACAGGATATACAGGATATACAGGATATACAGGATATACAGAATACAGTATATACAGTATATACAGGATATACAGTATATACAGGATATACAGTGTATACAGTATATACAGGATATACAGGATATACAGTATAACGCCCAAGTCTACAGCTTAGAAACAACAATGTGTGTGAGGGTACGTGTTAGAGCACATGAACATGTGTACGTACGTAGCAACCCCTTGCCAACTGTATATACTCCTATACAAGCTATTGCAAAGTCCTGGGGGGAACTGTGTGTGTG
>NC_048577.1:11479829-11484829 GCF_013265735.2 Oncorhynchus mykiss | reverse complement strand
CTAGGACTCTTAGTTCTACGCTTATTAGCAGCCCTCACAGTCTGCGTCCTATAACGGCAAAGTGCAGACCTGACCCTCTTCCAGGTGCGCTCGCAACGTTGGACAAAAGCCTGAGCGGAGGGGACGCTGGACTCGGCGAACTGAGATGAGAACAGCGGAGGCTGGTACCCGAGGCTACTCTGAAAAGGAGATAGCCCGGTCGCAGACGAAGGAAGCGAGTTGTGGGCGTATTCTGCCCAGGGGAGCTGTTCTGACCAAGACGCAGGGTTGCGAAAAGAAAGACTGCGTAAGATGCGACCAATAGTCTGATTGGCCCGTTCTGCTTGACCGTTAGACTGGGGGTGAAAGCCGGAAGAGAGACTGACGGAAGCCCCAATCAAACGGCAAAACTCCCTCCAAAATTGAGACGTGAATTGCGGACCTCTGTCCGAAACGACGTCTGACGGAAGGCCATGAATTCTGAAAACATTCTCGATGATGATTTGTGCCGTCTCTTTAGCAGAAGGAAGCTTAGCAAGGGGAATGAAATGAGCCGCCTTAGAGAACCTATCGACAACCGTAAGAATAACAGTCTTCCCCGCTGACGAAGGCAGTCCGGTGACAAAATCTAAGGCGATGTGAGACCACGGTCGAGAGGGAATAGGAAGCGGCCTGAGACGGCCGGCAGGAGGAGAGTTACCGGACTTAGTCTGCGCGCAGACCGAACAAGCAGCCACGAAACGACGCGTGTCATGCTCCCGGGTGGGCCACCAAAAACGCTGGCGAATGGAAGCAAGCGTACCCCGAACGCCAGGGTGGCCGGCTAACTTGGCAGAGTGAGCCCACTGAAGAACGGCCAGACGAGTAGGAACGGGAACGAAAAGAAGGTTCCTAGGACAAGCGCGCGGCGACGGAGTGTGAGTGAGCGCTTGCTTTACCTGCCTCTCAATTCCCCAGACAGTCAACCCGACAACACGCCCCTCAGGGAGAATCCCCTCGGGGTCAGTGGAGGCTACTGAAGAACTGAAGAGACGAGACAAAGCATCAGGCTTGGTGTTCTTAGAGCCCGGACGATAAGAAATCACGAACTCGAAACGAGCGAAAAACAGCGCCCAACGCGCCTGACGCGCATTAAGTCGTTTGGCAGAACGGATGTACTCAAGGTTCCTATGGTCAGTCCAAACGACAAAAGGAACGGTCGCCCCCTCCAACCACTGTCGCCATTCGCCTAGGGCTAACCGGATGGCGAGCAGTTCGCGGTTACCCACATCATAGTTACGTTCCGACGGCGACAGGCGATGAGAAAAATACGCGCATGGGTGGACCTTGTCGTCAGAGAGGGAGCGCTGAGAAAGAATGGCTCCCACGCCCACCTCTGACGCGTCAACCTCGACAACGAACTGTCTAGAGACGTCAGGTGTAACAAGGATAGGAGCGGATGTAAAACGATTCTTGAGGAGATCAAAAGCTCCCTGGGCGGAAACGGACCACTTAAAGCACGTCTTGACAGAAGTAAGGGCTGTGAGAGGAGCTGCCACCTGACCGAAATTACGGATGAAACGACGATAGAAGTTCGCGAAGCCGAGAAAGCGCTGCAGCTCGACGCGTGACTTAGGGACGGGCCAATCAATGACAGCTTGGACCTTAGCGGGATCCATCTTAATGCCTTCAGCGGAAATAACAGAACCGAGAAATGTGACGGAGGAGGCATGAAAAGTGCACTTCTCAGCCTTCACAAAAAGACAATTCTCTAAAAGGCGCTGGAGGACACGTCGAACGTGCTGAAGATGAATCTGGAGTGACGGTGAAAAAATCAGGATATCGTCAAGGTAAACGAAAACAAAGATGTTCAGCATGTCTCTCAGGACATCATTGACTAATGCCTGAAAGACAGCTGGAGCGTTAGCGAGGCCGAAAGGAAGAACCCGGTATTCAAAGTGCCCTAACGGAGTGTTAAACGCCGTCTTCCACTCGTCCCCCTCCCTGATGCGCACGAGATGGTAAGCGTTACGAAGGTCCAACTTAGTGAAAAACCTGGCTCCCTGCAGGATCTCGAAGGCTGAAGACATAAGAGGAAGCGGATAACGATTCTTCACTGTTATGTCATTCAGCCCTCGATAATCTATGCAGGGGCGCAGAGACCCGTCCTTCTTCTTGACAAAAAAAAACCCCGCTCCGGCGGGAGAGGAGGAGGGGACTATGGTACCGGCGTCAAGAGCTACAGACAAATAATCTTCGAGAGCCTTACGTTCGGGAGCCGACAGAGAGTATAGTCTACCCCGGGGGGGGGGGTGGTTCCCGGAAGGAGATCAATACTACAATCATACGACCGGTGTGGAGGAAGAGAGGTGGCCCTGGACCGACTGAACACCGTGCGCAGATCGTGATATTCCTCCGGCACCCCTGTCAAATCACCAGGCTCCTCCTGTGAAGAAGAGACAGAGGAAACAGGAGGGATAGCAGACATTAAACATTTCACATGACAAGAGACGTTCCAGGAGAGGATAGAATTACTAGACCAATTAATGGAAGGATTATGACAAACTAGCCAGGGATGGCCCAAAACAACAGGTGTAAAAGGTGAACGAAAAATTAAAAAATAAATGGTTTCACTATGATTACCAGAAACAGTGAGGGTTAAAGGTAGCGTCTCACGCTGAATCCTGGGGAGAGGACTACCATCCAGGGCGAACAAGGCCGTGGGCTCCTTTAACTGTCTGAGAGGAATGTCATGTTCCCGAGCCCAGGTCTCGTCCATAAAACAGCCCTCCGCCCCAGAGTCTATTAAGGCACTGCAGGAAGCTGACGAACCGGTCCAGCGTAGATGGACCGACAAGGTAGTGCAGGATCTTGAAGGAGAGACAGGAGTAGTAGCGCTCACCAGTAGCCCTCCGCTTACTGACGAGCTCTGGCCTTTTACTGGACATGAAGTGACAAAATGACCAGCGGAACCGCAATAGAGACAGAGGCGGTTGGTGATTCTCCGTTCCCTCTCCTTAGTCGAGATGCGGATACCTCCCAGCTGCATGGGCTCAGCACCCGAGCCGGCAGAGGAAGATGGTAGTGATGCGGAGAGGGGGGCAACGGAGAACGCGAGCTCCTTTCCACGAGCTCGGTGACGAAGATCAACCCGTCGCTCAATGCGAATAGCGAGTTCAATCAAGGAATCCACGCTGGAAGGAACCTCCCGGGAGAGAATCTCATCCTTTACCTCTGCGCGGAGACCCTCCAGAAAACGAGCGAGCAAAGCCGGCTCGTTCCAGCCACTGGAGGCAGCAAGAGTGCGAAACTCAATAGAGTAGTCTGTTATGGATCGATTACCTTGACATAGGGAAGACAGGGCCCTGGAAGCCTCCTCCCCAAAAACAGATCGATCAAAAACCCGTATCATCTCCTCCTTAAAGTCCTGATACTGGTTAGTACACTCAGCCCTTGCCTCCCAGATTGCCGTGCCCCACTCACGAGCCCGTCCAATAAGGAGAGATATGACGTAGGCGACACGAGCAGTGCTCCTGGAGTAAGTGTTGGGCTGGAGAGAAAACACAATATCACACTGGGTGAGGAACGAGCGGCATTCAGTGGGCTCCCCAGAGTAACACGGCGGGTTATTGATTCTGGGCTCCGGAGATTCGAAAGCCCTGGAAGTGGCCGGTGGATCGAGGCGGAGATGGTGAACCTGTTCTGTGAGGTTGGAGACTTGGGTGGCCAGGGTCTCAACGGCATGTCGAGCAGCAGACACTTCCTGCTCGTGTCTGCCTAGCATCGCTCCCTGGATCCCGACGGCTGAGTGGAGAGGATCCGAAGTCGCTGGGTCCATTCTTGGTCGGATTCTTCTGTTACGGTGCGTGAATGAGGACCCAAAAGCGAATTAACTTAAACAGAGCTTCTTTAATTACCAAACATAGGTAGGCTCAGACGGACCGGCAGATTCCGACAGGACAAGACAAGGTTACAGCAAACATGACGACAGTCTGGTTCAGGCATGAAACACAACAAACAAGAATCCGACAAAGACAGGAGCAGAAACAGAGAGAGATATAGGGACCTAATCAGAGGGAAAAAGGGAACAGGTGGGAAAAGGGGTGACGAGGTGGTTAGGAGGAGACAAGGCACAGCTGGGGGAAAGAGGGGGAGAAAAGGTAACCTAACAACGACCAGCAGAGGGAGACAGGGTGAAGGGAAAGGACAGAGACAAGACACAACATGACAGTACATGACACATATTACCTCAACTAACTGTAGGTTAGTTAACTCTACCTACGTGTACATGTTACCTCAACTAACTATAGGTTAGTTAACTCTACCTACGTGTACATGTTACCTCAACTAACTATAGGTTAGTTAACTCTACCTACGTGTACATATTCCCTCAACTAACTGGTGTCCCCGCACATTGACTCCCCTGTAAATACAGTTGAAGTCAGAAGTTTACATACACGTAGGTTGGAGTCATTAAAACGTGTTTTTCAACCACTCCACAAATTTCTTGTTTTAACAAACTATAGTTTTGTCAAGTCGGTTAGGACATTTACTTTGTGCATAACACAAGTCATTTTTCCAACAATTGTTTACAGACAGATTATTTCACTGTATTACAATTCCAGTGGGTCAGAAGTTTACATACACTAAGTTAACTGTGCCTTTAAACAGCTTGGAAAATTCCAGAAAATGATGTCATGGCTTTAGAAGCTTCTGATCATCCGCATGCACTGGAACAGCGAATGGAGGCTGCTTTCCCACCAGTTCCCTTTTCAATCATGCTGGGTCGGCTACTCCTGTTATTTCACTCCACACACCAACCACTGTTTGAGGCATCCTCTCGCTGTGCGGCAGGTGATATTCCACACCAGCTCTGTATGCCATGGGCTCTCCAACCCAGCTCTGTATGCCATGGGCTCTCCAACCCAGCTCTGTATGCCATGGGCTCTCCAACCAAGCTCTGTATGCCATGGGCTCTCCAACCCAGCTCTGTATGCCATGGGCTCTCCAACCCAGCTCTGTATGCCATGGGCTCTCCAACC
>NC_048577.1:11462329-11469829 GCF_013265735.2 Oncorhynchus mykiss | reverse complement strand
AGAGGCGTGTACAGAGGAGAGAGAGGCCAGCTCAGGGCGCCGTGGAAACGAAGGTTTCCTGTCTGAGGAGGAAAGAATCTCTCATCTCAGGGTGTGTGATACACCACTGTGTGTGTGTGTGTGTGTGTGTGTGTCTGTGTGTGTGTGTGTGAGACATACTGTACTCTAGAGCTAAGGGGTATTGAGGGGGTGTGACTGCCTGTGGTGCAGTGTGTGTGTTGGGTGGCGGGGGATCAGTAAGGGGGCCTGGGCATTCTGCCCAAAGGGAGGTCATTGAGGAAAAGGGGGAGCCGTGAGTGTGTGTGTTGTGTGTGTGTGTGTCTGCATACATATGGTGGTATATGTGCATGCCTCAACAATACTCTGAATAGCAGTGTGTGTGAGAAGTTAGGGAGGTTCTTATGGAATGCAGAGCCACTGTGGTGAGTTGGCACGCAGTGAGAAGTGTGTGTGTGTGTGTGTACTGTATGTCTACCGTGTGTGTAACTAACTGTAACACTGACTTCATTGTGGTGAGGAGTCTGTTCTATATTACTGCATATTGGAGATCTTTTCTGTATTATACAATTGCAGTGTGTATCCCAACAGGTTTACACTTATTCCAGTTCAGTGGGTTTACTGTAAAAATGTGTTAATATACCAGACTTTATGGCTCTAATAGCCCTGTTACTCTTCGTTGACATTAATGTGGAGCTGATAATGAAAGAGGTCAGTAGATGCAATTGCTGCCTTTGTGAATAAATAAATGAAACCGTGTGTGTGTGTGTGTGTGTGTGTGTGTGTGTGTGTGTGTGTGTGTGTGTGTGTGTGTGTGTGTGTGTGTGTGTGTGTGTGTGTGTGTGTGTGTGTGTGTGTGTGTGTGTGTGTGTTGTTCTGAAGCTGGCTGCAGCTGGTGTAGTATAGTGACGTCTCCCTCCTCAGCACCTGAACTAACTGTCACTGACCTCTTCTGTCCAAGCTTTCACCACCAGCTACACACTGATGTCATTGACAGATCCGTGTTAGACTCTGACCTCACACAGTCACTCACAGAAATCTGGAGTCAGGATTTGACGCTCACTAAGGAGTTCACTGGGTCAAACCTTTTTTGCTGACTCTGGAAAGGGGGGGTGGGGTCTGTGTGTGTGCGCATATGCAAGTGTGTACGTACACATTTGTGTGTGCGTGAGTGCAATGCATACTGTGTGTATGTGTGCGTTCATACAGTATATGTGTGTGTGTGTGCATACAGTGTGAGTGTTTGTGTGTATGGGGCATCTTAAGTGAGCGTTTGGTTGACAGGTCAGACATGTACTCTTCGCAGCATGCTGTGAGACGGGGTGGATCTTCCCCTAGTCTTCCACTAGTGTTTAGCAGCCCTAACATATGTGTGGTTCTCTCTCACATAACCACTGTACTGTACAGGGAGTTGCTGACGTGTGTGTGTCTGAGCGTATGAGAAAATGGGACAGTGTGTGTGTGTGTAATTGCACATTTACAAGAGGAATAGGATGAAAGACAGAGAGATAGCAAGTGGGCTTGTTGAGACAAGTGTGAGTGGGTGTATGTGTAGACTTTAGTGTAGAGGGGAGTGTAGATGTGTGTCGAACATGGGAGGCCCAAGGGAGACACAATTATCTCATTCAGACACACACCACACTGTCCCAGTCTGTTTCTCTATGGGAGGTAGAGGGGGACAAAGGCTTCTCTGAGAGAAGCAGAGAGGGGCTTCTTTCTACAAAGAGCAGCTGACCCCATCCCATGGCTCAGTGAGGAAGTGTATGGGGCGAACAAACACATACTCTGCCCTGTACTCATCCCCCCCACTCATCCATTTGTTATGTGTGTAACAAATATGTGTGTGCAAAAGCTCTTGTGTGTGTGCAACATTTGCGTGTATGTGTGTGTGTGTGTAACATGATGTGTGTGTAAAGGCCTCTGTGCGTGTGTGTAGAATGATGTGTGTGTGTAACGTGTGTATGTAACATGTGTGAAAGCTCTTGTTGCGTGTGAGAAAGTTGCTTCTGAACAAACCCAGTTGATGGAAATATGCACAGAGAGCCATGTCTCAATGTTACAGTTAATTGCCTGTGGCTACTGAGAAAAAGCAGTTTGGATCTGGGTCACGCTATTTTATTCATGCCCAGTAACATACCATAATACTTAGCTATAGGATTACCATCCCATAATACTTAGCTATAGGATTACCATCCCATAATACTTAGCTATAGGATTACCATCCCATAATACTTAGCTATATGATTACCATCCCATAATACTTAGCAATATGATTACCATACCATAATACTTAGATATATTATTACCATACCCTAATACTTAGATATATTATTACCATACTATAATATTTAGCTATATGATTACCATACCATAATACTTAGATATATTATTACCATACCATAATATTTAGCTGTAGGATAACCATACCATACCATAATACTTAGCTATATGATTACCATACCATACTATAATACTTAGCTATAGGATAACCATACCATACCATAATACTTAGCTATAGGATTACCATGCCATAATATTTAGCTATATGATTACCATCCCATACCATAATACTTAGCTATAGGATAACCATACCATACCATAATACTTAGCTATAGGATAACCATACCATAATACTTAGTTATAGGATTACCATCCCATACCATAATACTTAGCTATAGGATAACCATACCATACCATAATACTTAGCTATAGGATTACCATACCATACCATAATACTTAGCTATAGGATAACCATACCATACCATAATACTTAGCTATAGGATTACCATACCATACCATAATACTTAGCTATAGGATAACCATATCATACCTTAATACTTAGCTATAGGATTACCATACCATACCATAATACTTAGCTATAGGATAACCATACCATACTATAATACTTAGCTATAGGATTACCATACCATACCATAATACTTAGTTATAGGATAACCATACCATAATACTTAGCTATAGGATTACCATACCATAATACTTAGCTATAGGATTACCATACCATAATACTTAGCTATAGGATTACCATGCCATAATACTTAGCTATAGGATTACCATACCATACCATAAAATTTAGCTGTAGGATAACCATGCCATACCATGATACTTAGCTATAGGATTACCATACCATACCATAATACTTAGCTATAGGATAGGATAACCATACCATACCATGATACTTAGCTATAGGATAGGATAACCATAGCATACCATAATATTTAGCTATAGGATAGGATAACCATACCATAATACTTAGCTATAGGATAGGATAACCATACCATACCATAATACTTAGCTATAGGATAGGATAACCATAACATACCATAATATTTAGCTATAGGATAGGATAACCATACCATACCATAATATTTAGCTATAGGATAGGATAACCATAACATACCATAATATTTAGCTATAGGATAGGATAACCATAACATACCATAATATTTAGCTATAGGATAGGATAACCATAACATACCATAATATTTAGCTATAGGATAGGATAACCATACCATACCATAATATTTAGCTATAGGATAGGATAACCATACCATAATACTTAGCTATAGGATAGGATAACCATACCATACCATAATACTTAGCTATAGGATAGGATAACCATACCATACCATAATACTTAGCTATAGGAAAGGATAACCATACCATACCATAATACTTAGCTATAGGATAGGATAACCATACCATACCATAATACTTAGCTATAGGATAGGATAACCATACCATACCATAATACTTAGCTATAGGATAGGATAACCATACCATACCATAATACTTAGCTATAGGATAGGATAACCATACCATACCATAATACTTAGCTATAGGATAGGATAACCATACCATACAATAATACTTAGCTATAGGATAGGATAACCATACCATAATACTTAGCTATAGGATAGGATAACCATAACATACCATAATACTTAGCTATAGGATAGGATAACCATACCATACCATAATACTTAGCTATAGGATAGGATAACCATACCATACCATAATACTTAGCTATAGGATAGGATAACCATACCATACCATAATACTTAGCTATAGGATAGGATAACCATACCATACTATAATACTTAGCTATAGGATAGGATAACCATACCATACCATAATACTTAGCTATAGGATAGGATAACCATACCATACTATAATACTTAGCTATAGGATAGGATAACCATACCATAATACTTAGCTATAGGATAGGATAACCATACCATACTATAATACTTAGCTATAGGATAGGATAACCATACCATACCATAATACTTAGCTATAGGATAGGATAACCATACCATACTATAATACTTAGCTATAGGATAGGATAACCATACCATAATACTTAGCTATAGGATAGGATAACCATACCATAATACTTAGCTATAGGATAGGATAACCATACCATACCATAATACTTAGCTATAGGATAGGATAACCATACCATACTATAATACTTAGCTATAGGATAGGATAACCATACCATAATACTTAGCTATAGGATAGGATAACCATAACATACCATAATACTTAGCTATAGGATAGGATAACCATACCATACCATAATACTTAGCTATAGGATAGGATAACCATACCATAATACTTAGCTATAGGGTAGGATAACCATACCATACCATAATACTTAGCTATAGGATAGGATAACCATACCATAATACTTAGCTATAGGATAGGATAACCATACCATACCATAATACTTAGCTATAGGATAGGATAACCATACCATAATACTTAGCTATAGGATAGGATAACCATACCATAATACTTAGCTATAGGATAGGATAACCATAACATACCATAATACTTAGCTATAGGATAGGATAACCATACCATAATACTTAGCTATAGGATAGGATAACCATACCATACAATAATACTTAGCTATAGGATAGGATAACCATACCATACCATAATACTTAGCTATAGGATAGGATAACCATACCATACCATAATACTTAGCTATAGGATAGGATAACCATACCATACCATAATACTTAGCTATAGGATAGGATAACCATACCATACCATAATACTTAGCTATAGGATAGGATAACCATACCATACCATAATACTTAGCTATAGGATAGGATAACCATACCATACCATAATACTTAGCTATAGGATAGGATAACCATACCATACCATAATACTTAGCTATAGGATAGGATAACCATACCATACCATAATACTTAGCTATAGGGTAGGATAACCATACCATACCATAATACTTAGCTATAGGGTAGGATAACCATACCATACCATAATACTTAGCTATAGGATAGGATAACCATACCATACCATAATACTTAGCTATAGGATAGGATAACCATACCATACTATAATACTTAGCTATAGGATAGGATAACCATACCATAATACTTAGCTATAGGATAGGATAACCATACCATAATACTTAGCTATAGGATAGGATAACCATACCATAATACTTAGCTATAGGATAGGATAACCATACCATACCATAATACTTAGCTATAGGATAGGATAACCATACCATACCATAATACTTAGCTATAGGATAGGATAACCATACCATACTATAATACTTAGCTATAGGATAGGATAACCATACCATAATACTTAGCTATAGGATAGGATAACCATACCATAATACTTAGCTATAGGATAGGATAACCATACCATAATACTTAGCTATAGGATAGGATAACCATACCATAATACTTAGCTATAGGGTAGGATAACCATACCATACTACTTAGCTATAGGATAGGATAACCATACCATAATACTTAGCTATAGGGTAGGATAACCATACCATAATACTTAGCTATAGGATAGGATAACCATACCATACCATAATACTTAGCTATAGGGTAGGATAACCATACCATAATACTTAGCTATAGGATAGGATAACCATACCATAATACTTAGCTATAGGGTAGGATAACCATACCATACTACTTAGCTATAGGATAGGATAACCATACCATAATACTTAGCTATAGGGTAGGATAACCATACCATAATACTTAGCTATAGGATAGGATAACCATACCATACCATAATACTTAGCTATAGGGTAGGATAACCATACCATAATACTTAGCTATAGGATAGGATAACCATACCATAATACTTAGCTATAGGGTAGGATAACCATACCATACTACTTAGCTATAGGATAGGATAACCATACCATAATACTTAGCTATAGGGTAGGATAACCATACCATAATACTTAGCTATAGGATAGGATAACCATACCATAATACTCAGCTATAGGATAGGATAACCATACCATAATACTCAGCTATAGGATAGGATAACCATACCATAATACTCAGCTATAGGATAGGATAACCATACCATACCATAATACTTAGCTATAGGATAGGATAACCATACCATACTATAATACTTAGCTATAGGATAGGATAACCATACCATACCCTAATACTTAGCTATAGGATAGGATAACCATACCATACCATAATACTTAGCTATAGGATAGGATAACCATACCATACCATAATACTTAGCTATAGGGTAGGATAACCATAACATACCATAATACTCAGCTATAGGATAGGATAACCATACCATACCATAATACTTAGCTATAGGATAGGATAACCATACCATACCATAATACTTAGCTATAGGATAGGATAACCATACCATACCATAATACTTAGCTATAGGATAGGATAACCATACCATACCATAATACTTAGCTATAGGGTAGGATAACCATACCATACCATAATACTTAGCTATAGGATAGGATAACCATACCATACCATAATACTTAGCTATAGGATAGGATAACCATACCATACCATAATACTTAGCTATAGGATAGGATAACCATACCATACCATAATACTTAGCTATAGGATAGGATAACCATACCATAATACTTAGCTATAGGATAGGATAACCATACCATACCATAATACTTAGCTATAGGATAGGATAACCATACCATACCATAATACTTAGCTATAGGATAGGATAACCATACCATACCATAATACTTAGCTATAGGGTAGGATAACCATACCATACCATAATACTTAGCTATAGGATAGGATAACCATACCATACCATAATACTTAGCTATAGGATAGGATAACCATACCATACCATAATACTTAGCTATAGGATAGGATAACCATACCATACCATAATACTTAGCTATAGGATAGGATAACCATACCATACCATAATACTTAGCTATAGGATAGGATAACCATACCATACCATAATATTTAGCTATAGGATAGGATAACCATACCATAATACTTAGCTATAGGATAGGATAACCATACCATAATACTTAGCTATAGGATAGGATAACCATACCATAATACTCAGCTATAGGATAGGATAACCATACCATAATACTCAGCTATAGGATAGGATAACCATACCATACAATAATACTTAGCTTTTGGATTACTATAC
>NC_048577.1:11394829-11457329 GCF_013265735.2 Oncorhynchus mykiss | reverse complement strand
AAAAAATATTTAGTAAGAGAGAAGAGAGTTCTCTCTATAGCGGTTCTTAGTATAGAGGTTCATCTTAGGGAGTGTGTGAGTGCGTGTGTGTCTACGTGTGGCAGGCAGTCCGGTCAGAATGTGGGATAGTTGATTAGTGAATACACTCCACACATAGTGGACAGAAGTGAATTAAATCTGTAGTGAATCTAATTTGCCAGCACGCTGTCTGCACACAGGCATACTGTGGTTCTCACTTAATCAGATTTAAAACAGGGCTGGAGGGGTAAAAGACGGACGGACAGACAGACAGACAGACAGACAGACAGACAGACAGACAGACAGACAGACAGATGGGCAGACAGATGGGCAAACAGACGGGTGGACAGACAGACAGACAGATGGGCAAACAGACAGACAGATGGGCAGACAGACGGGTGGACAGACAGACAGACAGACGGACGGACGGACAGAGAGGCAGACAGACAGAGAGGCAGACAAACGGACAGAGAGACAGGCAGGCAGGCAGACAGATGGGCAGACAGACAGGCAGACAGATGGGCAAACAGATAGACGGGCAGACAGACAGACAAATGGGCAGACAGACAGGCAGGCAGACAGATGGGCAGACAGATGGGAGGACAGAGAGGCAGACAGACAGACAGACAGATGGGCAGACAGATGGGCAAACAGATAGACGGGCAGACAGACAGACAGACAAATGGGCAGACAGACAGGCAGGCAGACAGACAGGCAGACAGATGGGAGGACAGAGATGCAGACAGACAGATGGGCAGACAGATGGGCAGACAGAGAGGCAGACAGACAGAGAGGCAGACAGACAGACAGACAGGCAGGCAGACAGGCAGGCAGGCAGACGGACTGTGCCCTTAGTTGACACACTCTCATCATCATTCTCTCTCTCTCTCTCTCTCTCTCTCCCTCAGGAAGCAGCTCTCCCTCGTTACCTGGAAGGCGATGCTTCTCCGCAGGGCTTCCAGATCTTCCTGCCAATCGGGACCACAGGGGGCGGGTTCAACCTGCCCTCCTCCATGTTCATTGGTCAGCCCGGGGAGAAGAGGGCGTCACCCGATCCCTCATCGAACGAGCAGCTGGCCTGCCATTGGATGAAGGTATGTGATTGACAGGTGGACAGGAGAGGGGGTGTGTGTGTGGATGGGATAGAGTACCCTGGGATGCATTCAGAATCGTAACGTTGCAAAAAAGAACACATTACTATCTGAATTGCACTGCGATAACTGTCAGCATGTACTTCAAATGTGTGGAAGTATGAGTATGACTTTTTCATATACAGCATATACATGTATCATATGCTCAGCTCCAGTTCACTTACCTGAAATGCTCTAGTCTAAATTGACTCTTTCCCCATTCTCCTTCTCTCTCTCTCTCTCTCTCCTTCCCTTTCTCTCAACCTCTCCCTCATCCCTCTCTTCCTCCCTCTCTCTCTGCTCTCCCTCCTTCCCTTTCTTACTACCTCTCCCTCATCCCTCTCTTCCTCTCTCTGCTCTCCCTCCTTCCCTTTCTCTCTACCTCTCCCTCATGCCTGTCTTCCTCCCTCTCTCTCTGCTCTCTCTCCTTCCCCTTCTCTCTACCTCTCCCTCATCCCTCTCTTCCTCCCTCTCTCTCTGCTCTCTAGTGCCACCTGCTGTTTGACTCGTTACAGGACCTGGTGGATCACATCAATGACTACCATGTCAAACCTGAAAAGGATTCTGGGTACTGCTGCCACTGGGAGGGCTGTGCCCGCAACGGGAGGGGATTCAACGCCAGGTAGGAGGGGCTTATTCTTCAGCGTATAGGTATGAGGGTCTCTGATCTTCAGATATGAAGGTGCCCCATATCAGATTTAAAAGTGGATAAAAAATGTTCTGACTCTTTTTTAACATATTACTATAAAGACATACACTGAGTGTACAAAACATTACGAACACCTGCTCTTTCCATGACAGACTGACCAGGTGAATCCCGGTGAAAGCTATGATCCCTCATTGATGTCACCTGTTAAATCCACTTCAATCCCTGTACAGTCGTGTACAGAATGACACAAATATTGATTTCCACAAAGTTTGCTACTTCATTGTCTTTAGGTATTTTTGTCAAATGTTCATATGAATACTGAAGTATAATTACAAGCATTTCATAAGTGTCAAAGGCTTATGTTGACAATTACATGAAGTTGATGCAAAGAGTCAATATTTGCAGTGTTGACCGTTCTTTTTCAAGACCTCTGTGATCCGCCCTGGCATGCTGTCAATTAACTTCTGGGCCACATCCTGACTGATGGCAGCCCATTCTTGCATAATCAATGCTTGGAGTTTGTCAGAATTTGTGGGTTTTTGGTTGTCCATCCACCTCTTGAGGATTGACCACAAATTCTCAATGGGATTAAGGTCTGGGGAGTTTCCTGGCCAAGGACCCAAAATATCGATGTTTTGTTCCCCGAGCCACTTAGTTATCATTTTTGCCTTATGGCAAGGTGCTCCATCATGCTGGAAAAGGCATTGTTCATCACCAAACTGTTCCTGGATGGTTGGGAGAAGTTGCTCTCGAAGAATGTGTTGGTACCATTCTTTATTCATGGCTGTGTTGTGAGTGAGCCCACTCTCTTGGCTGAGAAGCAACCCCACACATGAATGGTCTCAGGATGCTTTACTGTTGGCATGACACAGGACTGATGGTAGCGCTCACCTGGTCTTCTCCAGACAAGCTTTTTTCCGGATGCCCCAAACAATCGGAAAGGGGATTTATCAGAGAAAAGCACTTTACCCCAGTCCTCAGCAGTCCAATCCAAAAAATCAAATCAAATCAAATGTATTTGTCACATACACATGGTTAGCAGATGTTAATGCGAGTGTAGCGAAATGCTTGTGCTTCTAGTTCTGACAATGCAGTAATAACCAACGAGTAATCTAACCTAACAATTCCAAAACTACTACCTTATACACACAAGTGTAAAGGGATAAAGAATATGTACATAAAGATATATGAATGAGTGATGGTACAGAATGGCATAGGCAAGATGCAGTAGATGGTATCGAGTACAGTATATACATATGAGATGAGTCATGTAGGGTATGTAAACAAAGTGGCATAGTTTAAAGTGGCTAGTGATACATGTATTACATAAAGATGCAGTAGATGATAGAGTACAGTATATACATATACATATGAGATGAATAATGTAGGGTATGTAAACATTATATTAAGTAGCATTGTTTAAAGTGGCTAGTGATATATTTTACATCAATTTCCATCAATTCCCATGATTAAAGTGGCTGGAGTTGAGTCAGTGTGTTGGCAGCAGCCACTCAATGTTAGTGGTGGCTGTTTAACAGTCTGATGGCCTTGAGATAGAAGCTGTTTTTCAGTCTCTCGGTCCCAGCTTTGATGCACCTGTACTGACCTCGCCTTCTGGATGATAGCGGGGTGAACAGGCAGTGGCTCGGGTGGTTGTTGTCCTTGATGATCTTTATGGCCTTCCTGTGACATCGGGTGGTGTAGGTGTCCTGGAGGGCAGGTAGTTTGCCCCGGTGATGCGTTGTGCAGACCTCACTACCCTCTGGAGAGCCTTACGTTTGTGGGCGGAGCAGTTGCCGTACCAGGCGGTGATACAGCCCGACAGGATGCTCTCGATTGTGCATCTGTAGAAGTTTGTGAGTGTTTTTGGTGACAAGCCGAATTTCTTCAGCCCTTTTTGTACAAAGCAATGATGACGGCACGTGTTTCCTTGCAAGTAACCATGATTGACAGAGGAGAACAATGATTCCAAGCATCACCCTCCTTTTGAAGCTTCCAGTCTGTTATTCAAACTCAATCAGCATGACAGCGTGATCTCCAGCCTTGTCCTCGTCAACACTCACACCTGTGTTAACGAGAGAATCACTGACATGATGTCAGCTGGTCCGTTTGTGGCAGGGCTGAAATGCAGTGGAAATGTTTTTGGGGGGATTCAGTTCATTTGCATGGCAAAGAGGGACTTTGCAATTCATTGCAATTCATCTGATCACTCTTCAAAACATTATGGAGTATATGCAAATTGCCATCATATAAACTGAGGCAGCAAACTTTGTGAAAATTAATATTTGTGTCATTCTCAAAACTTTTGGCCACGACTGTAGATGAAGGGGAGGAGACAAGTTAAATACGGATTTTTAAACCTTGAGACAATTGAGACATGGATTGTGTATGTGTGCCATTCAGAGAGTGAATGGGCAAGACAACATTTTGAAGTGCCTTTAAACAGGGTATGGTAGTAGGTGCCAGGCTCAGGCGTCAAGAACTGCAACGCTGCTGGTTTTTTCATGCTCAACAGTTTCCCGTGTGTATCAAGAATGGTCCACCAACCAAAGGAAATTCAGTCAACTTGACACAACTGTGGGAAGCATTGGAGTCAACATGGGTCAGCATCCCTGTGGAAAGCTTTTGACACCTAGCAGAGTCCATGCCCTGACAAATTGAGGCTGAGGGCAAAATAAAAGGGTGGGGGATGCAACTCAATATCAAGAAGGGGTTCTTAATGTTTTGTACAGTCAGTGTATATTCACCACTTACAGTGGGGAAAACAAGTATTTGATACACTGCCGATTTTGCAGGTTTTCCTACTTTCAAAGCATGTAGAGGTCTGTCATTTTTTTTATCATAGGCACACTTCACCTGGGAGAGACTAAAACAAACATCCAGAAAATCACATTGTAGGATTTTTAAGTAATTAATTTGCATGTTATTGCATGACATAAGTATTTGATACATCAGAAAATCAGAACTTAATATTTGGTACAGAAACCTTTGTTTGCAATTACAGAGATCATACGTTTCCTGTAGTTCTTGACAAGGTTTTCACACACTGTAGCAGGGATTTTGGCCCACTCCTCCATACAGACCTTCTCCAGATCCTTCAGGTTTCGGGGCTGTCGCTGGGCAATACGGACTTTCAGCTCCCTCCAAAGATTTTCTATTGGGTTCAGGTCTGGAGACTGCCTAGGCCACTCCAGGACCTTGAGATGCTTCTTATGGAGCCACTCCTTAGTTGCCCTGGCTGTGTGTTTCGGGTTGTTGTCATGCTGGAAGACCCAGCCACGACCCATCTTCAATGCTCTTACTGAGGGAAGGAGGTTGTTGGCCAAGATCTCGCGATACATGGCCCCATCCATCCTCCCCTCAATACGGTGCAGTCGTCCTGTCCCCTTTGCAGAAAAGCATCCCCAAAGAATTATGTTTCCACCTCCATGCTTCACGGTTGGGATGGTGTTCTTGGGGTTGTACTCATCCTTCTTCTTCCTCCAAACATGGCGAGTGGAGTTTAGACCAAAAAGCTCTATTTTTGTCTCATCAGACTACATGACCTCCTCCCATTCCTCCTCTGGATCATCCAGATGGTCATTGGCTAACTTTAGACGGGCCTGGACATGCACTGGCTTGAGCAGGGGGACCTTGCGTGCGCTGCAGGATTTTAATCCATGACGGCGTAGTGTGTTACTAATGGTTTTGTTTGAGACTGTGGTCCCAGCTCTCTTCAGGTCATTGACCAGGTCCTGCCGTGTAGTTCTGGGCTGATCCCTCACCTTCCTCATGATCATTGATGCCCCACGAGGTGAGATCTTGCATGGAGTCCCAGACCGAGGGTGATTGGTGATTGACCGTCATCTTGAACTTCTTCCATTTTCTAATAATTGCGCCAACAGTTGTTGCCTTCTCACCAAGCTGCTTGCCTATTGTCCTGAAGCCCATCCCAGCCTTGTGCAGGTCTACAATTTTAACCCTGATGTCCTTACACAGCTCTCTGGTCTTGGCCATTGTGGAGAGGTTGGAGTCTGTTTGATTGAGTGTGTGGACAGGTGTCTTTTATACAGGTAACGAGTTCAAACAGGTGCAGTTAATACAGGTAATGAGTGGAGAACAGGAGGGCTTCTTAAAGAAAAACGAACAGTTCTGTGACAGCCGGAATTCTTACTGGTTGGTAGGTGATCAAATACTTGTGTCATGCAATAAAATGCAAATTAATGACTTAAAAATAATACAATGTGATTTTCTGGATGTTTGTTTTAGATTCCGTCTCTCACAGTTGAAGTGTACCTATGATAAAAAAATTACAGACCTCTACATGTTTTGTAAGTAGGAAAACCTGCAAAATCGGCAGTGTATCAAATACTTGTTCTCCCCACTGTATATATGTGTGTAAAGCTTTATTCACTCTGTATGTGTGTGTGTGTGTGTGTGTGTGTGTGTGTGTGTGTGTGTGTGTGTGTGTGTGTGTGTGTGTGTGTAATCCCCCCCAGGTACAAGATGTTGATCCACATCAGGACCCACACCAATGAGAAGCCTCACCACTGTCCCACCTGCAACAAGAGCTTTTCTCGCCTGGAGAACCTCAAGATACACACACGCTCACACACAGGTCAGTACACACACACAGGTCAGTACACACACACAGGTCAGTACACCCACACAGGTCAGTACACCCACACAGGTCAGTACACACACAGGTCAGTTTGATTATTTTTGCTAAAGAACAGCTGTTTATTTCCCCTCTAAAGGCTGTCTCACGGGGTTAGGAAACCGCGGGGGTAAGAGTCCGCTGTGCTGTTATGTCTCTTTGTCAGAACCTCTCGCAGTGTTTTTTATTGTGGTTGTGGGGTACTTCGGGTCAGATTAAAGGCATGCATACATGTCGCACACACACCGGCATATCATCTTTAATGCACACCGTCATTTAAAGATGCTTTTCTGGCATGCCTGTCCAAGAAGAACTGCTAATACCATATGCATTCCAAAATCTGAAGATCTGTCAGTTGACAAGACAATTCACATCCATCCTTCTCTCCTCTTTCCCTCTCCCAGGAGAGAAGCCGTACATCTGTCCGTACGAGGGCTGCAGCAAGCGCTACTCCAACTCCAGCGACCGCTTCAAGCACACGCGCACCCACTACGTGGACAAGCCCTACTACTGCAAGATGGCTGGCTGCCTTAAACGCTACACCGACCCCAGCTCCCTCCGCAAACACATCAAGGCCCACGGACACTTCGTCGCGACCCAGGAACAGGCCTCCTCAGCCGGGCTTGGGGTGTTCCTCAAAGGGGGTGGTCTCCACGGAGGTAACAGTGGAGGGGTCTCAGAGATGGGCTATGTCGGCGGGGCCCATATTATCATCCCAGGAGGGGCCGCCATGGCTTCTCTCCTAGGGGGCCACCATCTAGGGGCCTCGCTGCCTCTCTCGGCCATGTGTGGCCCTCTGGATCTCAGCAGACTAGGTCACCCTGGAGCCTCCTTGTTCTCACTAGGTAGTGGAGGTGGGGGATTGGGTTGGTGTGATTCCTCCCTGCTCCCGTTTGGACTCTCGACTGCATCCGTGTTTGGGTTGGCTTCCATGGGTCTGGGGCGGCTAGGGAGAGGGGAGAGCAGGAGGGAGGGGGAGGAGGAGGACGGATGTGAAGAGGAGAGGGAGGATGAGGTATTGAATTTGTCTGCGGGAGGGTACGGAGGGACAGGGGCGGGGCGGGACCTCCCCTCCTGGGTGGTGATTCAATCCCCTGGGGCACTGGTGCTCAAACCAGCTGTTGTCAGCTAGGGCCAGGGTGTGTGTGTGCTCAGCTTGGGACACGTGCTCACACACCTGTTGCTACGATCAAGGGACAGGGTGTGTGTGTAAGTTTGTGTGTGTGTGTTTGTGCCTAAACAATGCCTCGGAGCTGAAAGTTGGTGTGTGTGGAGGGGGAGGGTTAGGTGCTTTATAAAAGCTGTGTGGGGGTCAAAGGTAATTCTCCTTTTCAGACATGAAAAAACTCATTTCAACACAAAACAGTAACAGCTGGCTGAAGAAAACAACAAGAAAACTATGGAAATGTACCTCAAACATTCCCTATGGACTTTTCCCAATGGACTTTTCCCAATGGACATCCCTAATTGACATTCCCAAATGATTTGTGTGGCAACACAGTTGGATTTATGTAATCGCCATTATGATGTAAAGAAGAAGCAGCAGTTATTGAGAGAATTGAGGTAATATGCTCCTGTGTGTTTTGTTAGTCATCATTTGTATGCAGCACAGACCCTATGGACTATAACCGATAACAGCTACTGTTAGTCTGGATAGTCACTATAACAGTGGGTTTTATATCAGTGTCTTTAACTATTATGGCCACCAGGGGGAGGTAGAGAGTCAGGTAAATTTTGTCTAATCTTTCTAGCCTCACATCAGAACTGAATTGTTCTGTGTGGACGTTGTCTGTAGCCACAGATCTTGGGTCAGCGTACCATCCTTAACCATTAGAAGATGCGAAACTGACCTTAGATCAGTGTCTAGGGCCAACTTTATTCTCCTTCCTCCCCCTCTACTCAGTCTCTAGACTCACAACAACAAACAGCCTTTAAAATCCCCTGTAGGGAATAGGCTCCCAAGGTTACAAGGTAGCCAGTGGAAATCTGTGGTACACACACTACAGAGCAAACACAGTCTTGTTGAAGCATGTCGTATGTCAAACTACATTCTACATGCGTCTATGGGGTGGATTCTAACTTCCACTTTAGTCAAACATTGATGACAATGGGAGACTAAGTTCAAATGTAACTGGAAGTTTAGGATTTGCCTTTGTTATATATATATATTTTTTACACAGGCAGGGCTAGGGGTAGCCTTCACTCATGTTACCCGGTTACCCTGGGGTCCTCAGCTAAGAATGTGGTATTTAGTTCCATTGTCATGTGACTGCCACCTGCATAGTTGTAAGGTTGGTTGCCAGGACGACAGAGGTGTGGTTTGGCTAAAAAAGGCTATGATGTTTCGCTGACAATGAACCGCACCTTCCTCTCCCCTCAACCAACCTACTTGACCTGCAGTGGCTTCACACACCTAGGCTGCATCTGAAATGACACCCTATCCCTGTATAGTATTCCCTAAAAGGTAGTGCACTGTAAAGGGAATAGTGTGCCATTTCAGTCGCATACCTCATGCTTTATGACTGACGATCAAATTCAATAACGTTGAATGAATTAAGCTTAAAATAACCTATATCTTGTATGTTTTTACCCTACAAATGGATCAAATCTGGTGTGGTCCCAACAGCAAACAGCCTTTAAAATCTCCTGTAGGGAATAGGCTCCTGAAGTTACAAGGTAATAAGTGGAAAAAGTTTGTATAGGTATGACATCTCTGTGTCTTTTCATCACTTCTGCAAACAAGTCAAACACGTTTTATTTGTCTTTCTGGTTAAGACGAGACGTTTCTGTTGAATGTTGAAGTTGTTCCTCTCTCTATCTTATTTTGTCACTTGGTGACAATGGGCTCGTCCCAAATGGCACCCTATTCCCTATGTAGTGCGCTACTTTTGACCAGAGCCCTGGTATAAAATAAAAAAAGTAGTGCACTACATAGGGAACAGGTTGTCATTTGGGGCGCACACAAAGACAAGGATCCTGTGTCAGGATCTACAAACCCAACGATGACGCATTAACCCTTTGTGCGACAGACATTTCTCAATAAAGCCGACAAACCTCAGAAAAGTATTATTTGCTAATAGCTCATCCAACTCAAAGGTAGGGATTGGTATTTGATCTGCACAACTTACCTGGCATCCAGTATTATTGGCCAAGTTAGGGATTTCTATTTGATCCAGGTTTTATTGATTAGATAAGTAGACCCAATCTAAACAGAAGTGTGTACATAACTGTGTAGTACTTATAATAGCTTCATTATTTGTATTTATTCACAGACAAATCACTCAAAATAATACTTAGTCGTTGTTGTAAGTACAATGTAACAACGTGCAACTCGACCATGCCAGTAGAATTTAAATGTAGTTACAAACCAGGAACTGTAAGATTGATTGGGAAAAACCCGAGACTTCAGGTTCCCATATTGAGGTAACACAGAAAGTACAAATAGGACAGAGGTGAATGTACATATGAAGTCTACATATGCACAAAGGGTTAACATGACACTATGGCCTCCCTGTTGCAGGCCAGCATCTGATATCATTTCTTATCCTCGTTTGCACATTAAGATTTGCAATTATTATGATGTATTTTTTTATGTTTCCAAGTGCCTGGTATGTATCATAAGTGAAATATACTGAAAATACACACAGCACATTCAATGAAGTACAGGTACATGTAATGCAAATGTATAAATGTAGGTATTTGTTCCAAAGGGTCAACGCTTTACATGACTGACTGTTTAGAGTTGACAAAAGGTGTGATTGGTGACATCATAGCATTGTGTGCTTTCAGTTTTTTTTACGAGGACTGTTAAACGGAATGTGTCGTTAATGACGAAGACGTGACGTTAATAAACAAAGACAAACAAATGAAGTGGCATTGTTGTGTCACCTGTGTGTGTGTTCATCAACTCTCCTGGGTTGTAGGCAAGTAGCGTGTTATGCCGCGTGTGTGTGTGTGTGTGTGTGTGTGTGTGTGTGTGTGTGTGTGTGTGTGTGTGTGTGTGTGTGTGTGTGTTTAGGCCTACTGTCTGCGATCAGTGTAAGAAAGAAAGATACGTTTCCCCTTGTAGCCTGACAACGTCCAAAGTCAACAAAACCATAACACTTTACAACACCGAAGCAGGCGCTCTCTCTCTCTCACACACACACACACACACACACACACACACACACACAACTCCCCACCTCCCACACACACTTGTTTCCTCATCTCTCCTCCTGCCCTCCTCTCCTCCTCTGCCCTTCCCCTGTCACACACTCGCCCTACCCTGTAGGCTACAGAACACCTGTGAAGCTACACCAACTCCAGCATAGACCCATTGACGTGTGAGGCTCAGAGCCCACCTGGAGTGTGTTCTACTGGATAGACCTGAAACACAGGGGAGGGAGGTGCTGGGATTGTCCTGGGTTGGTCGTACACACACACAGGAGGGGTGTTCTTTCCTTCACCAGTCACTGCCACAAGGATCCATGGTCTCTCTGAGGAGGGGAACTGTCTGCACTCATGGAGAAACAAGGAGGGAATGGATGTAAACGGTAAGCACAGCCAATGACATCTCTCTACTCTGCTCAGGAGAAACTGACTGACGTACAATCAACCAGGGCTAGACAATAGGGTCCAGTTTTACAGGGCTTTACAGTAACCAGTTACTAACTAGATCAACTACACGTTACTTCTAGACAATAGGGTCCAGTTTTACAGTGCTTTACAGTAACCAGTTACTAACTAGATCAACTACACGTTACTTCTACCCAATAGGGTCTAGTTTTACAGTGCTTTACAGTAACCAGTTACTAACTAGAACAACTACACGTTACTTCTAGACAATAGGGTCCAGTTTTACAGTGCTTTACAGTAACCAGTTACTAACTAGATCAACTACACATTACTTCTAGCCAATAGGGTCTAGTTTTACAGTGCTTTACAGTAACCAGTTACTAACTAGATCAACTACACGTTACTTCTACCCAATAGGGTCCAGTTGTACAGTGCTTTACAGTAACCAGTTACTAACTAGATCAACTACATGTTACTTCTACCCAATAGGGTCCAGTTTTACAGTGCTTTACAGTAACCAGTTACTAACTAGATCAACTACACGTTACTTCTAGCCAATAGGGTCTAGTTTTACAGTGCTTTACAGTAACCCGTTACTAACTAGATCAACTACACGTTACTTCTACCCAATAGGGTCCAGTTGTACAGTGCTTTACAGTAACCAGTTACTAACTAGATCAACTACACGTTACTTCTACCCAATAGGGTCCAGTTGTACAGTGCTTTACAGTAACCAGTTACTAACTAGATCAACTACACGTTACTTCTACCCAATAGGGTCCAGTTGTACAGTGCTTTACAGTAACCAGTTACTAACTAGATCAACTACACGTTACTTCTAGACAATAGGCTCCAGTTTTACAGTGCTTTACAGTAACCAGTTACTAACTAGATCAACTACACGTTACTTCTAGCCAATAGGGTCTAGTTTTACAGTGCTTTACAGTAACCAGTTACTAACTAGATCAACTACACGTTACTTCTAGACAATAGGGTCCAGTTTTACAGTGCTTTACAGTAACCAGTTACTAACTAGATCAACTACACGTTACTTCTAGCCAATAGGGTCCAGTTGTACAGTGCTTTACAGTAACCAGTTACTAACTAGATCAACTACACGTTACTTCTAGACAATAGGGTCCAGTTTTACAGTGCTTTACAGTAACCAGTTACTAACTAGATCAACTACACGTTACTTCTAGCCAATAGGGTCTAGTTTTACAGTGCTTTACAGTTACCAGTTACTAACTAGATCAACTACACGTTACTTCTACCCAATAGGGTCCAGTTTTACAGTGCTTTACAGTAACCAGTTACTAACTAGATCAACTACACGTTACTTCTAGCCAATAGGGTCTAGTTTTACAGTGCTTTACAGTAACCAGTTACTAACTAGATCAACTACACGTTACTTCTACCCAATAGGGTCCAGTTGTACAGTGCTTTACAGTAACCAGTTACTAACTAGATCAACTACACGTTACTTCTAGCCAATAGGGTCCCGTTTTACAGTGCTTTACAGTAACCAGTTACTAACTAGATCAACTATACGTTACTTCTAGCCAATAGGGTCCAGTTGTACAGTGCTTTACAGTAACCAGTTACTAACTAGATCAACTACACGTTACTTCTAGCCAATAGGGTCCAGTTTAACAGTGCTTTACAGTAACCAGTTACTAACTAGATCAACTACACGTTACTTCTAGCCAATAGGGTCCAGTTTTACAGTGCTTTACAGTAACCAGTTACTAACTAGATCAACTACACGTTATTTCTAGCCAATAGGGTCCAGTTTTACAGTGCTTTACAGTAACCAGTTACTAACTAGATCAACTACACGTTACGTCTTGCCAATAGGGTCCAGTTTAACAGTGCTTTACAGTAACCAGTTACTAACTAGATCAACTACACGTTACTTCTTGCCAATAGGGTCCAGTTTAACAGTGCTTTACAGTAACCAGTTACTAACTAGATCAACTGCACGTTACTTCTAGCCAATAGGGTCCAGTTTTACAGTGCTTTACAGTAACCAGTTACTAACTAGATCAACTACATGTGACTTCTAGCCAATAGGGTCTAGTTTTACAGTAAATGTCCCAAATTGTATGTACATGGTAGGTACAAAAGGTAAGAGGATCATATATGTGCGCTTCTCATTGCTTACTCAATCAATCCCATTTATCTATAAAGACATTTTTACATTAGCTGTAAAATAAGAGTGATTTAAAGTAACCAGTTACTAACTAGATCATACTTCTGTATGTAGTTACATGTTTGTAACTTTAGATAGACAGACACAGTGTCTACTGTAGAACCTAAGCCAAAGATTTAAATAGGGTAACATTTACATAGAATATGATGACATCAGGCCATTTCTATTGGCCCTAGTCATAAATAGAATGTTTGGCGTTCTCTGAGAAAATGACCCTAAAAGGAGAAGAATACATAGCTGAAGAATGTATGTAATGATGTGGAAAATGTGCAGGTATATACTAAATTTCTATACTTATTATGTACTTATTGAAATACATTAAATTAGCTGTACAGTGTATTAAAGATGGTATCTTTGTCCAGATTGTACTTTTAAAGCTATTTTTACAGCAGTAGTTGTCACTAAGTGCTTTGACAGTAACTATGGTCAGTCACTTCAAAGAAGCAAAAATATGCAAATAAGTCCAAATGAAATCAAATCAAACGTTATTTGTCACATGCGCCAAATACAACAGGTGTAGTAGACCTTACCGTGAAATGCTTACTTACAAGCCCTTAACCAACAATGCAGTTGTAAGAAAATAGAGTTAAGAAAATATTTACTAAATAAACTAAAGTTTGAAAAAAAGATACATAATAACAATAAGGACGCTATATACAAGGGGTACAGTTTCAGAGTCAAGTAGAAGACTACGGTAAAATACACTGTATTTTTCAAAATAAGAGAAGGTAGGGTTTGAATAACGTATAGCGTAGACAAAATACACCCCAGGAGTAGTTTAACTTTGAGTTAAATGTAAATACAGTATTTTTTGATTTTCTGATCGATACATGTTTTATTTTGAGTGCCGACAGCAAACAACCTTTTAAGTAGACTGACTGGAATGGATCGTGCGGAAAAAGAAACCCAGCATAGAGCATATCTGCTTCACAGTGAAAGCATGCTTCGCTTTTATCTGATCAGATATGAACACAGTTCCCCTTATGACACTGATGAAGCCCTGTTAGGTGAAAACTAAAGATGGAATACATTTTAATTTACTTCACTGTAGATAAAGAGTGGGAACCTTCCTCATGTTCCTATTCATAACGAATGACTGTTTTGGTCTAAAAGTAGGCGACGTCAATAATCTATACCTACATGTGCGCTAGGTTTCCCCCTTTTTCATTCCCTGACTGTAGGCAGGTTTCCATTGACCCAGGTTAATTCGACGAAAGCAATGTTGCTAAAATAAATCATTGCGACATGGCAGATGGCATATCACAGGAGGTTGGTGGCACCTTAATTGGGGAGGACAGGCTCGTGGTAAAGCCTGGAGCGGAATCGGTAGAATAGCATCAAACACATAGTTAGATGCCATTCCATTGGCTCTGCTCCAGCCCTCATTATGAGCCATCCTCCCCTCAGCAGCCTCCACTGTGGCAGACATAGAAAACACTTTCTAAAGCCTGACATTGTTATCCGTTTGACAGCAGTGGAATTTTCTTTTGTCAAACTTTCTTTATTGCAACAATTGATTATTTTTCAACTATAAAAGTAATGTTTATTTGCAGGACAATGATTGTCCTGACTTTCAAGAATGTTGTTTTGCCTTGCTTTTCTGGTTGGCTGGCAAGTTTCACCATCCAATTATTTCAGATCTACAAGAGTGTAGGTTTCACCATGGCACGTACGTGGCGGTACCTGGCGGTGCCTGGCGGTGCCTGGCGGTACCTGGCGGTGCCTGGTGCCCCATATAGATAGACATGGAATCACTGGTCACTTATTTTTAAAATATTTGTATTTTATTTAACTAGTCAAGTCAGTTAAGAACAAATTCTTATTCACAATAATGGCCTATATATATATATATATATATATATATATATATATATATATATATATATATATATATATATATATCGGACAAAACACACATCATGACACTAGTCACATTAATAATAATGTTTACATACTGCTTTACTAGTTTCATATGCATATACTGTATTATAGTCAATGCCAGTCCAACATTGCTCGTCCTAATTTGTACATATTTCTTAATTCCACTCTTTTACTTTTAGATTTGTGTGTACTGTTGTGAATTGTTAGAGCTACGAATACAAGCATTTCTCTACACCCGCAAGAACATCTGCTAAATATGTGTATGTGACCAATAATATTTCATTTTATTTCACATGAGAGTTATTAGAATATGGCAAATATTAGTAAATGATTGCATTCTATACATGCTGACTTTCGCGGGCTATAGATGGGAAACAGATAGGTGGGAAGGCATACAGGATATCAACTATTTATTAACGCGCAATTTCCCTCAATGCATAATCGAAACACTTCGACCACTAACTACATTTTTATTCAACACTGTAGAGGGTCACGCCCCTCTGACTTTCTCCACCAATGGCTTTTGAGAACGAGGCGTGGCAAGAGGACGGGAGTCAAGGACATGCAAAAATATTTATGCCTAACCCATCCTCTAAAACAGTGTTTCCCAACCCTGGTCCTCCAGTACTCTCCCCAGAACACGTTTTCATTGTAGCCCTGGACAGACACGCCTCATTCAACTCATTGAGGGTTTGATGATTAGTTGACAAGTTGAATCAGGTGTGATTGTCCAGGCTTACAATAAAAATGTGTACTGTTGGGGAACTGGAGGAACAGGGTTGGGAACCACCGCTCTAGAAGAGCAGCTATATTCTAAGAAATGGTAGAGCCAAGCAACCTAAGCAAATATAGTTTTATGAATGACAGATGAGACATTTATATATCACTATTTTGACAGGTTCTAATGTACGGAAGAGTATCAAATCAAATGAAATTGTATTTTTCACATGCTTCGTAAACAACAGGTGTAGACTAACAATGAAATGATTACTTATGGCCCTTCCCAACAATGCAGAGAGAAGATTTTTGAAATTATACAAATAATAATAACACCAGGAATAAATACACAATGAGAAACGATAACTTGGCTATATACACAGGGTACCAGTCCCAAGTCGATGTGCAGGGGTACGAGGTAATAACATGGCTATATACACAGGGTACCAGTACCAAGTCGATGTGCAGGGGTACGAGGTAATAACATGGCTATATACACAGGGTACCAGTACCAAGTCGATGTGCAGGGGTACGAGGTAATAACATGGCTATATACACAGGGTACCAGTACCAAGTCGATGTGCAGGGGTACGAGGTAATAACATGGCTATATACACAGGGTACCAGTACCAAGTCGATGTTCCGGGTGTACGAGGTCATTTAGATGTGTACATATTGGATAAAGTGACTAGGCAACAGGATAGATAATAAACAGTAGCAGCAGTGTATTTGATGAGTCAAACGAGTTCGTGCTAAAAGCGTCCATGCAGATAGTCTGGGTAGCTATTTGGTTAACTACACTACATGGCCACAAGTTTGTGGACACCCCTTCAAATTAATGGATTTGGGCTATTTTAGCCACATCCGTTGCTGACAGGTGTAAAAAAATGTAGCACCCCGCCATGCAATCTCCATAGACAAACATTGTCAGCAGAATGGCTCATACTCAAGGGCTCAGTGGCTTTCAAGGTGGCAGCGTCATAGGATGCTACCTTTTCAACATGTCAGTTCGTCAAATTCCGGCCCTGGTAGAGTTGCCCTGGTCAACTGTAAGTGCTGTTATCGTCAAATGTAAAAGTCTAGGAGCAACAACGGCTCAGTCACGATGTGGTAGGCCACACAAGCTTACAGAACGGGACCGCAGAGTGCTGAAGCGCGTAGTGGGTAAAAATCATCTGTCTTCAGTTGCAACACTCACTACCGAGTTCCAAACTGCCTCTGGAAGCAACATCAGCACAATAACTGTTCGTAGTGAGCTTCATGAAATGGGTTTTCATGGCCGAGCCACCGCACACAAGCCTAAGATCACCATGCACAATGCCAAGCATCGGCTGGAGTTGTGTAAAGCTCGCTGTCATTGGCGGAGTGATGAATCACGCTTCACTATCTGGCAGTCCGACGGATGAATCTGGGTTTGGTGGATGCCAGGACACCACTACCTGCCCCAATGCATAGTGCCAACTGTCAAGTTTGGTGGATGAGGAATATTGGTCTGGGGCTGTTTTTCATGGTTCGGGCTAGGCCCCTTAGTTCCAGTGAAGGGAAATTGTAATGCTACAGCATACAGTGACATTCTATATGATTCTGTGCCTTCCCAGAAGAGTGGAGAATGTTATAGCAGCAAAGGGTGGACCAACTTCATATTAATGCCCATGATTTTGGAATGAGATGTTTGAGGAGCAGGTGTCCACATACTTCTGGTCATGTAGTGTATTTCACCCAAGTCCTTGTGGTGAGATACACACTGTAGGTAGAGACAGTTGAGTTGTGTGTGTAGCAGTCTTATGGCTTGGGGGTAGAAGCTTTCAGGGTCCTTTGGTTTCAGACTTGGTGCATCGATACCGCTTGCAGTGCGGTAGCAGAGAGAACAGTCTATTTTAACAGAATAGTACTCAGTTGTCTTTGACAATTTTTAGGGCCTTCCTCTGTCACCGCCTGAAATAGAGGTCCTGGGTGGCAGGGAGCTCTGCCCCAGTGATGTACTGGGCCGGACGCACGACCTACCCTCTGTAGGGCCTTAGGGCCAAGTAAAACATTATTTTTTTAATGGTGATGGGGGGTGGTACTTTGAATTTTTTTTCACGGATAGTACTTTAAAACTTGAAATACTTTGAGAATAAAGTTTAAATTATAATTTTTTTGAATAAAGTCAAAACACTATTTCGAGAATAAAGTGGCAATCTTTCGAGAATAGAGTGGCAATCTTTCGAGAATACAGTGGCAATCTTTCGAGAATGGAGTGGCAATCTTTCGAGAATAGAGTGGCAATCTTTCGAGAATACAGTGGCAATCTTTCGAGAATACAGTGGCAATCTTTCGAGAATACAGTGGCAATCTTTTGAGAATACAGTGGCAATCTTTTGAGAATACAGTGGCAATCTTTCGAGAATACAGTGGCAATCTTTCGAGAATACAGTGGCAATCTTTTGAGAATACAGTGGCAATCTTTTGAGAATAGAGTGGCAATCTTTCGAGAATAGAGTGGCAATCTTTCGAGAATAGAGTGGCAATCTTTCGAGAATAGAGTGGCAATCTTTCGAGAATAGAGTGGCAATCTTTCGAGAATAGAGTGGCAATCTTTCGAGAATACAGTGGCAATCTTTCGAGAATACAGTGGCAATCTTTCGAGAATACAGTGGCAATCTTTCGAGAATAGAGTGGCAATCTTTCGAGAATAGAGTGGCAATCTTTTGAGAATAAAGTGGCAATATTCAAGCATAAAGGCGTGGTTATATTTCCAAATGAAAGTATATATTGGGTTATTAATTGCATGCCTCCCTGGCTCCTTGTTGCTGTATGCCCACTGTTGACATGCCTGAGTTAGATGACTGGTGAAACGATACTTTAGAGCTGGCTTTAGTAACAAGGAAATCCTTGCTCTTTTAGCACATAATAGCCAGACGATTAATAACTATTAAGACCTGGAAGAGGTTGTGCCACAGATTGAGTGTTTCCAGAAGGAGGAACCACACGGACATGGATGAGGTATTTCATCCAAGTCCGTGTGGAGACGGGCGGGTTGTGTGTGTTTGCAGGTGTGTGTGTGTGTGTGTGTGTGGGCGGTAAAAAGTTTTGTGCAAAACAAACAAATGGCCACCAATCTAATGATCTAATACACTCTTTCAAAGAGGTGTCACTGCGCACTAATGCTTATCAATCACTCGCACGCACAAAATCACAATCTTGGCACTGTCACTGAATGCAAAGACAACTGTGATCTGAGTCCCTGTCAGTATGCCCTCAGAATTTGCTTAGACGTTCTGCTGCGTAGCCTAGGCAAAAACTTTGCAAAAATTCGGTGCTTAATGGCAACTGTTAAAGCGACCATTGTGCTTTACTAACAGTAGTATTCCCCCCGTATGGCAACTATCCTTCTAACAAATGTCGGCTAGTAGGACACGTGAGCAGCACCCCTAATAAAACAAATTATTTTGGAATCCTGGAGACCGGGATGTGTATGTCCCATGTCAAGCTGCTCTCCAAATTAGCTACAACACTGCTATTTTGCAGCCCATTATAAACCTATAGCGGCCCACTCGATTGAGTACCCTAGCCTGTAGGCTAATCGTGCGTTAATGTGGGCTAGTGAAAGTAAATTATAGGCCTATCCAAAGGCTGCCGGAGGCATAAACCATGAAGAAGGGGTTTTACACCAAGTGTCTGTAGGAGGAGATGCAACTCATTGCCCACTCCTGCACGAGCAAACCAGCTAATCTGAGGCACTGTTTGAATATATTAATGGAATGGATTCTCCCTTTCTTAAAATAATCATTGATCTAAATATAAGCCTATTAGACGATGATAGGCTATATGCTATAAAGAAATAATCACTGATCTGACATGGTCAGATGGTAGCCTAGGGTTTCCATCCGTGCTTCCCTACAGGGACCCGCAATCCTTTCCCACACAATCCGTGACCTACATTCACAAGATAATAAACCTAGGCCTATGAGGCTATATCATTTAAAGTGTAGTTTACATAAAACAGTCAAATGTGTAAATGAACCTTTCGTTTCAACATATAGGCTGCTGGCCAAGCTGTTATTCTCTAAAGTACAGTATGCATGGTGTTGGCATATGCAGGGTGCACCTCTTCGTGTCTGGCAAAGCACCATGGCCGTTCGGTAGAATGGTATTGCCTTGGCGATATCGTTTTGTGTGTCACACACACGCACACTTGCATACACACACACAACCCACTCTCTACCTATGTACTGTATGTAACCAGACGGACTTCTGTGGTTCCTCCGGTCCTAATACTTATAATAATATCATTATGATGTGCTACAGGAGAAAGGATTGCGTTGTTACTAAAGCCAAATCTAAAGTATAGTTTCACCAGGTCATGTAACTCAGATACGCGCACAGCAACAGGGAGCCAGGGAGGCTTGCAGTTAACCACATCCCCTATATAAATATAAATATGAATATAAATGTAACTGCGACTTCATTCTCAAAATGTCAACTTTATTCCTAAAATGTTGACTTTATTCTTCGAAACTACATTTTAATTTTATTCTCTAAATATTGACACATCATTCTCGAAATCATCAAAAAACACCGGCGTTTACTAAATGTTTATCTTCACTTGGAATACTCTTCCATACTAATGAGACCATGTTGATCTACCAATCTAACCTCTATTTTCTTCTTCTCCCATTTAGTCAAGTCGTGGTCGAGAGCCCTGTACGACCACTGCGGTCTCTGGTGCGGCCGTGTTTCATCTTCCTCCTCTTCCTGTCCACGGTCATCGTGATCATCCTCTTAGGTTTTCCTGACAGATTCTCCCAGACAGACTGGTGGAAAAACCTATCACTGTACACATACTACCATAGATGGACCAACCCCGACCGCCACCGTGGACCATCCCCAACCACCATTCCCCCAACCACAGTACCAGCCCCACCCTCAGCCACCATACGTCCGCTACCAACCAATCACTACCACTTTGGCTACCCTCGTAACTACCACTTCATCGTAGACGAACCGGACAAGTGTAATACCCAGACCCCGTTCCTGGTGCTGATAGTCCCCGTGGCGCCCGGTAACCTGGCCGCCAGGGACGCCATCCGCAGGACGTGGGGTAATGAGACCCTGGTGCAGGGGAAGAAGGTACAGACGCTATTCATGCTAGGACTTCCTGGAGGACTAGGTGCCCAGGAGCTGCAGGAGAAGGTTGGTCTTGATTGTTTTAGCTTTTTTTAGTGTTGTGTTTATTTTTTAAAAGTGTGTTGGGGTTGTTAATATTTAAATAGAGTTTGATTTGATTTTGATTTGATTGTGACTTGAGCTGACCTAACTTTGACTTTGTCTTGACTCTTGACTTTGATTTGAAGGTGAACCAGGAGAGCCAAGTGCATCATGATCTACTCCAGAGCAACTTCCTGGACTCTTACCTCAACCTCACCATTAAGACCATGGTGATTATGGACTGGCTGGCCACCCACTGCACCAATGCCACCTACGCCATGAAGATCGACTCAGACATGTTCCTCAACGTAGAGAACCTGATGACTATGTTGCTGAGACCGGACGTCCCCAAGGTTAACTTTATTTTTATTTTATTCAACCCAACCTCCACCTCTTTGGGGGACAGCTTTATTACTCTGTCTGTCTGTCTGTCTGTCTGTCTGTCTGTCTGTCTGTCTGTCTGTCTGTCTGTCTGTCTGTCTGTCTGTCTGTCTGTCTGTCTGTCTGTCTGCCTGCCTGCCTGCCTGCGCCTGCCTGCCTGCCTGCCTGCCTGCCTGCCTGCCTGCCTGCCTGCCTCTGCCTGCCTGCCTGCCTGCCTGTCTGTCTGTCTGACTAACGTCTGTCTGTCTGTCTGACTAACGTCTGTCTGTCTGACTAACGTCTGTCTGTCTGACTAACGTCTGTCTGTCTGTCTGTCTGTCTGTCTGTCTGTCTGTCTGTCTGACTTACTAAGTTTATTCTTTAAAAAAAAAAAAAATTCTATACAAAGATTAAATTCCTTCCCTATTTCCCAAGGTGAACTACCTGACAGGGATGCTGATGTGGGATCGCCCGGTCATCCGGAACCCCAACTCCAAATGGTATGTTCCGGTGGAGATGTTAGCCGACAACCGATACCCGACCTACACACTTGGTATGGGATACGTGTTCTCCAACGACCTGCCGGAGAGGTTCGTGGCGGTATCCAAGGACATCAAGCTTTTTAATATAGAAGACGCCTATGTTGGCGCCTGTATGAAGAAACTGGGCCTCTCGCCCACAAACTCACCAGATCCTTGGCAATGGAAGGCCTATCTCGGCAAGTACAATCGCTGTGAATTTTCCAAAGTCATCACCTATATTTTGAGCCGCCCGTCCCAGATAGTGGACTACTGGATGGACCTGAAGAAGACACCTGGTCCACCCTGTCCCTAGACACTGATCTAGTGTCCATTTGGTATTTTTCATCCTAATGGTCGAGTCTAAGTCTTTAGGTAGCCAAACAGATATATATACCTGTATATATCGATGAAAAAAACACAGCTGTAGCTCTGCCACCTTCCGCCTCAGATGTGGAAGGCTGACATCGGCGCATGTGGTGGATTGAGATGCAGCCCATGCAATAAAACAGATATCTCTAGCTTAAACAGACCGTTTCTGATGGGAATTTTTATGTTACGCTTATTCAATTTCCGCGTGGACATTGAATCTGGTACTAGTACTAAGTTTCACGGACTCTATCAGTGTCCGAGGGGCAGGTAGCTGAGCGGCTAGTGTTGTGCCAGTAACTGAAAGGTTGCTAGTTCAAATCCCCTAACAGACAAGGTGAAAAATATCTGTCGATGTGCCCTTGAGCAATGCACTTAACCCTAATTTCTTCAATGTTGATAATGACTGACCTTGGCTGTAACCCCATTCTTGGGGGGAGTTGAGATATGCAAAAAAAAAAGAAAAATCAAAGGTGTATAAAACAGACTTTTAGATGTGTGAACCAGGACAAATATAAGCACCTACCTTGTTAGGACTCAATTACCCATAATGACATTGGGTAGGGTGGGAAATAAAGATGGGTGGTGGTGGGGCTGGTCGGGATGATGAAGTTAGGTCATTGAGTAGTTCTGAACTTGTAATGACTGTCGGAATGGGATATCTGACTTTCAAAGTCTTCATTTACAATGGTGGAACATACTTTGCAAAGGGATCTTTTGTGATTTTGTGATCCCGAATCTCAGGAATCCAAACAAATCCAGACAGATAGGAGGATGGGATCAGCATCTGTCTAGTCTCTTGTGATAGATTAACACTTTCACAGGCCAAAACTCACACAAGATGTGTCTCTGTTCACATAAGATTTGTCTCTGTTCACACAAGATTTGTCTCTGTTCACACAAGATTTGTCTCTGTTCACACAAGATTTGTCTCTGTTCACACAAGATTTGTCTCTGTTCACACAAGATTTGTCTCTGTTCACACAAGATTAGTCTCTGTTCACACAAGATTTGTCTCTGTTCACACAAGATTTGTCTCTGTTCACACAAGATTTGTCTCTGTTCACACAAGATTTGTCTCTGTTCACACAAGATTTGTCTCTGCCCACACGATATTTGTCTCTGTGTTACATGATCATCTGTCTGCCAAATTCCATTGTGTTGTGACACCATTCGGGAGACGGTGTTCTAGAAACCAGTTGGGTAACCTGTAAGAAACACTGGTGAGAACCAAAAGCCATCCATTATGAATGATTCAGTCTCTAACTCTCAAAAACAATTGAAAGGAAGATTATTCTGTACATAAAAAAAATAGTTTTGTCAAGAAGTATTTGCCTAGTGAATTAACAGTAGCCCGTAGGCCTAGACCTTGCCCAAACCAAGTAGACCGATATAACAGTATCAAATATTTAACAGCATAATATATTTATTTTACTGGGTTCTTTTTCAATTCAGCGACATCTACATGAATAATTAAGTTACATATATTGTTCAACAAAGCCTCTTTTTATATCGGCATCAGTATATTAAGTCACACATTATGTTACACAAAGCTTCTCTCATCCTGTTTGCTTAGCATGACACTGTTCAAATGCTGTTTGACTTCTATGTACGTATTGCACAATTCATTTATTTGCAGAACAGTTGACTAAAACCTGGACAAGAATAAGGTGTGTTCCATTGTCAACGAAAGGAGTTCTGTTCTCTTCCATTGTCAACGAAAGGAGTTCTGTTCTGTTGTCAACTTCCACAATGAAAGGAGTTCTGTTCTGTTGTCAACTTCCACAATGAAAAGAGGAGTCCATCATTATTCTCAATGTCTGATGACTGGTGTAACAAAATAAGATGATATGAGTAATGACATTAGGAAGGTAATGCAGAAGGCTGCAGCCCTGGAAAGCTATGAATCACAGGAGGCTTGTGAGGGGAGGATGGCTCATAATAATGGCTGGAATGAAGGGAATTGTATCAACCACATGGGAAAAATGAGTTTGATACCATTCCATTTATTCCGTTCCAGCCATATGAGCCTGTCCTCCCCAATTCAGGTACAACCAGCCACCTGTGCTATGAATATGATGTGGCATGTGTGTCTATGTTCTTTGTTAAGGACATCATCGTTGTGACAATATGAACAATGATGATATTGAGATTATTTATGTTATGAAAAGCACAATAAAAGTTCAATAAATTATTTGTATTATTTACGATCATAATCATTGACATGGTGAATGCATTGCAGTTGACAACAGGGATCTTTAAAAAAAAGAGAGACAGGGTTTAACTGTCAGAGATTTGTCTCGTAGAAGAAAGGCTCTGTCGAAATGTTGACAATAAAGGCTACTTAATACTCTGTTCTCATGTGTTGGTTTCTCTTGTCCTACCAAATAAACTACCTGATGGAAGGAAAGTGGGTACATCCCCTATGGAACCTTATTTCCTACCCATAGGGCTCTGGACAAAAATAAGGCACTATATAGGGTGCCATTTGGAACACAGTAAGTGCTTGTGGTGAGAGAAAACGATGCTGAGTCATTCAACTCGTCAGGCAGGCCAGGCCGTCAGGCAGGCCGGTAGGCAAGCCTGTAAGACCTAATTCCTATTTTTAGACGTTGCCGAAGCCTGCCAGATCTTACAATGACTACATAGGTAATTTAAGTATCAGCTAACCACATATGTTATAGCAATTTGTCAGTCGTTGACGTGGCTTGCAACCAGTGGTTGTTGCGTCGCCTCGACAGCTGTGGAGCGCACCCTAGGTCTGTGAGACCTCTCTATTTGCTTGTTAGGTCATAACAAACCAGACCACCCATAACTAATGCCGCGTTCAAGTGCTAGTTGGAACTAGGAAACTCGGACCACCAGATTGCTTTCCAGCGGAAGTCATTCATTGTCAACGGAGCAGTCCGCAACAATGAGTTGGGGATGCGGCATTAGGCTGCACCGCATGTGTTCAATATTTTCAACTCGTGTATTGCTTTACCGTGCAGTGGTACAAACAGAAGTTCATAAACAGTCAAGCCAATTAGCTAACTATGTAACTACAAAGCTAACCACTTTGTTAGATACACTACATTACCAAAAGTATGTGGACACCTGCTCGTCAAACATCTCATTCCAAAATCATGGGCATTAATATAGAGGTGGTTCCTCCTTTGCTGATATAAGAGACTATACACTCTTATGGCAAGGCTTTCCAATAGATCTTGGAACATTCCTGTGGGGACTTGCTTCCATTCAGCCACAAGAGCATTAGAGGTTGGGGACTGATGTTGGGCGATTAGGCTTGGCTCGCAGTCTGCGTTCCAATCGATCTTTACAGTTGGCACTATGCATGGGGGCAGGTAGCGTTCTCCTGGCGTCCGCCAAAGCCAGATTCATCCGTCGGACTGCCAGATGGTCACAATAACAGCACTTACAGTTGACTTGTTGGAAAGGTAGCGTCCTATGACGGTGCCACGTTGAAAGTCACTGAGCTCTTCAGTAAGGCTATTCTACTGCCAATGTTTGTCTATGGCGATTGCAAGGCGGTGTGCTCGATTTTATACACCGGTCATTAACAGGTGTGGCTGAAGTGGAAGGGGTGTCCACATACTTTTGTATATATAGTGTATATCCAAATTGGACATTAATAACCACATTCAGGGCCTGTTACATTATATACCTCATGACGGATTTGAGGAATATCCACTTTGTTTGATCAGATTTGTTGAATGTGCGCAAATCCGGCGTCCTTCTATCCCCAACCCTCTGTGTTCCATTGACCTCTTCGCCACATCTATAGAACATGCATGTTTTTCTGTGATGCAAAGTGTCAGCTATATACAGTTGAAGTTTATATGCACTTAGGTTGGAGTCATTAAAACAAATTTCTTGTTATTAACAAACTATAGTTTTGACAAGTCGGTTAGGACATCTACTTTGTGCATGACACAAGTCATTTTTCCAACAATTGTTTACAGACAGATTATTTCACTTATAATTCACTGTATCACAATTCCAGTGGGTCAGAAGTTTACATACACGAAGTTGACTGTGTCTTTAAACAGCTTGGACTATTCCAGAAAAGTATGTCATGGCTTTAGAAGCTTCTGATTGGCTAATTGACATAATTTGAGTCAATTGGAGGTGTATCTGTGGATGTATTTCAAGTCCTACCTTCAAACGCAGTGCCTCTTTGCTTGATATCATGGGAAAATCTAAAGAAATCAGCCAAGACCTCAGAAAAACAATTGTAGACCTCCACAAGTCTGCTTCATCCTTGGGAGCAATTTCCAAACACCTGAAGATACCACGTTCATCTGTACAAACAATAGTACACAAGTATAAACACCATGGGACCACACAGCCGTGATACCGCTCAGGAAGGAGACGCGTTCTGTCTCCTAGAGATGAACGTACTTTGGTGCGAAAAGTGCAAATCAATCCCAGAACAACAGCAAAGGACCCTGTGAAGATGCTGGAGGAAACGGGTACAAAGTATCTATATCCACAGTAAAACGAGTCCTATATCAATGTAACGGATGTGAAACGGCTAGCTTAGTTAGCGTGGGCGCTAAATAGCGTTTCAATCAGTGACGTCACTTGCTGTGAGACCTTGAAGTAGTAGTTCCCCTTGCTCTGCAAGGGCCGCGGCTTTTGTGGAGCGATGGGTAACGACGCTTCGTAGGCGTCAGTTGTTGATGTGTGCAGAAGGTCCCTGGTTCGCGCCCGGGTATGGGCGAGGGGACGGTTTAAAATTATACTGTTACATCAACATAACCTGAAAGGCCACTCAGCAAGGAAGAAGCCACTGCTCCAAAACCGCCATAAAAAAAACAGACTACAGTTTGCAACTGCACATAGGGACAAAGATAGAGAAATGTCCTCTGGTCTGATAAAACAAAAATAGAACTGTTTGGCCATAATGATCATCGTTATGTTTGGAGGATAAGGGGGGAGGTTTGCAAGCCGAGGAACCATCCCTACCGTGAAGCACGGGGTGGCAGCATCATGTTGTGCTGGTGCTTTGCTGCAGGAAGGACTGGTGCACTTCACCAGTCACGGTATGGCCATTGGAGTGGCCATCACAAAGCCCTGACCTCAATCCTATAGAAACGTTTTGGGCAGAACTGAAAAAGTGTGTGTGAGCAAGAAGGCCTACAAACCTGACTCAGTTACACCAGCTCTTTCAGGAGGAATGGGCCAAAATTCACCCAACTTATTGTGGGAAGCTTGTGGAAGGCTACCCGAAATGTTTGACACAAGTTAAACAATTTCAAAGCAATGCTACCAAATACTAATTGAGTGTATGTAAACTTCTGACCCACTGGGAATGTGATGAAAGAATTAAAAGCTGAAATAAATAATTCTCTCTACTATTATTCTGACATTTCACATTCTTAAAATAAAGTGGAGATCCTAATTGACCTAAGGCAGGGAATTTTTACTCAGATTAAATGTCAGGAATTGTGAAAAACTGAGTTTAAATGTATTTGCCTAAGGTGTATGTAAACTTCTGACTTCAACTGTACAATACATTTCTATCTCGAACTTTATAGAATGCTCAATTTAGAACAGATATACTTTTCATTCAGTGCAATCTTTTCAGGTCTATACAATACATGTATATCTGTCAGTTGTGGCCTCTCCTTTCCTGGAGCCAGGTACGTGGTGTGTGGGAGGGGCTGTGGAGAATACAAAACAAAAGCCACCCAACCTACAGTGGCTCCTTCTCTACCTGTGGGCAGCCAATTATTTGCTCATTTCACCATCGTCAACATGCATTGAGGAAGAAGAAAGAAGACGTCAACCATGCGCCAATCTCGTTGAGCGTCATGAGCCGGATTTGATACAAAAAAACATGAGGTATGTGTCAATTAAAGCTGGAGTTTGTTTGTAGACATTGCGACATTATTTTGAGGGTGTGTATTAGTTATATTTCACGCTATTATGATCCAGTCATATGGGATTACACTGAACGTCATCAAATATAGTTTCCCGGTTGTAGAGTATGTTACTGGATGTGGGCAAACTTTAGTTCCAGTTTATGCCAGCCCAGTGCTAACACGCCTTATTCAAATAAACCGACTGAAGCCACAATGATGACCGGTGTTTTAGTGCTGGGGTGTAACAACAGCCAGCACACCTAGTAACTAGAGCGGTGTTGGATATCCATGGTCTAGGGGTGGGCAATTCCAGTCCTCGAGGGCCTGATTGGTGTCACAGTTTTGCCCCAACCCCAGCTAACACACCTGACTCCAATAATCACCTAATCATGATCCTCAGTTTAGAATGCAATGTGATTAATCAGGTGTGCTCTCTCGAGATGGAGAAAGTGTGACACCAATCAGGCCTCCCTGGACTTCTAACACTTGTCTGTCTTTTATGCGATTTAATTATGTGATTGTCAGACAGCCAAGGAATAGTTATTGTAGTCTAACTACACCACCAGTACACCAGACGCAATTGTCTTCGTAACAAACTCCTACACAAAGGGCAAAGCAAACCGTGGTCATGCAATATAGCCTACTCTTGGTGCTTTCAAGACATCTGATAACATGACCCTGCTGCAACAGGTGCCATCTCTAATTTCTTTCCTTATATAGTTTATCAATTTGTCTGATCATGCACCAGTGACCATCTATAACTACTGTATGTTGCACCAGAGAGAGCTACTGTGAAAACCTCAACTTTGATTTCATGCTGTTCAACTGCACATAACACAATGCCACTTCTCTTTTAGGCAGGCTATATTTTTTTCATTGATAATAACTGCAGACATGCACATGGTCTTATAGAAGTATAGTATATGAGAGAATAATTAAAAATATTAATTTTAATCTTAATGATATATTCATGTTTGCTGTGTAAGGGGTGATTTCAAGAAATGTTTATACATTCAAATGGTACTTCTGTACAACAGTGTGGCAAGAACCATTGACCCACTCTTTTTATCCTTTCTCTCTTCATCAGCCCAGCTCTGATGCAATCCTGTACAGCCCTTTCTGGAAGGCTGTATAGAAGACCCTGTTTTCTATTCATCCTGGTGGCAGTGGCTGTCTCCGTGACCTACACCACCTTCGCCTTGAATTGGTGGAATGACCCACAGCGACCCTCGGTAATCAGTCACACTGGAAAGATTGCTGATGATGATCAGGTGAACCCGCGTGTCTTGACCAATCGGAATGGTGTCCAATGGGAGGATCCCGGGCGGTACCACGTGGCATACCCGCGGGGATACAAATTCATAATGGATGAGCCGGAGAAGTGTCGGACCGGGAATCAGGCCCCGTTCCTGGTGCTGATGGCCCCCGTGGCGCCTGGTAACCCTACTGGAAATTTCACACAAGATTAACACATTCTGTTTGCAATTCTAACATGATCCATTGCATGTGAAGTGATAACCTGTTTCCAATATATTTTAAATGTATGTGTATGTATGTGTATGTGTATGTATGTATATGTATGTGTATGTATGTATATGTATGTGTATGTATGTGTATGTATATGTATGTGTATGTATGTATATGTATGTGTATGTATGTGTATGTAGGAACTAAAAATGCAATCCAAACTAGCTTTTTTTTTCAGGTGTTTGTGAAAGTCGACTGGAAGAAATTGTTACAGTAAAATGTGTTATTGTGTAATTATTGTATTTCCAACACGTTTTTAACATGTACATTTCCGGTAGGTAACCTGGCCTCCAGGGACGCCATCCGCAGGACGTGGGGTAATGAGACCCTGGTGCATGGGAAGAAGGTACAAACGCTATTCATGTTAGGACTTCCTGGAGGACCAGGTGCCCAGGAGCTGCAGGAGAAGGTTGGTCTTGAATGTTTTAGCTTTTTTAAAAAAATTTTATTAAGTGCGTTGGGCTTGTTAATATTTAAATAGTTTGATTTGACTTGAGTTGATTCTGTTCTGATTCGAAGGTGAACCAGGAGAGCCGGGTGCACCACGACCTCCTCCAGAGCAACTTCAAGGACACCTACCATAACCTGACCATCAAGACCATGGTGATCCTCGAGTGGCTCGTCTCGCGGTGCCCTGAGGCCTCCTACGCCATGAAGATTGACTCAGACGTGTTCCTCAACGTCCAGAACCTTGTCTCCATGCTGGTCAACCCTGACACTCCCAAACAGAACTACATGACCGGTCTAGTCTGGTGGCACAGCCCGGTGCTGAGAAACCCCAACAACAAGTTCTTCCTGCCTTATGAGGTGATGGCTGAGTCGGAGTATCCTCCGTACCCTCTGGGGTTTGGCTACATCATGTCCATGGACCTCCCCAAGAAGATCATGGGGGTCACTCCACAGATCAAGGTATGTTGAGCTTCTGTATTTTGCTAAGCAAATGTTCCTATGTATGGGACTTAAAGTATTATTTTTTCTTTATTTCTCTCATTCATTGGTAACACTTTATTGTTATGTAGCATTCACAAAGCATGTCATTATTTAATTAATCCTGCCATTCATCCATCCATTTAATTTCATTCAAGCCCATCTACATCGAGGATGCCTACCTGGGGATGTGTCTGAAGCGACTGGGCATCTCCCCCACCAATCCTCCCAGAAAGTCACTCTTTGACGTCAACCCCATCTACAGCTACGGACGCTGCAAACTGTCCACCGTGGTTGCCGTGACGACGACCAAAGTGAGCCAGCTGCTGAGGTACTGGCAGGACTACACAAGGCCCGGCCCGCCGTGCTGAGAGGGTAATCACCACAGCAAACATTGCTTCTTCCTGTTTGGAAAACGGAATTCATGAAGACACTTCCTGTATGTTTCCCTTCCTGGAAATGTTGAATTGGAACTTTGGGTAAGAGACATTGGCTCTTGCATAAGAGACATCCGTTCACTCTTGTTGGGAGATCCATAGGTTGTTTGGTATTTTGCTAATGTATACCTCAACCCTTCCCTTTACATTGACTGTGGTGCAGTGAAGGAGGTGGTGTTGGAGATGGCTTATTGGGCCTGTCTCAATACCTTTCAACTGTCACATGCTGCAACAAAAAGATCCCAAGCTGCATATTTGTATCATACCTGAGAGCCTTAAGACTGGATCCTATCAGATCTGCGCTAGCCGACACCCGCATAGTGGTTGTATTGGTGTCGGAGGTGGCACTGTCAAATCCACAAGCGGCTCCCGGCACTATACCTAAAGTGGACATTGCCATTGGCTGACACATATTGTGTTATTTTATGGTTGGTTATGACCCCTACATCAATAGCCTACGTGTCAACAGTATGTTTATGTTATATAGTATTGTTGAGAAATTTAGAGTTACTTAGAAATGTCCTTGTTTTGGGGTGAAAAACACTTTTTATCCATTAAAATAACATCAAATTGATCAGAAATACAGTGTAGACATTGTTGATGTTGTAAATTACTATTGTAGCTGGAAACGGCTGATTTTATTTATTTTTTAAATTTTACCCCTTTTTCTCCCCAGTTTCGTGGTATCCAATTGTTTAGTAGCTACTATCTTGTCTCATCGTTACAACTCCCGTACGGGCTCGGGAGAGACGAAGGTTGAAAGTCATGCGTCCTCCGATACACAACCCAACCAAGCCGCACTGCTTCTTAACACAGCGCGCATCCAACCCGGAAGCCAGCCGCACCAATGTGTTGGAGGAAACACCGTGCACCTGGCAACCTTGGTTAGCGCGCACTGCGCGTGGCCCGCCACAGGAGTCGCTGGTCGGTAGGACATCCCTACCGATCAAGCCCTCCCTAACCCGGACGACGCCGGTTACAACAGAGTCTGGGCGTGAACCCAGAGTCTCTGATGGCACAGCTGGCGCTGCAGTACAGCGCCCTTAACCACTGCGCCACCCGGGAGGCCTCACAGCTGATTTTTTTAAAATGGAATATCTACATAAGCGTACAGAGGCCCATTATCACAGGGATGCAAACTAGTCACCTTTTGGCGAAATTTGCCATTTTGAATCCAAAATAGGTGACCTACGTGATTTGTGTAGATCTGATGCGAAAAGTTGTGTATGTGTGGTTGGGGTTGGATCACTACTGGCTGTAAGCGAATGAGTGATGCGCGTTTGGCGAAATACTGGCTGTATCCAAGGCTCAGCCAATCGTTTGCGTAACAACAGAATGCAGCGCAGCAAGCGACTGAAGAGACAACCAATTTGCTAGTTACAGCCAGTAGTGATCCAACCACACACACACACATATTTAGCGAGTATTCAGACCCCTCTAGCAACACAATTTCAAAAAATCGACTAGCAACTTTTTCTTTTGTTATTGAAGACTTTTGGAGACTAAAGTGAAAGCACGTATCCTTCTTACTCTTCTCAACGAGCAGCTGGTCCCTCCGCGTCCAGACTGCAAATGAACAGCGCATGCGGGAATCCGCCGCTAGCTGATCTCGCCCTGGCTTACATTCAGGGCGGGATGTAAATGTAAAATGTTCTTTGTCTAAAATAAATCACTGCATTTGACTCATACAGCCTCAGTCACTTACTCACCTTGTCCACTGTGTGTGTGTGCCTCTCTGTGACATAAGCTAAACATCTAGCTGGCTAGCTCATCATGTCTGTCTAAACTGTACACTCAAATACAGAAAGGAGTGGGAATCAAACCCTGAATTCAAAGGCTGGTTGAAGCCGTTTATTGGAGATGATACACGGGCATACTGCCTGTATTGTAAGGCTGATTTCTACTCCAAACTTAGTGATGTAAAAGAACACATGACAACTCAAAAACATACTCAAAAGGCAAAGCTTAAGTTCCATCCAAAACAAGCTGACATTAATGGTTAAAAAAACTTGACTCTGCAAAAAAGGCTGAGGCCACCATGGCATTAGCTATCGCTGAACACTGTTCCATGCTGGCATGTGATCACATTGGAGAAGCATGTAGAGCTGCTTTCTCAGACTCCACCGCTGTTACCCACTTCAAAATGCTCAAATGATTAATGGTGTTCTAGCACCATACTTTCTGAACAAGTTGGTCCCAGATGTGGGTGACCAGCGTTTCAGCCCCCTCGGAGTCCATGGATGTAAGTCTTTCTAAGTACCTGGGGGTTGTGATAAGGTAGTTTAGTGACACCAAGCAGACAATTATATCAACATTTCTGGGGCTTGTTGAGTTGGAGGGAGGAGATGCCAAATCTATGGGGAGGAGATGCCAAATCTATAGGGAGGAGATGCCAAATCTATAGGGAGGAGATGCCAAATCTGTAGCCCATGCTGTTGTGGCTTTCCTCAGTGTTATCTTAAAGAGAAACTCCTGGGGATAGGGACTGACAATGCCTCTTATGACAGGGATTAACAATGGGGTCCATAAAGTGCTGAAGGAGGAGTATGGCCTCATCTGGTTCTTATTCGCTGTGTGTGCCACTCTCTGCAGCTTGCTGTAAGTCAGGCTTCCAATGACACCATCCCCCGTAGTGTGGCGTACTTGGTACGAGAGACTTATAACTGGTTTTCAGTGTCTCCAAAGTACAGGGAGGCCTACAAGGCCATATATGAAACCATCAGCTGTGGGGAGAAACCTTTACAGATAACCAAGGTGTGTGCCACACGTTGGCTCTCCATTGAATCCGTGGTTTCACGCATTTTGGACCGGTGGGAGGAGCTCAGGCTGCATTTCGCAGTCACCAAGTCCAGTGAACACTGCTACATGGCTGAGGGTTTATACTCCATGTACAGTGAACACTGCTACATGGCTGAGGGTTTATACTCTATGTACAGTGAACACTGCTACATGGCTGAGGGTTTATACTCCATGTACAGTGAACACTCCTACATGGCTGAGGGTTTATACTCCATGTACAGTGAACACTGCTACATGGCTGAGGGTTTATACTCCAAGTCCAGTGAACACTGCTACATGGCTGAGGGTTTATACTCCATGTACAGGGATCCTCAAAACATACTGTATCTGACTTTTTTGAAGTCAGTGCTGGGTGAGTGATAAGATAATTATGTTCTCCAGGTACATAACCCAATTGAATTATATTACTCTGTCTGCAAACCAGAATTTGTAAGATCCTGGTCGAATGAAACAAACGGAGGCCCAGCTAAAGTAGTTAAATGTTTATTCACGGAACGTTCTAAAGTAAAGAATACAACATTTTATACTGACTTCTCACACATACGCACACACTGTCTGTCTCACTACCTAGCCAACAGAGATAGTGACCTTGTCCTGCTACACACACTGTCTGTCTCACTACCCAGCCGACAGAGATAGTGACCCTGTCCTGCTACACACACTGTCTGTCTCACTACCCAGCCAACAGAGATAGTGACCTTGTCCTGCTACACACACTGTGTCTCACTACCCAGCCGACAGAGATGGTGACCTTGTCCTGCTACACACACTGTCTCACTACCCAGCCGACAGAGATGGTGACCTTGTCCTGCTACACTGTCTGTCTCACTACCCAGCCGACAGAGATAGTGACCTTGTCCTGCTACACACACTGTCTGTCTCACTACCCAGCCGACAGAGATGGTGACCTTGTCCTGCTACACTGTCTGTCTCACTACCCAGCCAACAGAGATGGTGACCTTGTCCTGCTACACACACTGTCTGTCTCACTACCCAGCCGACAGAGATAGTGACCTTGTCCTTGAGACGTACTCCCCGTTCTCTCCCAAATCTCTAGTCAGGTCGGCACCAAGCTCAGACAGTGTGTTTAAATACCATAAAGGCCTATTGTTTTACCCTAATTCTGACTAGGACTACACATTTATTGATTATGATTTTATACATTCTAATCAATTCCATACAATTATATGTTTCAGGGTGGAATATTCTAATCATTCAATTAACAGACCATTCTCACCCATCAGTGAGGTACAGTAGTGCTGGGTGAGGTACAGTAGTGCTGGGTGAGGTACAGTAGTGCTGGGTGAGAGCAAGTAGATCCTCTTAAGCTACTTGACAGCTTAAGAGGTGATCAAGTCTGTGAGCAGCAGGGTGCTGAATCCACTGGCAAATGTTGATGTACACAAAGAGCCAATAGATGGATACATCAGTCCCAAACCGTACCTTGGTTACCTTTTTGAGTCAAAGGCAGCTGAGCTCCACCTTGTACCTGAGGATGAAAACAATATCCGAAAGTGGTGTGTAGCCTTCACCATCTCCCTCACTATGGAGTTGTCCGGCAGTCTCACCCTCAACATTGAAGCATTGCCTCCCAGGTGGCGCAGTGGTTAAGGGCGCTGTACTGCAGCGCCAGCTGTGCCATCAGAGTCCCTGGGTTCGCGCCCAGGCTCTGTCGTAACCGGCCGCGACCGGGAGTTCCGTGGGGTTTTTATTTTTATTTTTTTAATAAAAAAATAAAAATAATTAACATTGAAGCATGTCAGTTTTCAATGTGGAGGAAACTCTAAAGCACAATAAGAGCCCTGGAGAAATAGAAAACATAGCCAAGCTCATTGGCTACTCCCCTGCAGAGATAGACAAGATAGTCCAGCAATGGCGTGCCATCCATCTTAGTAAATGGAATGAGACAAAAAACAAACTGAGCTTCTGGAGTGAGATTTGGAAGTTCAGGGATGCAGCTGATATCAACCCGTTTCAAGAACTTGCCATGGCTGCTGTGTCTGTGATGTCCTTGCCACAGTCGAATGCTGAAGTCGAGAGAGTATTCAGACAGATGAGTGTGGTAAAAAGCAAACTTAGACATCGGATGTCCTTGCAGACCCTTAACTCCATCCTGTACATTCGTTATGGGCTGAAGCTGTCTGGTGAGGCTTGCTATGAGCACCAGCTGCCTGATAATGTTTTGAAGCTTTTTGGTTCATCAGCTGCTTACTCATTTAAGTCAGCTCCCTCAGTTGCTGAACCTGCCATAGAGAGCCTTGACCAAAAAGACGATGACCCAGTCTTTCTGTGACCCAGTACAGCCTGTGTGTGTGGAGGGGGGTCTGGAAAAAACAACCATTAACCTGAATTAGAGCCTGACTAGTTACCATCATTTTCTCACATTGCCATTGCCCGTTTTGGTCCATTTAGATTAGATTGTTAATGTAGATTGTATGTTAAAAAAACAAACAAAAAAAATGGTATGGTTATAAATGTTCATGTTTTACTGTAACTTGTTGTATGCTCCACTCCACAGACCGGAACGGTTCCCAGTCCAGGGTCTCCGGCGACGGTCCCCAGCCCGGGGTCTCCGGTGATGATCCATGCAGTGATGGTCTCCAGCCCGGGGTCTCCGGCGACGGTCCACAGTCCGGGGTCTCCGGTGATGATCCATGCAGTGATGGTCTCCAGCCCGGGGTCTCCGGTGATGATCCATGCAGTGATGGTCCCCAGCCCGGGGTCTCCAGCGACGGTCCACAGTCCGGGGTCTCCGGTGATGATCCATGCAGTGATGGTCCCCGGGGGGGGGGGGTACTGTCACGCCCTGACCTTAGTTATCTTTGTTTTCTTTATTATGTTGATTAGGTCAGGGTGTGACATGGGGGATTGGTTTAGTTTTTGGATTGTCTAGGGGTTTATGTCTATGGTTGCCTAGATTGGTTCTCAGAGGCAACTGTTTATCATTGTTACACACACCTCTATGAAGAGAGAACACAACACCCTCCTACAACTCAACTCTCAGTGAAGTGAAAGAGGTATGGATTGTAGGTGCGAGTAAGGATTTACCGTTTACTAGGAATGTCTTCCTTCACACGGTAATATGGGGAAAAGGTGCTGGACGGAACCAAAGCAAAGAAAGTACATATCAAAGCCCCCCTCCTATCTTACCTGCCTAACCACTACTTACCTAACTAGCACCACCTGGTGCCCCTAACCAAAATACAGGGTGTGTTCCGCCCAGGTCTTACCTAGTGTGCCTGGACAGTGAATATACTATGGGTATGTATGCCCGCAGGCCTCTTGCCTAAACACTCCCTAGGTGCCTTCTCCCCTGGGAACAAATAAAACAGGAGAACAAACTATTTCAATGATCAAAACAGAGCGTCCTATTGACACATACCAGACATACCCAATCAGCTCCCTCAGCAACAACATAGTACATACCAAATCGCTTTTTGAGAAACAACCAACACTATATAACCCTCAGCTCCCTGAAAAACGACAAACACAGCTCTCAGCAATTGAATTCTCTATATCACAATCAATCTCCCCTGAGCAACAGAACACTGATTTGTATACAGCTGTAAAAAGTGTTGGTAATTGACCGCAGCTGCGTTCTTCTCCAATTAGCCATGGTGTCAACCAATCAGCTGCTTGAGGGGATTTCAGGAAGCCATCCTGAAACAAACACGTAACAAACCACAACACAGAAACTTGGGAACTTAACAGTTGTCTCTGATTGGGGACCATATCTAGGTAGCCATATTCCTTGGGTATTTCGTGGGTTATTGTCTATGTATAGTTGCATGTCAGCACTCGTGTTTATAGCTTCACGTTTGTTTTGTTGTTTTGTATAGTTGAAGTGTTCTTCGTTTATTAAAAGAAGAATGTATGCTTATCACGCTGCGCCCTGGTCTCATCATTACGACGAACGTGACAATACCCTGACTCTGCTTGCACAGAATGCAAGAGAAGTGACACAATTTCCCTAGTTAAAATAAATTCATGTTAGCAGGCAATATTAACTAAACGGATGATCGCCGCATGTGTGGTTCCCACCGTGAAGCATGGAGGAGGTGTGATGGATTGGGGGTGGTGACACTGTCTGTGATTTCTTTAAAATTCAAGACACACTTAACCAGTATGGCTACCACAGCATTCTGCAGCAATATGCCATCCCATCTGGTTTGCGCTTAGTGGGACATCATTTGTTTTTCAACAAGACAATGACCCAACACACCTCCAGTTTCTGTAAGGGCTATTTGACCAAGAAGGAGAGCGATGGAGTGCTGCATCAGTTGACCTGGCCTCCACAATCACCCGACCTCAAGTCAATTGAGATGGTTTGGGATGAGTTGGACCACAGAGTGAAGGGAAAGCATCCAACAAGTGCTCAGCATATGTGGGAACTCCTTCAAAACTATTGGAAAAGCTTTCCAGGTGAAGCTGGTTGAGAGAATGCCAAGAGTGTGCAAAGCTGTCATCAAGGCAAAGGGGGGCTACTTTGAAGAATCTCAAACATCAAAATATATTTTATATTTAACACTTTATTTTTGGTTACTACATGATTCCATATGTGTTATTTAATAGTTTTGATGTCTTCACTATTATTCTAAAATGTTGAAAATAGTAAAAATAAAGAAAAACCCTTGAATGACTAGATGTATCCAAACCTTTGACTGATACTGTACATAAGGTGTATCTTTTAGAAACCAAATGTGGGGTATCATGTATGCTACACTCATAGATAAAAAGGGTTGTTAGGCTGTCCACATAGGAGAAAGCTTGAGGAACCCTTTTTGGTTCCAGATAAAACCCTTTCCACAGAGTTCTACATGGAACCCTGAAAGGTTCTTCTACCTGAAACCAAAATGTTTCTATGGAGAATTACCCTTCAGGGACTCTTTTTTTCTAAGAGTGTAGTTTTTACAGTAAAATAAAGGAATATAATGTTTTCATGTTTTGTGCTCAATACCAGAGGTATTCAACTCTGACCCTACGAGGTCTGGAGCTTGCTGTTTTTCTGTTCTACCTGATAACTAACTGCAGCCACCTGGTGTCCCAGGTCTAAATCAGTCCCTGATCAGAGGGGAGGAATGAAAAAAACGCAGTGGAACTGGCTTCGAGGTCCAGAGTCTAGTATACTCTGGATTCTGACACATTATTGTGTAGTGAAAGTGCACCACCTAAAGGCCTGTCTTCATTATGCTATTTGATTCATTGTAAACACATTTACTAAGCATTTGTACCAGTGTAGTTTGGACCTCTTCTGTTTCAAATAGTGCTGTCCACTCCAATCTCCTCATCCATGGAACAAACATCAGTAAAATGAACTTCACCTAGGAAACATTCTCCATCTGACAGACTGGTACGTCGTCTTAGGTTATTGACACAGTAATGATGCAACAAAACTCTTCGAAATGAAACTTTTATTGAGACATGATCCATCTACTGACACATTCTGGAATGTTGACATATTATCCTGTGTTGGAGGCAGTGGAGGCTGGTGATGGAGAAATAAGGAGGGCTCATTGTAATGACTGGGATGGAATGAATGGAACGGTATACAAACACCTGCAATTTAAAGTGAATAAATTATCATAAGTCTATTCTATAATAGTATTACGTGTTGAACCTCTCCTCGCCATTTCTCCACTACCAGCCTCAACTGATTGGATGTGTGTTGAGTTTGAACGGTTGTTACAGCAACTTCATTGGCTTGTGTAATTTAATCGTACTACCACCAGGGGGTGCCCAAACATCAGGTATAGTAAAGAAGACATGCAGGAGAATGCTTTAATAATTTTACCAGTGTGACCACGACATAGACATTTAACATACAGTGGGGCAAAAAAGTATTTAGTCAGCCACCAATTGTGCAAGTTCTCCAACTTAAAAAGATGAGAGAGGCCTGTAATTTTCATCATAGGTACACTTCAACCATGACAGACAAAATTAGGAAAAAAAATCCAGAAAATCACATTGTAGGATTTTTAATGAATTTAATTGCAAATTATGGTGGAAAATATGTATTTGGTCAATAACAAAAGTTTATCTCAATAGTTTGTTATATACGTTGTCTGTAAGTCTTCGCAAGGTTTTCACACACTGTTGCTGGTATTTTGGCCCATTCCTCCATGCAGATCTTCTCTAGAGCAGTGATGTTTTGTGGCTGTTGCTGGGCAACACGGACTTTCAACTCCCTCCAAAGATTTTCTATGGGGTTGAGATCTGGAGACTGGCTAGGCCACTCCAGGACCTTGAAATGCTTCTTACGAAGCCACTCCTTCGTTGCCTGGGCGGTGTGTTTGGGATCATTGTCATGCTGAAAGACCCAGCCACGTTTCATCTTCAATGCCCTTGCTGATGGAATGAGGTTTTCACTCAAAATCTCACGATACATGGCCCCATTCATTCTTTCCTTTACACGGATCAGTCGTCCTGGTCCCTTTGCAGACAAACAGCCCCAAACCATGATGTTTCCACCCCCATGCTTCACAGTAGGTATGGTGTTCTTTGGATGCAACTCAGCATTCTTTGTCCTCCAAACACGACGAGTTGAGATTTTACCAAAAAGTTATATTTTCGTTTCATCTGACCATATGACATTCTCCCAATTTTCTTCTGGATCATCCAAATGCTCTCTAGCAAACTTCAGACGGGCCTGGACATGTACTGGCTTAAGCAGGGGGACACGTCTGGCACTGCAGGATTTGAGTCCTTGGCGGCGTAGTGTGTTACTGACGGTAGGCATTGTTACTTTGGTCCCAGCTCTCTGCAGGTCATTCACTAGGTCCCCCCGTGTGGTTCTGGGATTTTTGCTCCCCGTTCTTGTGATCATTTTGACCCCACGCGGTGAGATCTTGCGTGGAGCCCCAGATCGAGGGAGATTATCAGTGGTCTTGTATGTCTTCCATTTCCTAATAATTGCTCCCACAGTTGATTTCTTCAAACCAAGCTGCTTACCTATTGCAGATTCAGTCTTCCCAGCCTGGTGCAGGTCTACAATTTTGTTTCTGGTGTCCTTTGACAGCTCTTTGGTCTTGGCCATAGTGGAGTTTGGAGTGTGACTGTTTGAGGTTGTGGACAGGTGTCTTTTATACTGTTAACAAGTTCAAACAGGTGTCATTAATACAGGTAACGAGTGGAGGACAGAGGAGCCTCTTAAAGAGGTTACAGGTCTGTGAGAGGTTACAGGTCTGTGAGAGCCAGAAATCTTTCCACCTTGCCTGCTCAGGGATTAGAACTGTCCCAACCCCACTAACCTCTAGGGTACCTGCTGCATGAGGAGAGGAGGTGCGTAGCAGAGAGGAAGCGCGTAGAGGAGAGGACGCGTGTAGAGGAGAGGAGGCGCGTAGAGGAGAGGATGCGCGTAGAGGAGAGGAGGCGCGTAGAAGAGAGGAGAGGAAGCGCGTAGAGGAGAGGAGGCGTGGAGAGGAGAGGATGCGCGTAGAGGAGAGGAGGCGCGTAGAAGAGAGGAGAGGAAGTGCGTAGAGGAGAGGAGGCGTGGAGAGGAGAGGAAGCGCGTAGAGGAGAAGAGGCACGTAGAGGAGAGGAGAGGAGGCGCGGAGAGGAGAGAGTTTTACTGGGGAGAAGAAGAGCATATAGGGAATTTGCTGTAGATAAATCAATGTACCGGTTTTAAGAGCAGATTCTCCATGGAATTCCCCCAAGATAAAGAGCCTACACGCCATAGTAAGACTGGTGTGTGTGTCGCTGGCACGAAGGACCAGCAATGTTTACGATCACACACACACATTCTCAATCAACTTTAGATAAAGACTAAGCCAGACCAATAAGTGGTAAAGTCAAGATGTAGACAGACACATCTTCACACACTGATCTAAGGTCATTTTGTAAGGTTTTCTGTCAATGGTAAGGTTGCCATTTGATGCTGTTGTTCAAATAACACTCTAAAGAGATCCATCTCATTTTTCAATCCTATGTCTCTAAAGTCTGATCTATGGTCAGTTTTGAAAATTGCCTGCTGATGGTTAGGATTTGAGGGAGGGTAAGCTGATCCTAGATCTGTGCCTAATGGGTCCTTCTAGCAACAAGCGCCATGTCATTCTTCTCTACCATTATCTATCACCTTGCTGCCGTTTCGAGACTATGGCAGGGAATTTATCGAATTGAGCCTGAATACTGTAAAGATATTGATCATGATAGACCACGGTACTATCTGAGCCTGAATACTGTAAAGATATTGATCATGATAGACCACGGTACTATCTCAGCCTGAATACTGTAAAGATATTGATCATGATAGACTACGGTACTATCTGAACCTGAATACTGTAAAGATATTGATCATGATAGACCACGGTACTATCTGAGCCTGAATACTGTAAAGATATTGATCATGATAGACCACGGTACTATCTGAGCCTGAATACTGTAAAGATATTGATCATGATAGACCACGGTACTATCTGAGCCTGAATACTGTAAAGATATTGATCATGATAGACTACGGTACTATCTGAACCTGAATACTGTAAAGATATTGATCATGATAGACCACGGTACTATCTGAGCCTGAATACTGTAAAGATATTGATCATGATAGACCACGGTACTATCTGAGCCTGAATACTGTAAAGATATTGATCATGATAGACCACGGTACTATCTGAGCCTGAATACTGTCAAGATATTGATCATGATAGACCACGGTACTATCTGAGCCTGAATACTGTAAAGATATTGATCATGATAGACCACGGTACTATCTGAGCCTGAATACTGTAAAGATATTGAGTATGATAGACCACGGTACTATCTGAGCCTGAATACTGTAAAGATATTGATCATGATAGACCACGGTACTATCTGAGCCTGAATACTGTAAAGATATTGATCATGATAGACCACGGTACTATCTGAGCCTGAATACTGTAAAGATATTGATCATGATAGACCACGGTACTATCTGAGCCTGAATACTGTAAAGATATTGATCATGATAGACCACGGTACTATCTGAGCCTGAATACTGTAAAGATATTGATCATGATAGACCACGGTACTATCTGAGCCTGAATACTGTAAAGATATTGATCATGATAGACCACGGTATTATCTGAGCCTGAATACTGTAAAGATATTGATCATGATAGACCACGGTACTATCTGAGCCTGAATACTGTCAAGATATTGATCATGATAGACCACGGTATTATCTGAGCCTGAATACTGTAAAGATATTGATCATGATAGACCACGGTACTATATGAGCCTGAATACTGTCAAGATATTGTAGTTTCTGAGGGAGAGTTGACTGTATCAGTGGCCTGGTTTATATTCTGTCTCCTCTGTCATTCTATCGGTCTGAATCTCTCTTTCTCTCTCTCTTCCCCCTCTCTTTCTCCCCCCTTTTATTGTATCCCTCCCTGTGTATCTCTCCAACTCTCTTATTCCCTCCCTCTTAAAAAGAAACTGTTGTCTCTCCCTGCCGCTGTCATCTCCTCCCTCCTGGTGATGTGTAGCTGGGACCTGCCTGCCTTTCTGTCTGTCTGCCAGCCTCTACCATTCCCACTACTCCCCAGTGTGGCTGTCTGCCAGACTCTACCATTCCCACTTCTCCCCAGTGTGTCTGTCTGCCAGCCTCTACCATTCCCACTTCTCCCCAGTGTGTCTGTCTGCCAGCCTCTACCATTCCCACTTCTCCCCAGTGTGGCTGTCTGCCAGACTCTACCATTCCCACTTCTCCCCAGTGTGTCTGTCTGCCAGCCTCTACCATTCCCACTTCTCCCCAGTGTGTCTGTCTACCAGCCTCTACCGTTCCCACTTCTCCCCAGTGTGTCTGTCTGCCAGCCTCTACCATTCCCACTTCTCCTCAGTGTGTCTGTCTACCAGCCTCTACCATTCCCACTTCTCCCCAGTGTGTCTGTCTACCAGCCTCTACCATTCCCACTTCTCCCCAGTGTGTCTGTCTGCCAGATTCTACCACTACCACTTCTCCCCAGTGTGTCTGTCTGCCAGCCTCTACCATTCCCACTTCTCCCCAGTGTGTCTGTCTACCAGCCTCTACCATTCCCACTTCTCCCCAGTGTGTCTATCTGCCAGCCTCTACCATTCCCACTTCTCCCCAGTGTGTCTGTCTGCCAGCCTCTACCATTCCCACTTCTCCCCAGTGTGTCTGTCTGCCAGCCTCTACCATTACCACTTCTCCCCAGTGTGTCTGTCTGACAGGCCGCACCATTCCCACGTCTCCCCAGTGTGTCTGTCTGCCAGACTCTACCATTACCACTTCTCCCCAGTGTGTCTGTCTGCCAGACTCTACCATTACCACTTCTCCCCAGTGTGTCTGTCTGCCAGACTCTACCATTACCACTTCTCCCCAGTGTGTCTGTCTGCCAGACTCTACCATTACCACTTCTCCCCAGTGTGTCTGTCTACCAGCCTCTACCATTACCACTTCTCCCCAGTGTGTCTGTCTGCCAGACTCTACCATTCCCACGTCTCCCCAGTGTGTCTGTCTGCTAACCCTTACTCACCACTGATCCTGGACAGTATTCATGGTATGGGCTTGGTCGGTGTGTGTGTGTGTATGAGGGGGTGGGGCAGTTTTGTGTGTGTTCTTTTTTATACATGCACAGAGCCCTATGGTTCTCCTATCTTCTGATCTGTCTCCCACCTTCCACCAGCTCATGTCAAACAGTGTTCTCTCTCTGTCTCTGCCTCTCTCTCTCTCTCTCTCTCTTGCTGCCTCTCTCTCTCTCCCTCTCTCTCTGCCTCTCTCTCGCTGCCTCTCTCTCTGTCTTTTATCACATTTTCTACTTTGTTGCTCTCCTACTGGAGGATGAGGGTAGCCTGTGGGATTGGAGTGGGGGTAGGAGGTCTGGGTTTTGGGGAAGGTAGGGAGAGAGGTAAAGGGTTAGGTGGGAGCCGGACAGTAGGGGGCTGTGCCTCTGGCCAGGCCCAGGTTATGTTTATGGCGCTGCTCTCGGGGTGACTGGGAGGACGTCTGGTCTGAATGGGGGTGGGAGTTAGGGGGGCTATGAGAATGGTGGAGGTAGAACCGGGGAAGAGGAGGACACACCTGGTTTGTATGGGTAGATGGGGGTTGGAAGGGTAGGAGGCATGTGTGTATGCGAGTGTGTGTGTGTTGTGTGGATGTGCATGTTCCATCAACACCCAGCCCCTGGCTGCCCTCACTAAAACTTCTCCCTCCAAAAAGCACTTCATGAAATCTCATTGTACTAGAACGTTTAGAATTTCCTTGTTTTGTTTTTTTTCTGACATTTTATTCATTGTCTGAAACCAGTTCTGCGCAGGGGACAGGAGAGCTGTTGTCTCGAGGCAGCTGTGTGTGAGTGTGCAGAGCCAGCCGTCTGTCTGTTGATCTGGACGTAAATGTACTCTGTCACCATTCAGGAATAGATAACATCACAACAAGCCTGGGCCCACATCCCAAAACATACACAGATAGCTAGCTATAATACACTCACATCAAATAAAGAATCATGTCCTCGTTTTGTAAGATACACATAAATAATGGGGAAAAAAGGTTTTCCTGTTCTGTTCATCCCCTTCTTCTGGAAAACAACTGAGAGGATCAAAGGAAGAAAGAGAGGAGGAAAAAATGTCCCTTGTCTGGTGTGGAGGGAGGGAGGGAGGGTGGGAGGGAGGGAGGGAGGGAGGGAGGGAGGGAGGGAGGGTGGGAGGGAGGGAGGGAGGGAGGGAGGGAGGGAGGGAGGGAGGGAGGGAGGGAGGGAAGGAAGGAAGGAAGGAAGGGGAGAGAGAGAAATAATTAGAATGTATGGTCTGCTTGGCATCTTTTCAGTTGGGCACAGTAGAGGCAGCTATAGACCAGCCAACCTGCCAGTCAATACTCTGGACACAGTAGAGGCAGCTATAGACCAGCCAACCTGCCAGTCAATACTCTGGACACAGTAGAGGCAGCTATAGACCAGCCAACCTGCCAGTCAGCGCTCTGGACACAGTAGAGGCAGCTATAGACCAGCCAACCTGCCAGTCAATACTCTGGACACAGTAGAGGCAGCTATAGACCAGCCAACCTGCCAGTCAATACTCTGGACACAGTAGAGGCAGCTATAGACCTGCCAACCTGCCAGTCAGCACTCTGGGAACAGCTGGAGCTCATTACCAACAATGCCCTCCTTCAGCAGGAACCAAACTGACGGGCTTCCCAGGTAATGCCTTTAAAATGAGCTGGCACTAAGAGAGGAATGGAGGACGGCCACACCTGGATTATGGTGTGTGTGCAGACAGAGTGAGACCTATCCAGGCATCCAATTAACATGTTTTTCTGGATCGTTTCCGCCACTTTCCGGAACAAGGCTGTTGGCTGTCGGCTGACTACAGACACAAACACACCAGGAAAAGAGAAGGAAAAGCAGAAACTGCCCCCTACAGATTGTTTGTTTGTGACTGTTCAACTATGGACAAACTATTGAACTAACTCTCCACTAGACCTCGTCCCAACACAAACTCTATCTTCATGTGAACCTAATTTGTGCACTTCCTAGTAAACAAGTTGATGTTGAGTTCCAGTAATCTTGGACTTGTTGCCTCTTCTACGGTTTTGTCTGGTCTCTTTGGCCAGTCAGTACATACAGGAGTGGTCAGTTCCCCTCCCACAGAATGGTCAGCATATTATACTGCCCTACCAAGCAAAATGGCAGTAACTGCTCATTCGGTCAAAAATGAGTTAATGTCTTTTTTGCAACATTTAATACATGCTTAATCATGTGGACAAGTCTCCTGTCTCTATTGTGTTGTGTTTTGGAGAAAATGGGGTCATGTTAGCAGTAACTTCATAACGTTACTGTGAAACCAAGGTAAATAAAAGCAATTTTTCTCAGTTCCAAGCTATGAGCAGTTACTGCCTTTTTTGCTGGTAGGGCAGTATAGTGGTTCTGGTCTGGACCCTCTACCAGGGAACCACACTGTTGGATGGTTGGACCAGACCGGCTGAGTTCCAAATTGCACCCTATTATTCCCTTATAGTGGACTTTCTTGTTGTTGTTTACCAAGTTCTGGTCAAGAGATGTTCCCTAAATAGGGAATAGGGTGCCATTTGGGATGCAACAGGCCCCATTGTTCATGTTTCTGAACCGCTGTGCTTGGAAACACAAAATGGACCATTAAATGATGACATATGACATTTTCACCAAAGCAGCAAAAGTATGTTTTTGTTTTTCATAGAAAGGGAGAAATTAGAGACTGTTTTATAGTTTTATCCAATTGTTTTATATCCTATCCAATTATATTTAATTGTTCATCATTTCCACGACCGTCATGACTGCCAAAACGATTTAAAAAAACGATGCAATTGAATTATTGTTAGAACAACACTATTGTCTCTGGAAAGATAACAGTTATAAATCAAATATCAAAGAAGAAAACTGGACAGAAAACTCTGATGCTCTCTACAGTTTAACACACTACTACACTCTAATCACTGCAGGCGATCTGGAAAAAATACTCATTTCGAAATTCTATGTGTTGAAATCCAAAAGCCAGCCCAAACTGTGTTCCTCACCACAATGTGAATGACGTCTTGTGAGTGGAAATGTGATGTGAAAATAGTAGCTTTTAAAAAACTGATATCACCACTGGCCTGTGAAGACGTGTGAAACAACTTATGTTCTTACTGTAACTACCTCGGTGGAGGTGAAGTCAGCAAATCATTTGTCTGGTTGCTGACATTGTTGAAGTGTCTGTACTAGTGACTGTAATCTTGCGTGTGTGTGTTTGTGTGTGTGTGTGTGTCAGTGGAGGCTGTTGAGGGGAGGATAGCTCATACTAATGGCTGTAAAGGAACAAATAGAATGGCATCAAATACATGGAAACCATGGAAACCATGTCAGATGTATTTCAAATGCAATTGTATTGGTCACATACACGTGTTTAGCAGATGTTATTGTGGGGGTAGCGAAATGCTTGTATTTGATATCATTCCACCTATTCCGCTCCAGCCATTAACAAGAGCCTGTCCTCCCCAGTTAAGACGCCAACAGCCTCCTGTGGTGTGTGTTCTTCTACAAACCACGATTATGAAGACTTCATACCAGGACCAGGCTCCTGTGGGTTTCCATAGCCATAGTGTTTATGGGTTTACACAGCCTTGTTGCATCTAGACGTTGATCTCAGGTCAGTTTTTCTTTTTCCATCCTAATAGTTAAGATTAGTGTTTGGGGAGGGTAAACTGTTCCTAGATCTGTGCCGATGGGCAACTTCTACGCTCACCATTGCTTCTATTGGGACTTATTTTGGGGTCAAGTCATTAAGGTAAAATTGGGATTTTGTATCCAGAGCATCTCGGACACATCTTGTGGATAATTGTGGGAAACATAAGTATGATTTTTACAGCTTCGTATAACTTTATTCTCAGACATCCTCCAGACCTCCAGGACCACCACTGTGGTTCCCACGATCCCAGTCGATGAGTCACTTTGTGGGCAGTGAGAACTAATAGAGGCCGAGGCTGTTCTAGGCCCCATGCTGAGACCTGGTCCCCTGATACATAAACACAAACACCCACATACAAACACGTATGTCATATGTAATGTATACTGTCCCCTCCCCCCAACACACACACACACACCAAGCTGTGAAAACAAACACAGCTGTTGGCTATGCTGGCTGCTCTGCTCTGTCTCTGCTGTGGATGCCAAGGGAACAGTGGTGTACTCTGATGTGTAAACCATAGGCATTATCACCATGCTACGACCCAGGGCATCAAAGCAGGAAAAGGAATGTACACATATCATAAAACAACAGACATGAATAGTCTGTTTTCACTATTCTTGTGTTGTTTGTTTAATCTCTCAATACTATTACAATGGCATCAAAGCAGCAGAAGGATTTCACGATAAAACAGAAGATGCTATTGTTAGGAAGTATTTGGTTTACTTTGTAAAAGAGTCACACAGATGTAGGATCTTAATTTGATCACTCTTTTGTTGCACTCCTGCACCGCAGGAAATGTAGATGAGCTTCACGATTTACGTAAATTCACGGAAAAACTGCACGGTGAAGAAAATATTTAACCTAGGGTGGATTGTAAGCTTGGTTCAGGATGGTACATGGATCAGGATGTGGCTTGTAAGGCCTTGGAGAAAGGAAGGGTCGGGCCACCCCATGGGATCACCAAGCAAACTATGGTAGTGTGTAGGAAGGAGCATGCTGCTTAAATAGGGAACTGAAAAAGGCAGAGGAGAGATGATTTGGGAGTGGAAACAGGTGTGGAGGAAAGGGGTGTGGCCTAGGGTAATTGGAGACAATTAGAAGACTGTAGGAGTGGCATGACTAATGTTCCCGCTAAGCTGCGCGCGTTGAACTTCACTCAACTTTCTAGTTTTCCCTGTTAGTTAACAGTATCAACATTTCCCTTTGCTGTGGCAATTGTGATCAATTCAACACAATATTAGCTACTTTCAATGCAGCATACTGAAACAAAACAAACTATGCAAGAGATTTTGTTGTAGACACAACCCATTGGAGTAGGGATCTATTGCTCACTACTCAACCAGTATTCTACACAGACCAGTGCAGCATAACCAATCAGAGCTGCAGCGCCTCTTCAACCTCAGGAGGCTGAAGAAATTTGGCTTGTCACCAAAAGCACTCACAAACTTCTACAGATGCACAATCGAGAGCATCCTGTCGGGCTGTATCACCGCCTGGTACGGCAACTGCTCTGCCCACAACCGTAAGGCTCTCCAGAGGGTAGTGAGGTCTGCACAACGCATCACCGGGGGCAAACTACCTGCCCTCCAGGACACCTACACCACCCGATGTCACAGGAAGGCCATAAAGATCATCAAGGACAACAACCACCCGAGCCACTGCCTGTTCACCCCGCTATCATCCAGAAGGCGAGGTCAGTACAGGTGCATCAAAGCGGGGACCGAGAGACTGAAAAACAGCTTCTATCTCAAGGCCATCAGACTGTTAAACAGCCACCACTAACATTGAGTGGCTGCTGCCAACACACTGACTCAACTCCAGCCACTTTAATAATGGGAATTGATGGAAATTGATGTAAAATATATCACTAGCCACTTTAAACAATGCTACTTAATATAATGTTTACATATGCTACATTATTCATCTCATATGTATATGTATATACTGTACTCTATATCATCTACTGCATCTTTATGTAATACATGTATCACTAGCCACTTTAAACTATGCCACTTTGTTTACATACCCTACATGACTCATCTCATATGTATATACTGTACTCGATACCATCTACTGCATCTTGCCTATGCCATTCTGTACCATCACTCATTCATATATCTTTATGTACATATTCTTTATCCCTTTACACTTGTGTGTGTAAGGTAGTAGTTTTGGAATTGTTAGGTTAGATTACTCGTTGGTTATTACAGCATTGTCGGAACTAGAAGCACAAGCATTTCACTACACTCGCATTAACATCTGCTAACCATGTGTATGTGACAAATCCATTTGATTTGAGCTGCAGTAGGCCTATATGCAAATAGACCATTCCCATATATGGATCTGTGCTATTCACTTTTAACTGGACTGTGTTTACAGCTGTGGTCCTGAGTAGATGTGCAGTGTTTTCAGATCAAAGCCAGAGCTGAATGTAGCCACGTGTGCACATTTTGTTCGTATCCTTTGCTAGTTATTGAGTTATTCGCCCAGTTATTGATAAGTTGTAGTCAGCAATAGCAGAGTGATTGCTTCTTACCAGAGCACAAAATGTGTACATTCCTAGACATCTTTTTCTTAAAGGGGCAGTGCTGTATTTTAAGAATGGCTTGAATAAGATAAGCAGCCAATAGGCAGAGGGTAGCATCATTAGTCTGATTCTCCACAATAATATGGGAATAATAATGCATTTTATTTTGTAAAGTGGTTTCTTGCATCAAACAACCAACACAACAACATGTTCAGTCACCTCCATGTCTGAAGGACAAGTGGATAAACAGGTTAATGTCAAGCCCTGCATGGAATGTAGACCTACATTGAACACCACACATTGGCTGCTACTGTAGGCTGAATGATAGCACAGCTATTTCCATGTTAAACTGTTATGGGATGCATTTACTCCATTGTTTTTGATGGTAGTCCACTTTTTTTTTTAAATTCATGTTTTAATTTTTTTATTTCACCTTTATTTAACCAGGTAGGCCAGTGGAGAACAAGTTCTCATTTACAACTGCGACCTGGCCAAGATAAAGCAAAGCAGTGTGACTAAAACAACAACGCAGAGTTACACATAAACAAATGTCCAGTCAATAACACAATAGAAAAATCTATGTACAGTGTGTGAAAATGATTAGGGAGGTAAGGCAATAAATAGGCCATAGAGGTTAAATAATTACATATTATCATTAACACTGGAGTGATAGATGTGCAGATGATGATGTGGAAGAGGTACTGGGGTGCAAAGAGCAAGAAGATGAATAACAATATGGGGATGAGGTAGTTGGGTGTGCTGTTTACAGATTGGCTGTGTACAGGTCCAGTGATTGGTAAGCTGCTCTGACAGCTGATGCCTAAAGTTAAAGAGGGATATACGTCTCCAGCTTCAGTTATTTTTGCAATTCGTTCCAGTCATTGGCAGCAGAGAACTGGAAGGAAAGGCGGCCAATGGAAGTGTTGGCTTTAGGGATGACCAGTGAAATATACCTTCTGGAGCGCGTGCTACGGGTGGTTGTTGCTATGGTGACCAGTGAGCTGAGATAAGGCGGGGCTTTACCTAGCTCAGACTTATAAATGACCTGGAGCCAGTGGGTTTGGCGACAAATATGTAGCGAGGACCAGCCAACGAGAGCGTACAGGTCGCAGTGGTGGGTAAGTATATGGGGCTTTGGTAACAAAACGGATGGCACTGTGATAGACTGCATCCAATTTTCTGAGTAGAGTGTTGGAGGCTATTTTGTAAATAACATCGCCAAAGTCAAGGCTCGGCAGAATAGTCACTTTTACGAGGGTGTTTGGCAGCATGAGTGAAGGAGGCCTCGTTGCGAAATAGGAAGCCGATTCTAGATTTAATTTTGAATTGGAGATACTTAATGTGAGTCTGGAAGGAGAGTTTACAGTCTAACCAGACACCTAGGTATTTGTAGTTGTGCACATATTCTAAGTCAGAACCGTCCAGAGTAGTGATGCTGGTCGGGCGTGCGGGTGCAGGCAGCCATCGGTTGAAGAGCATGCATTTAGTTTTACTAGCATTTAAGAGCAGTTGGAGGCCATGGAAGGAGTGTTGTATGGCATTGAAGCTCGTTTGGAGGTTTGACACAGTGTCCAAAGAAGGGCCAGATGTATACAGAATGGTGTCGTCTGAGTAGAGGGGGATCAGAGAATCACCCGCAGCAAGAGCGACATCATTGATATATACAGAGAAAAGAGTCGGCCCAAGAATTGAACCCTGTGGTACCCCATAGAGACTGCCAGAGGTCTGGACAACAGGCCCTCCGATTTGACACACTGAACTCTGTCTGAGAAGTAGTTGGTGAACCAGGTGAGGCTGTCATTTGAGAAACCAAGGCTATTGAGTCTGCCGATAAGAATGCAGTGATTGACAGAGTCGAAAGAAAGGGTCCAGATTGTCTAGCCCAGCTGATTTGCAGGGATACAGATTTTGCATTCAGCTGTCTGAATTTGGGTGAAGGAGAAGCGGGGGCGGGGGGGGGGGGGGGATTGGGCAAGTTGCTGCAGGGGGTGCAGAGCTGCTGGCCGGGGAAGGGGTAGCCAGGTGGAAAGCATGGCCAGCCGTAGAAAAATGCTTCTTGAAATGATCGATCACCGTGGATTTATTGGTGGTGACAGTGTTTCCTATCCTCAGTGCAGTAGGCAGCTGGGAGGAGGTGCTCTTATTCTCCATGGACATTAGTGTCCCAAAACCTTTTGGAATTAGTGCTACAGGATGCAAATTTCTGTTTGAAAAAGCTAGCCTTAGCTTTCCTAACTGACTATGTATATTTGTTCCTGACTTCCCTGAAAAGTTGCATTCCGCGGGGGCTATTTGATGCTAATATAGAATGCCACAGGATGTTTTTGTGCTGGTCAAGGTCAGTCAAGTCTGAGGTGAACCAAGGGCTATATCTGTTCTAAGTTATACTTTTAATGGGGCATACTTATTCAAGATGGTGAGGAAAGCACTTTTAAAGAGCAACCAGGCATCCTCTACTGACGGGATGAGGTCAATATCCTTCCAGGATACCCGGGCCAGGTCGATTAGAAAGGCCTGCTCGCTGAAGTGTTTAAGGGAGCGTTTGACAGTGATGAGGGGTGGTCATTTGACCGCAGACCCATTACGGACGCAGGAAATGAGGCAGTGATCACTGAGATGGGGTGTTAAGCATATCCCAGTTCAGGTCCCCTAACAGTACAAACTCTGAAGATAGATGGGGGCGATCAATTCACATATGGTGTCCAGGGCACAGCTGGGGGCTGAGGGGTGTCTGTAACAAGCGGCAACAGTGAGATACTTGTTTCTGGAAAGGTGCATTTTTAAAAGTAAAAGCTTGAATTGTTTGGGCACAGACCTGGATAGTATGACAGAACTCTGCAGGCTATCTCTGCAGCAGATTGAAACTCCGCCCCCTTTGGCAGTTCTAACTTGTTGGAAAATGTTGTAGTTGGGGATGGAAATTTCAGGATTTTTGAGAGCAGGATCCAGGATCCAGACACGGCTAGGACATCAGGGTTGGCGGTGTGTGCTAAATAAACAAATTTAGGGAATAAAACAAACTTAGGGAGGAGGCTTCTGATGTTAACATGCATGAAACCAAGGCTTTTACGGGTACAAAAAGTCAACAAATGAGAGTGCCTGGGGAATGGGAGTGGTGCTGGGGGTAGCAGGGCCTGGGTTAACCTCTACATCACCAGAGGAGGAGTAGGATGAGGGTACGGCTAAAGGCTTTAAGAACTGGTTGTCTAGTGCGTTCGGAACAGAAAGTCGATGTAGCAGATTTTTGGGCATGGAATTAAAGATTTGAGGCATAATGTACAGACAAGGGTATGGTAGGATGTGAGCACAGTGGAGATAAACCTAGGCATTGCGTGACGATGAGAGAGGTTTTGTCTCTAGAGGCACCAGTTAACCCAGGTGAGGTCACCGCATGTGTGGTGGGTGGGACAAAAGGGCTATCTAAGGCATATTGGGCAGGGCTGGGGGCTCTACAGTGAAATAAGACAATAATCACTAACCAAAACAGCAAAAGACATGGCATATTGACATTAGGGAGAGGCATGTGTTGCCGAGTCATCTTAGGGTCCAATGTGTAGCAATAGGTGAGTCAGGGAGCCGATTCAGTAGTCGCTACTACGCTAGGCAAGCTAGAGACACGGCGATTCAAACAGCTAGTGGGCCGGGGCTAGCAGATGGTTCCTTCGACGACTTCGCAACGGAAGAGCCTGTTGAAACCACCTCAGACGATTGCGTCGGCAGACCAGTCATGATGGATTGGCGGGGCTCCGTGTCGGCAATAAAGGGTCCAGGCCAATTGGCAAAAGAGATATTGTATTCTGGACCTCTTCGGCTAGCCGGGAGATAGGCCTATATCTGTAAAAACAGTCATTTTTTAACAGAAAGCCCCTCAGAGACGTTGCAATTTTTTTCAGACCAGGGGTAGATCCGCATTATAGCCCGCTTTAGGGTCAATTCCGATTGAGCCGACATATGCAGCGTTTACCGAGAATACAGTCTCAGACAATGTGGGAGCATTACCTTGAAAATGTGCATTGCAGGCAAAGCGTGATCAGGTTAAATCCCAGCCGAAATCTCTCAATCAAACATTCAAAATAATATATACAAGTCAAGCAGCAGTCAATATACTATTACGAGGGCATCAAAGCAGGATTTATAATAATACAAATCATAATTATGCCATTTAGCGGACGTTTTTATCCAAAGTGACTTACGTCATTTTCCTATGCGGGACTCAAAACAACAGACAGGGTATTGTTATGAAATATTACTGACTCGTACAACACTCATTAACAAGCAGTACTGTATGTATATTACTAAAGAAATATTCCATGAAGGCACCCATCAACCTGACAAAACAGTCAGAAAAATGTAACCATAAGTCCCCCACCAACCATTACATAGGCTACCGTCTCCACTACGTCTAGAGGGGGGGTTTTATATTTACCTGTACTCACATACTGACTCTACTCTCCACTACGTCTAGAGGAGGGCTTTCATATTCACCTGTACTCACATACTGTCTCTACTCTCCACAACGTCTAGAGGAGGGCTTTCATATTCACCTGTACTCACATACTGACTCTACTCTCCACAATGTCTAGAGGAGGGCTTTCATATTCACCTGTACTCACATACTGACTCTACTCTCCACAATGTCTAGAGGAGGGCTTTCATATTCACCTGTACTCACATACTGACTCTACTCTCCACAATGTCTAGAGGAGGACTTTCATATTCACCTGTACTCACATACTGACTCTACTCTCCACAACATCTAGAGGGCTTTCATATTCACCTGTACTCACATACTGACTCTACTCTCCACAATGTCTAGAGGAGGGCTTTCATATTCACCTGTACTCACATACTGACTCTACTCTCCACAATGTCTAGAGGAGGGCTTTCATATTCACCTGTACTCACATACTGACTCTACTCTCCACAACGTCTAGAGGAGGGCTTTCATATTCACCTGTACTCACATACTGACTCTCCTCTCCACAACGTCTAGACTTCTTTATTGATAGAATAACCTCTTAATCATTAAATCCTCTTTATCAGTAAATCACAAGTACCACAAACATGATGATAACGAATCAACACAAAGGCCAACATTTACAGGGAACTTATAGCCTGGTCCCAGATCTGTTTGTATTATCACAGCATGACAGTGAGTTGACAAGACAGCACAAACAGATCTGGGACCAGGTTAGGGGAATTAAGGTATTCTTGTGAATATCAACATCAGTATGATTCACAGGTTTTTCAGGAAGAGATGATTCAGTGTCCTTTACAGCTGCTGATAGTCAGTTAGGTTATTAAGGGACATCTGAAAAAACAAGAACAACGCTTGCTAACAACTGCAGTGTCTGTAACACAGGCCAAAGATTGGTTCCCATGTCCCCCCCCCCCTCTCTCTCTTTTCCTTTCCCCCTCTCTCTCGGTCTCCCACCATGCCTAGCTGTAGTATTAATAGAAATATCATGATGATCTTACCACCTGGACCCATCACGGCCGGAACTAACACATTCACACACATGCTCACACTCACACTGATATACAGCTGACACACACACACACACACACACACACACACACACACAGATACGGAAGTCAAGTGACACATTCACACACATTCAAAGATACACAGGCGGATATAGAACTGGCATATTTATATAGATACGTAAATACACCCATGTGCAGAAGTGACATATTCACACAGACACAGAAGCTCGTCCACTTACATGGCCCTTCCTGCAAACACTGAAACATATGCAAACATAACTGGCATTCACACTCACACACACTGTGCATACACTCCCACAAATACACACCAACACACGGAAAGTATCAAACTGGAAGTGACTAAGAGCAGGCTGGCCAGATAGGTTGAGAAGGGGGAGGGGCGACGGGTTGAGGAAGGGGGAGGCAGGGGGCGACGGGTTGAGGAAGGGGGGGGCAGGGGGCGACGGGTTGAAGAAGGAGGAGGCAGGGGGCGACGGGTTGAGGAAGGGGGGGGGGCAGGGGGATACGGGTTGAGGAAGGGGGAGGCAAAAGGGAGAGAGGAGTATTGGAGAAGAAGGGAGAGAGGAGTATTGGAGAAGAAGGGAGAGAGGAGTATTGGAGAAGAAGGGAGAGAGGAGTATTGGAGAAGAAGGGAGAGAGGAGTATTGGAGAAGAGGGGAGAGAGGAGTATTGGAGAAGAAGGGAGAGAGGAGTATTGGGGAAGAAGGGAGAGAGGAGTATTGGAGAAGAAGGGAGAGAGGAGTATTGGAGAAGAAGGGAGAGAGGAGTATTGGAGAAGAAGGGAGAGAGGAGTATTGGGGAAGAAGAGAGGAGTATTGGGGAAGAAGGGAGAGAGGAGTATTGGAGAAGAAGGGAGAGAGGAGTATTGGAGAAGAGGGGAGAGAGGAGTATTGGAGAAGAAGGGAGAGAGGAGTATTGGGGAAGAAGGGAGAGAGGAGTATTGGAGAAGAGGGGAGAGAGGAGTATTGGAGAAGAAGGGAGAGAGGAGTATTGGGGAAGAAGGGAGAGAGGAGTATTGGAGAAGAAGGGAGAGAGGAGTATTGGAGAAGAAGGGAGAGAGGAGTATTGGAGAAGAAGGGAGAGAGGAGTATTGGAGAAGAAGGGAGAGAGGAGTATTGGAGAAGAAGGGAGAGAGGAGTATTGGAGAAGAAGGGAGAGAGGAGTATTGGAGAAGAAGGGAGAGAGGAGTATTGGAGAAGAAGGGAGAGAGGAGTATTGGAGAAGAAGGGAGAGAGGAGTATTGGAGAAGAGGGGAGAGAGGAGTATTGGAGAAGAAGGGAGAGAGGAGTATTGGGGAAGAAGGGAGAGAGGAGTATTGGGGAAGAAGGGAGAGAGGAGTATTGGAGAAGAAGGGAGAGAGGAGTATTGGGGAAGAAGGGAGAGAGGAGTATTGGAGAAGAAGGGAGAGAGGAGTATTGGAGAAGAAGGGAGAGAGGAGTATTGGAGAAGAGGGGAGAGAGGAGTATTGGAGAAGAGGGGAGAGAGGAGTATTGGAGAAGAAGGGAGAGAGGAGTATTGGGGAAGAAGGGAGAGAGGAGTATTGGAGAAGAAGGGAGAGAGGAGTATTGGAGAAGAAGGGAGAGAGGAGTATTGGAGAAGAAGGGAGAGAGGAGTATTGGAGAAGAAGGGAGAGAGGAGTATTGGAGAAGAAGGGAGAGAGGAGTATTGGAGAAGAAGGGAGAGAGGAGTATTGGGGAAGAAGAGAGGAGTATTGGAGAAGAAGGGAGAGAGGAGTATTGGAGAAGAAGGGAGAGAGGAGTATTGGGGAAGAAGAGAGGAGTATTGGGGAAGAAGGGAGAGAGGAGTATTGGGGAAGAAGGGAGAGAGGAGTATTGGGGAAGAAGAGAGGAGTATTGGGGAAGAAGGGAGAGAGGAGTATTGGAGAAGAGGAGGAAAAGTTTGGTGGGAATTCTGTAGCTTTCTTCCCGCTATACCCCTTCACCCAGAGAGCGAGAGAAAGAAAGAAAAATGAGAGAGAAATAAAGAGAGAAAGAGAAACTGAGGTGGAAACTGAGCTGCACTTCCAATCTTTGGCCTGTGTTACAGACACTGCAGTTGTTAGCAAGCGTTGTTCTTGTTTTTTCAGATGTCCCTTAATAACCTAACTGACTATCAGCAGCTGTAAAGGACACTGAATCATCTCTTCCTGAAAAACCTGTGAATCATACTGATGTTGATATTCACAAGAAGACCTTAATTCCCCTAACCTGGTCCCAGATCTGTTTGTGCTGTCTTGTCAACTCACTGTCATGCTGTGATAATACAAACAGATCTGGGACCAGGCTATAAGTTCCCTGTAAATGTTGGCCTTTGTGTTGATTAGTTATCGACATGTTTGTGGTACTTGTGATTTACTGATAAAGAGGATTTAATGATTAAGAGGTTATTCTATCCATAAAGTAGTCTAGACGTTGTGGAGTGTAGAGTCAGTATGTGAGTACAGGTGAATATGAAAGCCCTCCTCTAGACGTTGTGGAGAGTAGAGTCAGTATGTGAGTACAGGTGAATATGAAAGCCCTCCTCTAGACGTTGTGGAGAGTAGAGTCAGTATGTGAGTACAGGTGAATATGAAAGCCCTACTCTAGATGTTGTGGAGAGTAGAGTCAGTATGTGAGTACAGGTGAATATGAAAGCCCTCCTCTAGACGTTGTGGAGAGTAGAGTCAGTATGTGAGTACAGGTGAATATGAAAGCCCTACTCTAGATGTTGTGGAGAGTAGAGTCAGTATGTGAGTACAGGTGAATATGAAAGCCCTCCTCTAGACGTTGTGGAGAGTAGAGACAGTATGTGAGTACAGGTGAATATGAAAGTCCTCTAGATGTTGTGGAGAGTAGAGTCAGTGTGTGAGTACAGGTGAATATGAAAGCCCTCCTCTAGACGTTGTGGAGATTAGAGTCAGTATGTGAGTACAGGTGAATATGAAAGCCCTCCTCTAGACGTAGTGGAGAGTAGAGTCAGTATGTGAGTACAGGTGAATATGAAAGCCCTACTCTAGACGTAGTGGAGAGTAGAGTCAGTATGTGAGTACAGGTGAATATGAAAGTCCTCCTCTAGACGTTGTGGAGAGTAGAGTCAGTATGTGAGTACAGATGAATATGAAAGCCCTCCTCTAGACATTGTGGAGAGTAGAGTCAGTATGTGAGTACAGTTGAATATGAAAGCCCTCTAGATGTTGTGGAGAGCAGAGTCAGTATGTGAGTACAGGTGAATATGAAAGCCCTCCTCTAGACGTTGTGGAGAGTAGAGTCAGTATGTGAGTACAGGTGAAAATGAAAGCCCTCTAGATGTTGTGGAGAGTAGAGTCAGTATGTGATTAGTCAGTTGGGCACAGTAGAGGCAGCTATAGACCAGTCAATACTCTGGACACAGAAGAGGCAGCTATAGACCAGCCAACCTGCCAGTCAATACTCTGGACACAGTAGATGTTACGGTGAGTGAATGAGGACCCAAAAGCGAACTAACTTAAACAGAGCTTCTTTAATAACCAAACATAGGTAGGCTCAGATAGACCGGCAGATTCCGACAGGACAGGACAAGGTTACAGCAAACATGACGATAGTCTGGCTCAGGCATGAAACACAACAAACAAGAATCCGACAAGGACAGGAACAAAAACAGAGAGAGATATAGGGACCTAATCAGAGGGAAAAAGGGAACAGGTGGGAAACGGGGTGAATGGGTAGTTAGGAGGAGACAAGGCACAGCTGGGGGAAAGAGGGGGAGAAAAGGTAACCTAACAACGACCAGCAGAGGGAGACAGGGTGAAGGGAAAGGACAGAAACACACAACATGACAATACATGACAGTACCCCCCCACTCACCGAGCGCCTCCTGGCGCACTCGAGGAGGAAACCTGGCGGCAACGGAGGAAATCCTCGATCAGCGCACGGTCCAGCACGTCCCGAGAGGGAACCCAACTCCTCTCCTCAGGACCGTACCCCTCCCAATCAACGAGGTACTGGTGACCACGGCCCCGAGGACGCATGTCCAAAATCCTGCGGACCCTGTAGATGGGTGCGCCCTCGACAAGGATGGGGGGGGGGGGGGGGGGGAAGACGAGCGGGGGCGCGAAGAACGGGCTTAATACAGGAGACATGGAAGACCGGGTGGACGCGACGAAGGTATCGCGGAAGAAGAAGTCGAACTGCGACAGGATTAATGACCCGAGAAATACGGAACGGACCAATGAACCGCGGGGTCAACTTGCGAGAAGCCGTCTTAAGGGGAAGGTTCTGAGTGGAGAGCCAAACTCTCTGACCGCGACAATATCTAGGACTCTTAGTTCTACGCTTATTAGCAGCCCTCACAGTCTGCGTCCTATAACGGCAAAGTGCAGACCTGACCCTCTTCCAGGTGCGCTCGCAACGTTGGACAAAAGCCTGAGCGGAGGGGACGCTGGACTCGGCGAACTGAGATGAGAACAGCGGAGGCTGGTACCCGAGGCTACTCTGAAAAGGAGATAGCCCGGTCGCAGACGAAGGAAGCGAGTTGTGGGCGTATTCTGCCCAGGGGAGCTGTTCTGACCAAGACGCAGGGTTGCGAAAAGAAAGACTGCGTAAGATGCGACCAATAGTCTGATTGGCCCGTTCTGCTTGACCGTTAGACTGGGGGTGAAAGCCGGAAGAGAGACTGACGGAAGCCCCAATCAAACGGCAAAACTCCCTCCAAAATTGAGACGTGAATTGCGGACCTCTGTCCGAAACGACGTCTGACGGAAGGCCATGAATTCTGAAAACATTCTCGATGATGATTTGTGCCGTCTCTTTAGCAGAAGGAAGCTTAGCAAGGGGAATGAAATGAGCCGCCTTAGAGAACCTATCGACAACCGTAAGAATAACAGTCTTCCCCGCTGACGAAGGCAGTCCGGTGACAAAATCTAAGGCGATGTGAGACCACGGTCGAGAGGGAATGGGAAGCGGCCTGAGACGGCCGGCAGGAGGGGAGTTACCGGACTTAGTCTGCGCGCAGACCGAACAAGCAGCCACGAAACGACGCGTGTCATGCTCCCGGGTGGGCCACCAAAAACGCTGGCGAATGGAAGCAAGCGTACCCCGAACGCCAGGGTGGCCGGCTAACTTGGCAGAGTGAGCCCACTGAAGAACGGCCAGACGAGTAGGAACGGGAACGAAAAGAAGGTTCCTAGGACAAGCGCGCGGCGACGGAGTGTGAGTGAGCGCTTGCTTTACCTGCCTCTCAATTCCCCAGACAGTCAACCCGACAACACGCCCCTCAGGGAGAATCCCCTCAGGGTCAGTGGAGGCTACTGAAGAACTGAAGAGACGAGATAAAGCATCAGGCTTGGTGTTCTTAGAGCCCGGACGATAAGAAATCACGAACTCGAGACGAGCGAAAAACAGCGCCCAACGCGCCTGACGCGCATTAAGTCGTTTGGCAGAACGGATGTACTCAAGGTTCCTATGGTCAGTCCAAACGACAAAAGGAACGGTCGCCCCCTCCAACCACTGTCGCCATTCGCCTAGGGCTAACCGGATGGCGAGCAGTTCGCGGTTTCCCACATCATAGTTACGTTCCGACGGGGACAGGCGATGAGAAAAATACGCGCATGGGTGGACCTTGTCGTCAGAGAGGGAGCGCTGAGAAAGAATGGCTCCCACGCCCACCTCTGACGCGTCAACCTCGACAACGAACTGTCTAGAGACGTCAGGTGTAACAAGGATAGGAGCGGATGTAAAACGATTCTTGAGGAGATCAAAAGCTCCCTGGGCGGAAACGGACCACTTAAAGCACGTCTTGACAGAAGTAAGGGCTGTGAGAGGAGCTGCCACCTGACCGAAATTACGGATGAAACGACGATAGAAGTTCGCAAAGCCGAGAAAGCGCTGCAGCTCGACGCGTGACTTAGGGGCGGGCCAATCAATGACAGCTTGGACCTTAGCGGGATCCATCTTAATGCCTTCAGCGGAAATAACAGAACCGAGAAATGTGACGGAGGAGGCATGAAAAGTGCACTTCTCAGCCTTCACAAAAAGACAATTCTCTAAAAGGCGCTGGAGGACACGTCGAACGTGCTGAAGATGAATCTGGAGTGACGGTGAAAAAATCAGGATATCGTCAAGGTAAACGAAAACAAAGATGTTCAGCATGTCTCTCAGGACATCATTGACTAATGCCTGAAAGACAGCTGGAGCGTTAGCGAGGCCGAAAGGAAGAACCCGGTATTCAAAGTGCCCTAACGGAGTGTTAAACGCCGTCTTCCACTCGTCCCCCTCCCTGATGCGCACGAGATGGTAAGCGTTACGAAGGTCCAACTTAGTGAAAAACCTGGCTCCCTGCAGGATCTCGAAGGCTGAAGACATAAGAGGAAGCGGATAACGATTCTTAACTGTTATGTCATTCAGCCCTCGATAATCTATGCAGGGGCGCAGAGACCCGTCCTTCTTCTTGACAAAAAAAAACCCCGCTCCGGCGGGAGAGGAGGAGGGGACTATGGTACCGGCGTCAAGAGCTACAGACAAATAATCCTCGAGAGCCTTACGTTCGGGAGCCGACAGAGAGTATAGTCTACCCC
>NC_048577.1:11347329-11389829 GCF_013265735.2 Oncorhynchus mykiss | reverse complement strand
CCAGGGCTAATCCAAGTCATCCTGTTGGGTAAGAGCCTGGCTGTTTGCTTTCCCGCACTGCTGTCAACTCTGTTCCTCTTTCTCTCTCCCTACACACACATACACACACACACATACACACACATACACACACATACACACATACACACATACACACACATACACACGTGAATGCACACACACACATACACACATACACACACACACACATAGACACGTGAATGCACACACAGTTCCGTTCGTACTCAGCAAACACGTACCTGGAAAGCCACTAAGTGGCATCACTCCCGTGGACACACCCACACTAATACAAAGGGGCTTTTATATCCCATGTCTGTTTCCACGTCAACCCAACGCTCCCACGGATCCACAAGTCATTTAGATTAAGAGTCAAAGGTCAATGACATGGTATCGGACAGAGAGTGATGTATGTGTGACATCACCGTCAGTAAATCTGATTAGTAGACAGGTCCTGCTACGGCCTGCGTTATAGATCAAATATTTACATTGCTACCTGCTACGAAAAAAGGTTCTTTATCTGTCTGCCAAGTGTACGACCAAAGCATGAGAACAGATCCGATTCTCACAGATCCTACATTCAGGTTCCATTCTCACACGGACCACATACAGAACCCATACAGTTCTCCCTTGTCAGTGCAACAACAACTCTCTCAGCCATATGTGAAGTGTATATGTGTAGTGTATATGTGTAGTGTATATGTGTAGTGTATATGTGTAGTGAATATTCCGTGTGTGTTGACTGTAAATCAGCCATATGTGTAGTGAATATTCCGTGTGTGTTGACTGTAAATCAGCCATATGTGTAGTGAATGTTCTGTGTGTGTTGACTGTAAATCAGCCATATGTGTAGTGAATATTCCGTGTGTGTTGACTGTAAATCAGCCATATGTGTAGTGAATATTCCGTGTGTGTTGACTGTAAATCAGCCATATGTGTAGTGAATATTCCGTGTGTGTTGACTGTAAATCAGCCATATGTGTAGTGAATATTCCGTGTGTGTTGACTGTAAATCAGCCATATGTGTAGTGAATATTCCGTGTGTGTTGACTGTAAATCAGCCATATGTGTAGTGAATATTCCGTGTGTGTTGACTGTAAATCAGCCATATGTGTAGTGAATATTCCGTGTGTGTTGACTGTAAATCAGCCATATGTGTAGTGAATATTCCGTGTGTGTTGACTGTAAATCAGCCATATGTGTAGTGAATATTCCGTGTGTGTTGACTGTAAATCAGCCATATGTGTAGTGAATATTCCGTGTGTGTTGACTGTAAATCAGCCATATGTGTAGTGAATATTCCGTGTGTGTTGACTGTAAATCAGCCATATGTGTAGTGAATATTCCGTGTGTGTTGACTGTAAATCAGCCATATGTGTAGTGAATATTCCGTGTGTGTTGACTGTAAATCAGCCATATGTGTAGTGAATATTCCGTGTGTGTTGACTGTAAATCAGCCATATGTGTAGTGAATATTCCGTGTGTGTTGACTGTAAATCAGCCATATGTGTAGTGAATATTCCGTGTGTGTTGACTGTTAATCAGCCATATGTGTAGTGAATATTCCGTGTGTGTTGACTATTAATTGCTTTGTAGAAAAGTTTGAGGAAACCAAAGAGGAAAATGTAATCACATGACCATGTTACATTAAACAGTATTATACTGTGTCTCACACTGCTCAGGCTCCTCTATCTGTCTACATTACATTATGATGTCTATCTGTCTACATTACATTATGATGTCTACATTACATTATGATGTCTGTCTGTCTACATTACATTATGATGTCTATCTGTCTACATTACATTACGATGTCTATCTGTCTACATTACATTACGATGTCTATCTGTCTACATTACATTATGATGTCTACATTACATTATGATGTCTGTCTGTCTACATTACATTATGATGTCTATCTGTCTACATTACATTATGATGTCTGTCTGTCTACATTACATTATGATGTCTATCTGTCTACATTACATTATGATGTCTACATTACGTTATGATGTCTGTCTGTCTACATTACATTATGATGTCTATCTGTCTACATTACATTATGATGTCTACATTACATTATGATGTCTGTCTGTCTACATTACATTATGATGTCTGTCTGTCTACATTACATTATGATGTCTATCTGTCTACATTACATTATGATGTCTGTCTGTCTACATTACATTATGATGTCTATCTGTCTACATTACATTATGATGTCTACATTACGTTATGATGTCTGTCTGTCTACATTACATTATGATGTCTATCTGTCTACATTACATTATGATGTCTACATTACATTATGATGTCTGTCTGTCTACATTACATTATGATGTCTGTCTGTCTACATTACATTATGATGTCTACATTACATTATGATGTCTATCTGTCTACATTACATTATGATGTCTATCTGTCTACATTACATTACGATGTCTATCTGTCTACATTACATTATGATGTCTACATTACATTATGATGTCTGTCTGTCTACATTACATTATGATGTCTACATTACATTATGATGTCTATCTGTCTACATTACATTATGATGTCTATCTGTCTACATTACATTATGATGTCTATCTGTCTACATTACATTATGATGTCTGTCTGTCTACATTACATTATGATGTATATCTGTCTACATTACATTATGATGTCTATCTGTCTACATTACATTATGACGTCTGTCTGTCTACATTACATTATGTCTGTCTGTCTACATTACATTATGATGTCTACATTACATTATGATGTCTACATTACGACGTCTGTCTGTCTACATTGCATTATGATGTATATCTGTCTACATTACATTATGTCTATCTGTCTACATTATATTATAATGTCTATCTGTCTACATTATATTATGATGTCTACTCTACATTATATTATGATGTCTATCTGTCTACATTATATTATGATGTCTATCTGTCTACATTATATTATGATGTCTATCTGTCTACATTATATTATAATGTCTATCTGTCTACATTATATTATGATGTCTATCTGTCTACATTATATTATGATGTCTATCTGTCTACATTATATTATGATGTCTATCTGTCTACATTATATTATGATGTCTATCTGTCTACATTACATTATGATGTCTTTCTGTCTACATTACATTATGTCTATCTGTCTACATTACGATGTCTGTCTGTCTACATTACATTATGATGTCTGTCTGTCTACATTACATTATGTCTATCTGTCTACATTATATTATGATGTCTATCTGTCTACATGACATTATGATGTCTATCTGTCTACATGACATTATGATGTCTGTCATTCTACATTACATTATGATGTCAATATGTCTACATTATATTATGATGTCGATCTGTCTACATTACATTATGATGTTGATCTGTCTACATTACATTACGATGTCGATCTGTCTACATTACATTATGATGTCTACTCTATATTACATTATGATGTCTACTCTACATTACATTATGATGTTGATCTGTCTACATTATATTATGATGTTGATCTGTCTACATTATATTATAATGTCTACTCTATATTACATTATGATGTTGATCTGTCTACATTACATTATGATGTTGATCTGTCTACATTATATTATGATGTTGATCTGTCTACATTATATTATGATGTCTACTCTATATTACATTATGATGTTGATCTGTCTACATTATATTATGATGTTGATCTGTCTACATTACATTATGATGTTGATCTGTCTACATTACATTATGATGTCTATCTGTCTACATTACATTATGATGTTGATCTGTCTACATTATATTATGATGTCTACTCTATATTACATTATGATGTTGATCTGTCTACATTATATTATGATGTTGATCTGTCTACATTATATTATGATGTCTACTCTATATTACATTATGATGTTGATCTGTCTACATTACATTATGATGTCGATCTGTCTACATTACATTATGATGTCTACTCTACATTACATTATGATGTCAATATGTCTACATTACATTATGATGTCAATCTGTCTACATTACATTATGATGTCTACTCTACATTACATTATGATGTCAATATGTCTACATTACATTATGATGTCAATATGTCTACATTACATTATGATGTCAATATGTCTACATTACATTATGATGTCTACTCTACATTACATTATGATGTCTATCTGTCTACATTACATTATGATGTCTACTCTACATTACATTATGATGTTGATCTGTCTACATTACATTATGATGTCTGTCTGTCTACATTACATTATGATGTCTATCTGTCTACATTATATTATAATGTCTATCTGTCTACATTACATTATGATGTTGATCTGTCTACATTACATTATGATGTCAATATGTCTACATTATGATGTCGATCTGTCTACATTACATTATGATGTCATTATGGCTACATTACATTATGATGTCTACTCTACATTACATTATGATGTCTATCTGTCTACATTACATTACGACGTCTGTCTGTCTACATTACATTATGATGTTGATCTGTCTACATTATATTATGATGTTGATCTGTCTACATTACATTATGATGTCTACATTACATTATGATGTCTACATTATGACGTCTGTCTGTCTACATTACATTATGATGTCTACATTACATTATGATGTCTACATTACAACGTCTGTCTGTCTACATTACATTATGATGTCTCTGTCTACATTATATTATGATGTCTACTCTACATTACATTATGATGTCAATATGTCTACATTATATTATGATGTCAATATGTCTACATTATATTATGATGTCTATCTGTCTACATTACATTATGATGTCTTTCTGTCTACATTACATTATGTCTATCTGTCTACATTACGATGTCTGTCTGTCTACATTACATTATGATGTCTGTCTGTCTACATTACATTATGTCTATCTGTCTACATTATATTATGATGTCTATCTGTCTACATGACATTATGATGTCTATCTGTCTACATGACATTATGATGTCTGTCATTCTACATTATATTATGATGTCAATATGTCTACATTATATTATGATGTTGATCTGTCTACATTATATTACGATGTCGATCTGTCTACATTACATTATGATGTTGATCTGTCTACATTACATTACGATGTCGATCTGTCTACATTACATTATGATGTCTACTCTATATTACATTATGATGTCTACTCTACATTACATTATGATGTTGATCTGTCTACATTATATTATGATGTTGATCTGTCTACATTATATTATAATGTCTACTCTATATTACATTATGATGTTGATCTGTCTACATTACATTATGATGTTGATCTGTCTACATTATATTATGATGTTGATCTGTCTACATTATATTATGATGTCTACTCTATATTACATTATGATGTTGATCTGTCTACATTATATTATGATGTTGATCTGTCTACATTACATTATGATGTTGATCTGTCTACATTACATTATGATGTCTATCTGTCTACATTACATTATGATGTTGATCTGTCTACATTATATTATGATGTCTACTCTATATTACATTATGATGTTGATCTGTCTACATTATATTATGATGTTGATCTGTCTACATTATATTATGATGTTGATCTGTCTACATTATATTATGATGTTGATCTGTCTACATTACATTATGATGTCGATCTGTCTACATTACATTATGATGTCTACTCTACATTACATTATGATGTCAATATGTCTACATTACATTATGATGTCAATATGTCTACATTACATTATGATGTCAATATGTCTACATTACATTATGATGTCTACTCTACATTACATTATGATGTTGATCTGTCTACATTACATTATGATGTCTGTCTGTCTACATTACATTATGATGTCTATCTGTCTACATTATATTATAATGTCTATCTGTCTACATTACATTATGATGTTGATCTGTCTACATTACATTATGATGTCAATATGTCTACATTATGATGTCGATCTGTCTACATTACATTATGATGTCATTATGGCTACATTACATTATGATGTCTACTCTACATTACATTATGATGTCTATCTGTCTACATTACATTATGACGTCTGTCTGTCTACATTACATTATGATGTCTACATTACATTATGATGTCTACATTACGACGTCTGTCTGTCTACATTACATTATGATGTTGATCTGTCTACATTATATTATGATGTTGATCTGTCTACATTACATTATGATGTCTACATTACATTATGATGTCTACATTATGACGTCTGTCTGTCTACATTACATTATGATGTCTACATTACATTATGATGTCTACATTACAACGTCTGTCTGTCTACATTACATTATGATGTCTCTGTCTACATTATATTATGATGTTAATCTGTCTACATTACATTATGATGTCAATATGTCTACATTACATTATGATGTCTATCTGTCTACATTACGATGTCTGTCTGTCTACATTACATTATGATGTCTACATTACATTATGATGTCTACATTACGACGTCTGTCTGTCTACATTACATTATGATGTTGATCTGTCTATATTATATTATGATGTTAATCTGTCTACATTACATTATGATGTTGATCTGTCTACATTACATTATGATGTTGATCTGTCTACATTACATTATGATGTTGATCTGTCTACATTACATTATGATGTTGATCTGTCTACATTATATTATGATGTTGATCTGTCTACATTATATTATGATGTTAATCTGTCTACATTACATTATGATGTTGATCTGTCTACATTACATTATGATGTTGATCTGTCTACATTACATTATGATGTTGATCTGTCTACATTACATTATGATGTTGATCTGTCTACATTACATTATGATGTTGATCTGTCTACATTATATTATGATGTCTACTCTACATTACATTATGATGTTGATCTGTCTACATTACATTATGATGTCAATATGTCTACATTACATTATGATGTCGATCTGTCTACATTATATTATGATGTCTATCTGTCTACATTACATTATGATGTCAATATGTCTACATTACATTATGATGTTGATCTGTCTACATTACATTATGATGTCTGTCTGTCTACATTACATTATGATGTCTATCTGTCTACATTATATTATGATGTTGATCTGTCTACATTACATTATGATGTTGATCTGTCTACATTACATTATGATGTTGATCTGTCTACATTACATTATGATGTCTACATTACATTATGATGTTGATCTGTCTACATTATATTATGATGTCTACTCTACATTACATTATGATGTTGATCTGTCTACATTACATTATGATGTCTACATTACATTATGATGTTGATCTGTCTACATTACATTATGATGTTGATCTGTCTACATTACATTATGATGTTGATCTGTCTACATTACATTATGATGTTGATCTGTCTACATTACATTATGATGTCAATATGTCTACATTACATTATGATGTCAATATGTCTACATTACATTATGATGTTGATCTGTCTACATTACATTATGATGTCGATCTGTCTACATTACATTATGATGTCTATCTGTCTACATTACATTATGATGTCTACACTTAGCCTTTTCCTAGCTCGTTTGTGAGAACCAGTTATAGCATTCAGTCCTAGTTTTGACTCACCTGCCTGTTTGCCTACCTGTGTATGACCATTGCCTACCTGTGTATGACCATTGCCTGCCTGTGTATGACCATTGCCTGCCTGTTTGCCTACCCGTGTATGACCATTGCCTACCTGTGTATGACCATTGCCTACCTGTGTATGACCATTGCCTACCTGTGTATGACCATTGCCTACCTGTGTATGACCATTGCCTACCTGTGTATGACCATTGCCTACCTGTGTATGACCATTGCCTACCTGTGTATGACCATTGCCTACCTGTGTATGACCATTGCCTACCTGTGTATGACCATTGCCTACCTGTGTATGACCATTGCCTACCTGTGTATGACCATTGCCTTCTGCGAAGGTCGAAATAAACACCTGCGAGCTGCGCGTGAATCTACACCTTTTTCTCCCTGAGTATTCAGTACAATTATATTATGATGTCTACTCTACATTACATTATGATGTCTGTCTGTCTACATTATATTATGATGTCTACTCTACATTACATTATGATGTCAATATGTCTATATTATATTATGATGTCGATCTGTCTACAGTACATTATGATGTCTACTCTACATTACATTATGATGTCAATATGTCTACATTACATTATGATGTCAATATGTCTACATTACATTATGATGTCGATCTGTCTACATTACATTATGATGTCTGTCTGTCTACATTACATTATGATGTCTATCTGTCTACATTACATTACGATGTCTGTCTGTCTACATTACATTATGATGTCTGTCTACAGTACATTATGATGTCTACTCTACATTACATTATGATGTCTACTCTACATTACATTATGATGTCGATCTGTCTACATTATATTACGATGTCTGTCTGTCTACATTACATTATGATGTCTGTCTACATTACATTATGATGTCTACTCTACATTACATTATGATGTCTACTCTACATTACATTATGATGTCTACTCTACATTACATTATGATGTCTATCTGTCTACATTACATTATGATGTCGATCTGTCTACATTACATTATGATGTCTGTCTGTCTACATTACATTATGATGTCTATCTGTCTACATTACATTACGATGTCTGTCTGTCTACATTACATTATGATGTCTGTCTACAGTACATTATGATGTCTACTCTACATTACATTATGATGTCGATCTGTCTACAGTACATTATGATGTCTACTCTACATTACATTATGATGTCTACTCTACATTACATTATGATGTCTGTCTACATTACATTACGATGTCTGTCTACATTACATTATGATGTCTGTCTACATTACATTATGATGTCGATCTGTCTACATTACATTATGATGTCAATATGTCTACATTACATTATGATGTCGATCTGTCTACATTACATTATGATGTCAATATGTCTACATTACATTATGATGTTGATCTGTCTACATTACATTATGATGTCTACTCTACATTACATTATGATGTTGATCTGTCTACATTACATTATGATGTCTATCTGTCTACATTACATTATGATGTTGATCTGTCTACATTACATTATGATGTCTGTCTGTCTACATTACATTATGATGTCAATATGTCTACATTACATTATGATGTCAATATGTCTACATTACATTATGATGTCAATATGTCTACATTACATTATGATGTCAATATGTCTACATTACATTATGATGTCTACTCTACATTACATTATGATGTCTACTCTACATTACATTATGATGTCTACTCTACATTACATTACGATGTCTGTCTGTCTACATTACATTATGATGTCTACTCTACATTACATTATGATGTCTATCTGTCTACATTACATTACGATGTCTGTCTGTCTACATTACATTATGATGTCTGTCTACAGTACATTATGATGTCTGTCTACAGTACATTATGATGTCTGTCTACAGTACATTATGATGTCTACTCTACATTACATTATGATGTCTCTGTCTACATTACATTATGATGTCAATATGTCTACATTACATTATGATGTCAATATGTCTACATTATATTATGATGTCTGTCTGTCTACATTACATTATGATGTCTACTCTACATTACATATGATGTCTACTCTACATTACATTTGATGTCTATCTGTCTACATTCCATTTGATGTCTACTCTACATTACATTATGATGTCTGTCTGTCTACATTACATTATGATGTCTACTCTACATTACATTATGATGTCTATCTGTCTACATTCCATTATGATGTCAATATGTCTACATTATATTATGATGTCTGTCTGTCTACATTACATTATGATGTCTGTCTGTCTACATTACATTATGATGTCTGTCTGTCTACATTACATTATGATGTCTACTCTACGTTACATTATGATGTCTACTCTACATTACATTTGATGTCTATCTGTCTACATTCCATTTGATGTCTACTCTACATTACATTATGATGTCTGTCTGTCTACATTATATTATGATGTCTACTCTACATTACATTATGATGTCTATCTGTCTACATTCCATTATGATGTCTATCTGTCTACATTACATTATGATGTCTATCTGTCTACATTCCATTATGATGTCTACTCTACATTACATTATGATGTCTATCTGTCTACATTCCATTATGATGTCTACTCTACATTACATTATGATGTCTATCTGTCTACATTATATTATGATGTCTACTCTACATGACATTATGATGTCTGTCTGTCTACATAATATTATGATGTCTACTCTACATTACATTCTATTATTATCTGTAATATAACTTATCTTATAGTATCATTATTTCTATTGTGACTTATCTTATAGTATCATTATTTCTAATGTGACTTATCTTAAAGTATCATTATTTCTAATGTGACTTATCTTATAGTATCATTATTTCTAATGTGACTTATCTTAAAGTATCATTATTTCTAATGTGACTTATCTTATAGTATCATTATTTCTAATGTGACTTATCTTATAGTATCATTATTTCTAATGTGACTTATCTTATAGTATTATTATTTCTAATGTGACTTATCTCATAGTATCATTATTTCTAATGTGACTATATTATCTTATATTATTATGATCTCTGTTACACACATTCTACCCGGGGTCAGAGGGGCCTATTTCTATGTATATCTTCTCACGGGTTCATCTCAGGTCACTCAACGGGGCTAAATGTCACACACACCACCGACACGCACACACACACACATACAATTACACGCTGACATTAGCAAGACCACGGCCACCATTTGACCTAGATGGGTTGTGTGTATGTATTGATATGTAGGCTACGTGTGCCATGTTTTTATTTATGCAGTTCTATTCTATATTCTATAGCTGTTCTTGTCTATTAATGTTCTGTATCATGTCGTGGTTCATGTTTTGTGTTGGACCCCAGGAAGAGTAGCTGCTGTTTTCACAACAGCTCATGGGGATCCTAACCAAATACCAAATACCATCACGACTGGAGTATAGCAGGTGACTGTCCGTCCTTCCAGAGAGTGTAAATTCTAACTGCGTCCCTGAAAAAGAGTGATGAAAGTCATGCGGTCAGAAAACACTGGGGTGTAAAGAACTATAGTCATACAACAGGTTATCAAACAGTGTCACGTCCTGACCTTAGTTCCTTTTTTATGTCTCTATTTTGGTTTGGTCGGGGCGTGAGTTGGGGTGGTCATTCTATGTTGTTTTTCTATATTTTCTTTTCTATGTGTTTGGCCTGGTATGGTTCCCATTCAGAGGCAGCTGTCTATCGTGCCCACTGACACCCCTATCAGACCACATGAAAATCACACCATACTTGAACAGAGAAGTACTCAACCATGAGGCGTCAAAGCCCAACAAACTGCATGCTATTCAGAAATGCTATAGATGGAAGGAAGATAGTGTGTAGAAACCTTCCAAAGAGCAATTGGCCAAAAACACTATCTGCAATAGTGAAGGTGTAAACTTAGAAGTAGAAAGCCTGAATAGTATATTTGACATATCTGCTAACATATCAAATAAAATAAATTCAAGCAGAAAACCTAGAAAATGAACAGCAATGAGAAATGGTTTGATGAAGAGTGCAAAAACCTAAGAAAGAATCTGATAAACCAGTCCAATAAAAAAACCTAAGATACGCCTTTACTGTGGGGAAACACTAACACGATACAGAAATACACTACAAGGAAGGAACAGCACGTCAGAAATCAGCTCAATGTGATTGGAGAATCCATCAAATCAAGCCACTACTGGGAAAATTGGAAAACACTGAACAAACAACAACATGAAGAGCTAGCTATCCAAAATGGAGATGTTTGGATTAACCACTTCTCCAACCTCTTTGGCCATATAACAAACAACAACATGAAGAGCTATCTATCCAAAATGGAGATGTTTGGATAAACCACTTCTCCAACCTCTTTGGCCATATAACAAACAACAAACAGCTAAAACATGTACATGATCATCTGAACATAGGATCAACTGTTAAAGACTCCCAGAACCCTTTGGATCCTCTAATTACATTCAATGAACTGCAGGACAAAATACAAACCCACCAACCCAAAAAGGTAAATGGTATCCTAAATGAAATGATAAAATATACAGACCACAAATTCAAGTTGGCTAGACTCAGCCGCACCAATGTGTCGGAGGAAACACCATGCACCTGGCAACCTTGATTAGCGCGCACTGCGCCTGGCCCACCACAGGAGTCACTGGTGCGTGATGAGACAAGGATATCCCTACCGGCCAAGCCCTCCCTAACCCGGACGACGCTAGGCCAATTGTGCGTCGCCCCACAGACCTCCCGGTCACGGCCAGTTATGACAGAGCCTGGCCGTGAACCTAGAGTCTCTGGTGGCACAGCTGGCGCTGCAGTACAGCGCCCTTAACCACTACGCCACCCGGGAGGCCTCAAAAACAGCTTTTGAGTCAATTTGCCATGGGCCCCTGCTGTATAAACTGATGGAAAGCGGTGTTGGAAGAAACCCTACGATATTATAAAATCAATGTACACAAACAATAAGTGTGTAGTCATAATTGTCAATAAACACACAGATTTCTTCCCTCAGGGCCAGGGGATGAGACAGGGATGCCGCTTGAGCTCCCCCCTCTTCAACATTTATATCAATGAATTGGCAAGGGGCACTAGAATAGTCTGCAGCTCACAGCCTCACCCTACCAAACTCTGAAATCAAATGTTTACTGTTTGCTGATGATCTGGTGCTTGTGTCCCCAACCAAGGAGGGCCTACAAAAGGACCTAGATCTTCTGCACAGATTCTGTCAGACTTGGGCCCTGACAGTGAATCTCAGTAAGACTAAAATAACGGTGTTCCAAAGAAGGCCCAGATGCCAGGACCCACATCTCCTTTGCATAGAGTTGATCAAGCTGTTCTTTGTGGCCTGTGGAATGTTGCGCCTGTAACGAATCTCTCCGTCGTCTGAGGAGGAGTAGGAAGGATCGGACCAATGTGCAGCGTGGGAAGTGTCCATGTTAATTTATTAGACTGAACACACAAAACAAAATAACAAAGTGAATGGAAGAAATGAAACAGTTCTGTAAGGTGACATACACTCAACAGAAAACAACTACCCACAAATCATAGTGGGAACACAGGCTACCTAAGTATGGTTCTCAATCAGAGCCAATGATTGACAGCTGCCTCTGATTGGGAACCATACCAGGCCAAAAGCAGAAATACAAAACATAGAACAAACATCGAATGCCCACCCCAACTCACGCCCTGACCAAACTAAAACAGAGACATAAAAAAGGAACTAAGGTCAGGACGTGACAGTGCCAGTCATATTCAATGGCTGTGCAAAGTTGCTGGATATTTGTCGGGAACTGGAACATGTTGTCGTACACATCAATCCAGAGCATCCCACACATGCTCAATGGGTGACATATCTGGTGAGTAAGCAAGCCATGGAAGAACTGGGAAATGTTCAACTTATGGCATTGTGTTGTGTGATAAAACAGCACATTTTAGAGTGGCCTTTTATTGTCCCCAGCAGAAGGTCCACATGTGTAATGATCATGCTGTTTAATCAGCTTCTTGATATGCCACACCTGTCAGGTGGATGGATCATCTTGTCAAATGAGGAATGCACGCTAACTGGGATCTAAACAAATTTGTGTTCAACATTTTTGAGAAATGTATGGAGCGTTTCTTTGATCTTTAATTTCAGCTCATGTAAACATGGGACCAACACATGTTGCATTTATATTTCTGTTCAGTGTATATTAAAGGGTTTTGGTTGGTATAAGTTATTCAACTGTTAATAGGCATGTAGCTAGTTAACCCCTTAGTGAGTTTGTTGTGTATTGGAGACAATGGATAGTAACATGATTTCATCAGGATCTGGACTGGAGAACTCTGGTCACGCATGTAACAGTTTGTCTGAACCACTACCCCATCTCATATAATGTCCAACAGGTGTGTGTGTGTGTGAGAGAGAGATATGTCATAAAGAACATGTTCTAGCCTCTAAGACATATCAGTATGTCATTACAATATGTTTATATTATATTATGATGTCTACTCTATATTATATTATGATGTCAATATGTTTATATTATATTATGATGTCTACTCTACATTACATTATGATGTCAATATGTTTATATTATATTATGATGTCTACTCTACATTACATTATGATGTCAATATGTCTATATTATATTATGATGTCTACTCTACATTACATTATGATGTCAATATGTCTACATTATATTATGATGTCTACTCTACATTATATTATGATGTCTACTCTACATTACATTATGATGTTGATCTGTCTACATTATATTATGATGTCTACTCTACATTACATTACGATGTCAATATGTTTATATTATATTATGATGTCTACTCTACATTACATTATGATGTCAATATGTCTACATTATATTATGATGTCTATGCTACATTACATTATGATGTCAATATGTTTATATTATATTATGATGTCTATGCTACATTACATTATGATGTCAATATGTTTATATTATATTATGATGTCTATCTGTCTACATTATATCATGATGTCGATCTGTCTACATTACATTATGATGTCGATCTGTCTACATTACATTATGATGTCTGTCTGTCTACATTACAATGTCTGTCTGTCTACATTACATTATGATGTCTCTGTCTACATTACATTATGATGTCTGTCTACAGTACATCATGATGTCTGTCTACAGTACATTATGATGTCGATCTGTCTACATTACATTATGATGTCGATCTGTCTACATGACATTATGATGTCTGTCTGTCTACATTACATTATGATGTCAATATGTCTACATTATATTATGATGTCTGTCTGTCTACATTATATTATGATGTCTACTCTACATTACATTATGATGTCAATATGTCTACATTACATTATGATGTCGATCTGTCTACATTACATTATGATGTCTGTCTGTCTACATTACATTAAGATGTCTATCTGTCTACATTACATTAAGATGTCTATCTGTCTACATTACATTATGATGTCTATCTGTCTACATTACATTATGATGTTGATCTGTCTACATTACATTATGATGTCTACTCTACATTACATTATGATGTCTATCTGTCTACATTACATTATGATGTCTACATTACATTATGATGTCTATATGTCTACATTACATTATGATGTCTATCTGTCTACATTACATTATGATGTCTATCTGTCTACATTACATTATGATGTCTACTCTACATTACATTATGATGTCTACATTACATTATGATGTCTGTCTGTCTACATTACATTATGATGTCTACATTACATTATGATGTCTACATTACATTACGACGTCTGTCTGTCTACATTACATTATGATGTTAATCTGTCTACATTACATTATGATGTCAATATGTCTACATTACATTATGATGTCTATCTGTCTACATTACGATGTCTGTCTGTCTACATTACATTATGATGTTGATCTGTCTACAGTACATTATGATGTCAATATGTCTACATTATATTACGATGTCTACTCTACATTACATTATGATGTTGATCTGTCTACATTACATTATGATGTCAATATGGCTACATTACATTATGATGTCAATATGGCTACATTACATTATGATGTCAATATGTCTACATTACATTATGATGTCTACTCTACATTACATTATGATGTCTACTCTACATTACATTATGATGTCTATCTGTCTACATTACATTACGATGTCTATCTGTCTACATTACATTAAGATGTCTATCTGTCTACATTACATTATGATGTCTGTCTGTCTACATTACATTATGATGTCTACATTACATTATGATGTCTACATTACATTATGATGTTTGTCTGTCTACATTACATTATGATGTTGATCTGTCTACATTACATTATGATGTCTACTCTACATTACATTATGATGTCTACTCTACATTACATTATGATGTCTATCTGTCTACATTACATTACGATGTCTATCTGTCTACATTACATTATGATGTCTATCTGTCTACATTACATTACGATGTCTATCTGTCTACATTACATTAAGATGTCTATCTGTCTACATTACATTATGATGTCTATCTGTCTACATTACATTATGATGTCTGTCTGTCTACATTACATTATGATGTCTACTCTACATTACATTATGATGTCTACTCTACATTACATTATGATGTCTATCTGTCTACATTACATTACGATGTCTATCTGTCTACATTACATTATGATGTCTATCTGTCTACATTACATTATGATGTCTATCTGTCTACATTATATTATGATGTCTACATTACATTATGATGTTTGTCTGTCTACATTACATTATGATGTTGATCTGTCTACATTATATTATGATGTTGATCTGTCTACATTACATTATGATGTCTATCTGTCTACATTACATTATGATGTCTGTCTGTCTACATTACATTATGATGTCTACATTACATTATGATGTCTACATTACATTATTACGTCTGTCTGTCTACATTACATTATGATGTCTACATTACATTATGATGTCTGTCTGTCTACATTACATTATGATGTCTGTCTGTCTACATTACATTATGATGTCTACATTACATTATGATGTCTACATTACATTACGACGTCTGTCTGTCTACATTACATTATGATGTTGATCTGTCTACATTATATTATGATGTTGATCTGTCTACATTACATTATGATGTCTATCTGTCTACATTACATTATGATGTCTGTCTGTCTACATTACATTATGATGTCTACATTACATTATGATGTCTACATTACATTACGACGTCTGTCTGTCTACATTACATTATGATGTTAATCTGTCTACATTACATTATGATGTCAATATGTCTACATTACATTATGATGTCTATCTGTCTACATTACGATGTCTGTCTGTCTACATTACATTATGATGTTGATCTGTTTACAGTACATTATGATGTCAATATGTCTACATTATATTACGATGTCTACTCTACATTACATTATGATGTTGATCTGTCTACATTATATTATGATGTCTATCTGTCTACATTACATTATGATGTCAATATGTCTACATTACATTATGATGTTAATCTGTCTACATTACATTATGATGTCGATCTGTCTACATTACATTATGATGTCTACTCTACATTACATTATGATGTCTATCTGTCTACATTACATTATGATGTCAATATGTCTACATTACATTATGATGTCGATCTGTCTACATTACATTATGATGTCTACTCTACATTACATTATGATGTCTATCTGTCTACATTATATTATGATGTCTATCTGTCTACATTACATTATGATGTCTATCTGTCTACATTACATTATGATGTCTACTCTACATTACATTATGATGTCTACTCTACATTACATTATGATGTCTATCTGTCTACATTACATTATGATGTCTACATTACATTATGATGTCTGTCTGTCTACATTACATTATGATGTCTACATTACATTATGATGTCTATCTGTCTACATTACATTATGATGTCTGTCTGTCTACATTACATTATGATGTCTATCTGTCTACATTACATTATGATGTCTATCTGTCTACATTACATTATGATGTCTGTCTGTCTACATTACATTATGATGTCTATCTGTCTACATTATATTATGATGTCTATCTGTCTACATTACATTATGATGTCTATCTGTCTACATTACATTATGATGTCTACTCTACATTACATTATGATGTCTACTCTACATTACATTATGATGTCTATCTGTCTACATTACATTATGATGTCTACATTACATTATGATGTCTATCTTTCTACATTACATTATGATGTATATCTGTCTACATTACATTATGATGTCTACACTTAGCCTTTTCCTAGCTCGTTTGTGAGAACCAGTTATAGCATTCAGTCCTAGTTTTGACTCACCTGCCTGTTTGCCTACCTGTGTATGACCATTGCCTACCTGTGTATGACCATTGCCTACCTGTGTATGACCATTGCCTACCTGTGTATGACCATTGCCTACCTGTGTATGACAATTGCCTGCCTGTGTATGACCATTGCCTGCCTGTGTATGACCATTGCCTGCCTGTTTGCCTACCTGTGTATGACCATTGCCTACCTGTGTATGACCATTGCCTACCTGTGTATGACCATTGCCTACCTGTGTATGACCATTGCCTACCTGTGTATGACCATTGCCTACCTGTGTATGACCATTGCCTACCTGTGTATGAACATTGCCTACCTGTGTATGACCATTGCCTACCTGTGTATGACCATTGCCTACCTGTGAACCCGATCCCTGCCTTCTGCGAAGGTCGAAATAAACACCTGCGGGGAGCTGCGCGTGAATCTACACCTTTTTCTCCCTGAGTATTCAGTACAATTATATTATGATGTCTACTCTACATTACATTATGATGTCAATATGTCTATATTATATTATGATGTCTACTCTATATTATATTATGATGTCAATATGTTTATATTATATTATGATGTCTACTCTACATTACATTATGATGTCTACTCTACATTACATTATGATGTCTACTCTACATTACATTATGATGTCTACTCTACATTACATTATGATGTCAATATGTTTATATTATATTATGATGTCTACTCTACATTACATTATGATGTCAATATGTTTATATTATATTATGATGTCTACTCTACATTACATTATGATGTCAATATGTTTAAATTATATTATGATGTCTACTCTACATTACATTATGATGTCAATATGTTTATATTATATTATGATGTCTACTCTACATTACATTATGATGTTGATCTGTCTACATTATATTATGATGTCTACTCTACATTACATTATGATGTCAATATGTTTATATTATATTATGATGTCTACTCTACATTACATTATGATGTCAATATGTCTACATTACATTATGATGTCTACTCTACATTACATTATGATGTCAATATGTCTATATTATATTATGATGTCTACATTACATTACATTATGATGTTGATCTGTCTACATTATATTATGATGTCTACTCTACATTATATTATGATGTCTACTCTACATTACATTATGATGTTGATCTGTCTACATTATATTATGATGTCTACTCTACATTACATTATGATGTCAATATGTCTACATTATATTATGATGTCTACTCTACATTACATTATGATGTTGATCTGTCTACATTATATTATGATGTCTACTCTACATTACATTATGATGTTGATCTGTCTACATTATATTATGATGTCTACTCTACATTACATTATGATGTCAATATGTTTATATTATATTATGATGTCGATCTGTCTACATTATATTATGATGTCTACTCTACATTACATTATGATGTCAATATGTCTACATTATATTATGATGTCTACTCTACATTACATTATGATGTTGATCTGTCTACATTATATTATGATGTCTACTCTACATTACATTATGATGTCAATATGTTTATATTATATTATGATGTCTACTCTACATTACATTATGATGTTGATCTGTCTACATTATATTATGATGTCTACTCTACATTACATTATGATGTCAATATGTCTATATTATATTATGATGTCTACTCTACATTACATTATGATGTCAATATGTTTATATTATATTATGATGTCTACTCTACATTACATTATGATGTTGATCTGTCTACATTACATTACGATGTCAATATGTCTACATTACATTATGATGTCAATATGTTTATATTATATTATGATGTCTACTCTACAGTACATTATGATGTCAATATGTTTATATTATATTATGATGTCTACTCTACATTACATTATGATGTCAATATGTCTACATTATATTATGATGTCTACTCTACATTACATTATGATGTCAATATGTCTATATTATATTATGATGTCTACATTACATTACATTATGATGTTGATCTGTCTACATTATATTATGATGTCTACTCTACATTATATTATGATGTCTACTCTACATTACATTATGATGTTGATCTGTCTACATTATATTATGATGTCTACTCTACATTATATTATGATGTCTACTCTACATTACATTATGATGTTGATCTGTCTACATTATATTATGATGTCTACTCTACATTACATTATGATGTCAATATGTTTATATTATATTATGATGTCTACTCTACATTACATTATGATGTCAATATGTCTACATTACATTATGATGTCTACTCTACATTACATTATGATGTTGATCTGTCTACATTATATTATGATGTCTACTCTACATTACATTATGATGTCAATATGTTTATATTATATTATGATGTCTACATTACATTATGATGTTGATCTGTCTACATTATATTATGATGTCTACTCTACATTACATTATGATGTCAATATGTCTACATTATATTATGATGTCTACTCTACATTACATTATGATGTCAATATGTTTATATTATATTATGATGTCTACTCTACATTACATTATGATGTCAATATGTTTATATTATATTATGATGTCTACATTACATTATGATGTCTACTCTACATTATATTATGATGTCAATATGTCTACATTATATTATGATGTCTACTCTACATTATATTATGATGTCAATATGTCTATATTATATTATGATGTCTACTCTACATTACATTACGATGTCAATATGTCTACATTATATTATGATGTCTACTCTACATTATATTATGATGTCAATATGTCTATATTATATTATGATGTCTACTCTACATTACATTATGATGTCAATATGTTTATATTATATTATGATGTCTACTCTACATTACATTATGATGTTGATCTGACTATATTATATTATGATGTCTACTCTACATTACATTACGATGTCAATATGTCTACATTACATTATGATGTCAATATGTTTATATTATATTATGATGTCTACTCTACATTACATTATGATGTCAATATGTTTATATTATATTATGATGTCTACTCTACATTACATTATGATGTCTACTCTACATTACATTATGATGTTGATCTGTCTACATTATATTATGATGTCTACTCTACATTACATTATGATGTCAATATGTTTATATTATATTATGATGTCTACTCTACATTATATTATGATGTTGATCTGTCTACATTATATTATGATGTCTACTCTACATTATATTATGATGTCTACTCTACATTACATTATGATGTTGATCTGTCTACATTATATTATGATGTCTACTCTACATTACATTATGATGTCAATATGTTTATATTATATTATGATGTCTACTCTACATTATATTATGATGTTGATCTGTCTACATTATATTATGATGTCTACTCTACATTACATTATGATGTCAATATGTCTATATTATATTATGATGTCTACTCTACATTATATTATGATGTCAATATGTCTACATTATATTATGATGTCAATATGTTTATATTATATTATGATGTCTACTCTACATTACATTATGATGTCAATATGTTTATATTATATTATGATGTCTACTCTACATTATATTATGATGTCAATATGTCTACATTATATTATGATGTCTACTCTACATTACATTATGATGTTGATCTGTCTACATTATATTATGATGTCTACTCTACATTACATTATGATGTCAATATGTTTATATTATATTATGATGTCTACTCTACATTACATTATGATGTCAATATGTCTATATTATATTATGATGTCTACTCTACATTACATTATGATGTCAATATGTCTACATTATATTATGATGTCTACTCTACATTACATTATGATGTCAATATGTTTATATTATATTATGATGTCTATCTGTCTACATTATATCATGATGTCGATCTGTCTACATTACATTATGATGTCGATCTGTCTACATTACATTATGATGTCTGTCTGTCTACATTACAATGTCTGTCTGTCTACATTACATTATGATGTCTACTCTACATTACATTATGATGTCTACTCTACATTACATTATGATGTCAATATGTCTACATTATATTATGATGTCTACTCTACATTACATTATGATGTCAATATGTTTATATTATATTATGATGTCTACATTACATTACATTATGATGTCAATATGTTTATATTATATTATGATGTCTACTCTACATTATATTATGATGTCTACTCTACATTACATTATGATGTCAATATGTTTATATTATATTATGATGTCTACTCTACATTACATTATGATGTCAATATGTTTATATTATATTATGATGTCTACTCTACATTACATTATGATGTCAATATGTTTATATTATATTATGATGTCTACTCTACATTACATTATGATGTCAATATGTCTACATTATATTATGATGTCTACTCTACATTACATTATGATGTCAATATGTCTACATTATATTATGATGTCTACATTACATTATGATGTCAATATGTCTACATTATATTATGATGTCTACTCTACATTACATTATGATGTCAATATGTCTACATTACATTATGATGTCAATATGTCTATATTATATTATGATGTCAATATGTCTACATTACATTATGATGTCTACTCTACATTACATTATGATGTCAATATGTCTACATTACATTATGATGTCTACTCTACATTACATTATGATGTCAATATGTCTACATTACATTATGATGTCAATATGTCTATATTATATTATGATGTCAATATGTCTACATTACATTATGATGTCTACTCTACATTACATTATGATGTCAATATGTCTACATTATATTATGATGTCTACTCTACATTACATTATGATGTCAATATGTCTACATTACATTATGATGTCAATATGTCTATATTATATTATGATGTCTACATTACATTATGATGTCAATATGTCTACATTATATTATGATGTCTACTCTACATTACATTATGATGTCAATATGTCTACATTACATTATGATGTCAATATGTCTACATTACATTATGATGTCAATATGTCTACATTATATTATGATGTCTACTCTACATTACATTATGATGTCAATATGTCTACATTACATTATGATGTCAATATGTCTATATTATATTATGATGTCTACTCTACATTACATTATGATGTCAATATGTTTATATTATATTATGATGTCTACTCTACATTACATTATGATGTCAATATGTCTACATTATATTATGATGTCTACTCTACATTACATTATGATGTCAATATGTCTACATTATATTATGATGTCTACTCTACATTACATTATGATGTCAATATGTCTATATTATATTATGATGTCTACTCTACATTACATTATGATGTCAATATGTTTATATTATATTATGATGTCTACATTACATTATGATGTCTGTCTGTCTACATTACATTATGATGTTGATCTGTCTACATTATATTATGATGTCTACTCTACATTACATTATGATGTCAATATGTCTACATTATATTATGATGTCTACTCTACATTACATTATGATGTCAATATGTCTATATTATATTATGATGTCTACTCTACATTACATTATGATGTCAATATATTTATATTATATTATGATGTCTACTCTACATTACATTATGATGTTGATCTGTCTATATTATATTATGATGTCTACTCTACATTACATTACGATGTCAATATGTCTACATTACATTATGATGTTGATCTGTCTATATTATATTATGATGTCTACTCTACATTACATTATGATGTCAATATGTTTATATTATATTATGATGTCTACTCTACATTATATTATGATGTCAATATGTTTATATTATATTATGATGTCTACTCTACATTACATTATGATGTCAATATGTTTATATTATATCATGATGTCGATCTGTCTACATTATATTATGATGTCTACTCTACATTACATTATGATGTCAATATGTTTATATTATATTATGATGTCTATCTGTCTACATTATATCATGATGTCGATCTGTCTACATTACATTATGATGTCGATCTGTCTACATTACATTATGATGTCTGTCTGTCTACATTACAATGTCTGTCTGTCTACATTACATTATGATGTCTGTCTACAGTACATTATGATGTCTGTCTACAGTACATTATGATGTCTGTCTACAGTACATTATGATGTCTACTCTACATTACATTATGATGTCTCTGTCTACATTACATTATGATGTCAATATGTCTACATTACATTATGATGTCAATATGTCTACATTATATTATGATGTCGATCTGTCTACATTACATTATGATGTCGATCTGTCTACATTACATTATGATGTCTGTCTGTCTACATTACATTATGATGTCTGTCTGTCTACATTACATTATGATGTCTGTCTGTCTACATTATATTATGATGTCTACTCTACATTACATTATGATGTCAATATGTCTACATTACATTATGATGTCGATCTGTCTACATTACATTATGATGTCTGTCTGTCTACATTACATTATGATGTCTACTCTACATTACATTATGATGTCTATCTGTCTACATTACATTATGATGTCTACATTACATTATGATGTCTATCTGTCTACATTACATTATGATGTCTATCTGTCTACATTACATTATGATGTCTATCTGTCTACATTACATTATGATGTCTACTCTACATTACATTATGATGTCTACATTACATTATGATGTCTGTCTGTCTACATTACATTATGATGTCTACTCTACATTACATTATGATGTCTACTCTACATTACATTATGATGTCGATCTGTCTACATTACATTATGATGTCTATCTGTCTACATTACATTATGATGTCTATCTGTCTACATTACATTATGCTGTCTATCTGTCTACATTACATTATGATGTCTGTCTGTCTACATTACATTATGATGTCTATCTGTCTACATTACATTATGATGTCTATCTGTCTACATTACATTATGATGTCTATCTGTCTACATTACATTATGATGTCTATCTGTCTACATTACATTATGATGTCTACTCTACATTACATTATGATGTCTATCTGTCTACATTACATTATGATGTCTACTCTACATTACATTATGATGTCTATCTGTCTACATTACATTATGATGTCAATATGTCTACATTACATTATGATGTCTACTCTACATTACATTATGATGTCTATCTGTCTACATTATATTATGATGTTGATCTGTCTACATTACATTATGATGTCGATCTGTCTACATTACATTATGATGTCAATATGTCTACATTACATTATGATGTCTACTCTACATTACATTATGATGTCTATCTGTCTACATTATATTATGATGTCTATCTGTCTACATTACATTATGATGTCAATATGTCTACATTACATTATGATGTCTACTCTACATTACATTATGATGTCTATCTGTCTACATTACATTATGATGTCTACTCTACATTACATTATGATGTCTATCTGTCTACATTACATTATGATGTCAATATGTCTACATTACATTATGATGTCTACTCTACATTACATTATGATGTCTATCTGTCTACATTACATTATGATGTCTACTCTACATCACATTACATTATGATGTCTACTCTACATTACATTATGATGTCTGTCTGTCTACATTACATTATGATGTCTATCTGTCTACATGACATTATGATGTCTATCTGTCTACATGACATTATGATGTCTGTCTGTCTACATAATATTATGATGTCTACTCTACATTACATTATGATGTTGATCTGTCTACATTACATTATGATGTCGATCTGTCTACATTACATTATGATGTCAATATGTCTACATTACATTATGATGTCTACTCTACATTACATTATGATGTCTATCTGTCTACATTACATTATGATGTCTGTCTGTCTACATTACATTATGATGTCTATCTGTCTACATGACATTATGATGTCTATCTGTCTACATGACATTATGATGTCTGTCTGTCTACATAATATTATGATGTCTACTCTACATTACATTCTATTATTATCTGTAATATGACTTATCTTATAGTATCATTATTTCTAATGTGACTTATCTTATAGTATTATTATTTCTAATGTGACTTATCTTATAGTATTATTATTTCTAATGTGACTTATCTTATAGTATTATTATTTCTAATGTGACTTATCTTATAGTATCATTATTTCTAATGTGACTTATCTTATAGTATTATTATTTCTAATGTGACTTATCTTATAGTATTATTATTTCTAATGTGACTTATCTTATAGTATTATTATTTCTAATGTGACTTATCTTATAGTATTATTATTTCTAATGTGACTTATCTTATAGTATCATTATTTCTAATGTGACTTATCTTATAGTATTATTATTTCTAATGTGACTTATCTCATAGTATCATTATTTCTAATGTGACTATATTATCTTATATTATTATGATCTCTGTTACACACATTCTATCCGGGGTCTGAGGGGCCTATTTCTATGTATATCTTCTCACGGGTTCATCTCAGGTCACTCAACGGGGCTAAATGTCACACACACCACCGACACGCACACACACACACATACAATTACACACTGACATTAGCAAGACCACGGCCACCATTTGACCTAGATGGGTTGTGTGTGTGTGTTGATATGTAGGCTACGTGTGCCATGTTTTTATTTATGCAGTTCTATTCTATATTCTATAGCTGTTCTTGTCTATTAATGTTCTGTATCATGTCGTGGTTCATGTTTTGTGTTGGACCCCAGGAAGAGTAGCTGCTGTTTTCACAACAGCTCATGGGGATCCTAACCAAATACCAAATACCATCACGACTGGAGTATAGCAGGTGACTGTCCGTCCTTCCAGAGAGTGTAAATTCTAACTGCGTCCCTGAAAAAGAGTGATGAAAGTCATGCGGTCAGAAAACACTGGGGTGTAAAGAACTATAGTCATACAACAGGTTATCAAACAGTGTCACGTCCTGACCTTAGTTCCTTTTTTATGTCTCTATTTTGGTTTGGTCGGGGCGTGAGTTGGGGTGGTCATTCTATGTTGTTTTTCTATATTTTCTTTTCTATGTGTTTGGCCTGGTATGGTTCCCATTCAGAGGCAGCTGTCTATCGTGCCCACTGACACCCCTATCAGACCACATGAAAATCACACCATACTTGAACAGAGAAGTACTCAACCATGAGGCGTCAAAGCCCAACAAACTGCATGCTATTCAGAAATGCTATAGATGGAAGGAAGATAGTGTGTAGAAACCTTCCAAAGAGCAATTGGCCAAAAACACTATCTGCAATAGTGAAGGTGTAAACTTAGAAGTAGAAAGCCTGAATAGTATATTTGACATATCTGCTAACATATCAAATAAAATAAATTCAAGCAGAAAACCTAGAAAATGAACAGCAATGAGAAATGGTTTGATGAAGAGTGCAAAAACCTAAGAAAGAATCTGATAAACCAGTCCAATAAAAAAACCTAAGATACGCCTTTACTGTGGGGAAACACTAACACGATACAGAAATACACTACAAGGAAGGAACAGCACGTCAGAAATCAGCTCAATGTGATTGGAGAATCCATCAAATCAAGCCACTACTGGGAAAATTGGAAAACACTGAACAAACAACAACATGAAGAGCTAGCTATCCAAAATGGAGATGTTTGGATTAACCACTTCTCCAACCTCTTTGGCCATATAACAAACAACAACATGAAGAGCTATCTATCCAAAATGGAGATGTTTGGATAAACCACTTCTCCAACCTCTTTGGCCATATAACAAACAACAAACAGCTAAAACATGTACATGATCATCTGAACATAGGATCAACTGTTAAAGACTCCCAGAACCCTTTGGATCCTCTAATTACATTCAATGAACTGCAGGACAAAATACAAACCCACCAACCCAAAAAGGTAAATGGTATCCTAAATGAAATGATAAAATATACAGACCACAAATTCAAGTTGGCTAGACTCAGCCGCACCAATGTGTCGGAGGAAACACCATGCACCTGGCAACCTTGATTAGCGCGCACTGCGCCTGGCCCACCACAGGAGTCACTGGTGCGTGATGAGACAAGGATATCCCTACCGGCCAAGCCCTCCCTAACCCGGACGACGCTAGGCCAATTGTGCGTCGCCCCACAGACCTCCCGGTCACGGCCAGTTATGACAGAGCCTGGCCGTGAACCTAGAGTCTCTGGTGGCACAGCTGGCGCTGCAGTACAGCGCCCTTAACCACTACGCCACCCGGGAGGCCTCAAAAACAGCTTTTGAGTCAATTTGCCATGGGCCCCTGCTGTATAAACTGATGGAAAGCGGTGTTGGAAGAAACCCTACGATATTATAAAATCAATGTACACAAACAATAAGTGTGTAGTCATAATTGTCAATAAACACACAGATTTCTTCCCTCAGGGCCAGGGGATGAGACAGGGATGCCGCTTGAGCTCCCCCCTCTTCAACATTTATATCAATGAATTGGCAAGGGGCACTAGAATAGTCTGCAGCTCACAGCCTCACCCTACCAAACTCTGAAATCAAATGTTTACTGTTTGCTGATGATCTGGTGCTTGTGTCCCCAACCAAGGAGGGCCTACAAAAGGACCTAGATCTTCTGCACAGATTCTGTCAGACTTGGGCCCTGACAGTGAATCTCAGTAAGACTAAAATAACGGTGTTCCAAAGAAGGCCCAGATGCCAGGACCCACATCTCCTTTGCATAGAGTTGATCAAGCTGTTCTTTGTGGCCTGTGGAATGTTGCGCCTGTAACGAATCTCTCCGTCGTCTGAGGAGGAGTAGGAAGGATCGGACCAATGTGCAGCGTGGGAAGTGTCCATGTTAATTTATTAGACTGAACACACAAAACAAAATAACAAAGTGAATGGAAGAAATGAAACAGTTCTGTAAGGTGACATACACTCAACAGAAAACAACTACCCACAAATCATAGTGGGAACACAGGCTACCTAAGTATGGTTCTCAATCAGAGCCAATGATTGACAGCTGCCTCTGATTGGGAACCATACCAGGCCAAAAGCAGAAATACAAAACATAGAACAAACATCGAATGCCCACCCCAACTCACGCCCTGACCAAACTAAAACAGAGACATAAAAAAGGAACTAAGGTCAGGACGTGACAGTGCCAGTCATATTCAATGGCTGTGCAAAGTTGCTGGATATTTGTCGGGAACTGGAACATGTTGTCGTACACATCAATCCAGAGCATCCCACACATGCTCAATGGGTGACATATCTGGTGAGTAAGCAAGCCATGGAAGAACTGGGAAATGTTCAACTTATGGCATTGTGTTGTGTGATAAAACAGCACATTTTAGAGTGGCCTTTTATTGTCCCCAGCAGAAGGTCCACATGTGTAATGATCATGCTGTTTAATCAGCTTCTTGATATGCCACACCTGTCAGGTGGATGGATCATCTTGGCAAATGAGGAATGCACGCTAACTGGGATCTAAACAAATTTGTGTTCAACATTTTTGAGAAATGTATGGAGCGTTTCTTTGATCTTTAATTTCAGCTCATGTAAACATGGGACCAACACATGTTGCATTTATATTTCTGTTCAGTGTATATTAAAGGGTTTTGGTTGGTATAAGTTATTCAACTGTTAATAGGCATGTAGCTAGTTAACCCCTTAGTGAGTTTGTTGTGTATTGGAGACAATGGATAGTAACATGATTTCATCAGGATCTGGACTGGAGAACTCTGGTCACGCATGTAACAGTTTGTCTGAACCACTACCCCATCTCATATAATGTCCAACAGGTGTGTGTGTGTGTGAGAGAGAGATATGTCATAAAGAACATGTTCTAGCCTCTAAGACATATCAGTATGTCATGATGTCAGTTCCTCTTAGTTCACCAACTCTCTCTTTCATGAATTCACACACACACACACACACACACACACACACACACACACACACACACACACACACACACACACACACACACACACACACACACACACACACACACTCCCCCTCTCCCTCTCCACCCCACTCTCCTCTCCCCCCACTCTCTCTATTGCTCCCTTCCCTCTGTTTGTGCACCGACCATACCCCACCACCCCACCTCAGTTTAATTTAGTGCCTCAGCCGACAGCTCATTGACAACTTCTGTGACGGGCAGGAGTATTCCATGTCGAAGACCACGTATATAGAAATACCAGCTAGGAGACTACAATGGCACCTAAACCCATGTGTTTTGCGTGAAGTGACGAGCCTCAGTGATTATTAAGAAAACGTGGTCATAAACACCCACAGAACTTATGCATATTTTATATTGTGAATTATACTTAAAATAGGCAAACAACATTGTATGAGTAATCTGCAATAATCTGATTTAGCTTCAGTGGAGTATTTAAAAGATCTGTTTATTCTTGTTATGTTCAATAATATCCCCTTAACCGAGAATCAATAAAAAAAATAACGTAATGTGGTCGGACGCATAGCCTTTTCACCATGTTGTTACGTATATGGTATGGCCACTTGATATTTTTACAGGTGTAGGCTATAGTTACCATCTCTGCGCTCCAGATTCTGGAACATGGACGCGCAGAGTGCAGTTCGCGCTCGTACCAGAACGCACCTCCCACTTACAACTTTTTTTTAAAAGTTCTAGAGCCTCTCGTCCTCCAATTGTTAAAACTCGGGACGCGCTTGACATAGGGGGCATACCTCTCGGAGACTTCTGGACCGCAACTTTGACACGCAGAGAGAAATGTTCTGCACAGGGATTTCAATAGGCTACCTTTCTGAAGTTTGTGGACAATACAACTGTATTAAAGGGATTTGAGCCTCATAGACACGTCGATAAAGGGGATACGAAATAGCACTGTTTTGAGCACATTTCGGGACTACATTTTGCCAGGTAGGTGTCTCACGAACAACTTTCTTCTACTTCTGGTGCGACTTTATGATGGAAACAAGTAGGCTAGTATCCAGTAGCCTCGTCTGTGACCGTTTGGAGACCGCGCAATCATTCTGCAGGTTGTTCTGTGCGCTCCAAAGTGCACCTCGGACGGTGTTTACTGTTCAGGCGAGATATGGCTTGGGGAAGTTATAAGAGGGATTTCTCTGGGTTACTGTCTGTGAGCTGAATGCCTGGCACTGCGTGTCTTTATTAGAAACGAGAATAGTTTTGTGATCACATTTTATATTAAAACATTTCCGAGTTTTTCCTCTTAAAATGTAGGATACTATATGTCATGTATGTCTATCCCATTATCCGTGCTTATCGATCTCACCACGAGCAACGAGCACTGACTAGCCTATAGCCAAGGTTTATATGGCCGAACATTTCTCCCCCAACATAGTTATTTTCTATCTCACTTCGAAACCGCATCCACAGAAACCTTTGAAAGCGGATCATTGTCAAGATGTGATATGGTCGGTTATATCTGCGTGTCAAAATATCTTTACCGTGTGGTGCCTAGCTCACCATTCTAGATTAAAATCTCTGCGCAGCCAGAGACCCTCACAGAGAGAGTCATGCAGAATAGAGATAAGGTTCCAGCTAGGCAAAAACTGCTTGAACCGACGTTGTTTCCATCATAATAATAATTTAAATATCCTCAGTCGTTGATTTCACGTTGAATTCACGGTAGTTGACAACTCAACCAAATGTATAACTCAACCAAATTAAAACTGGACGTTGAACGGACGTCTGTGCCCAGTGGGTTGTTAGTTAGAAGCACAGCAGCTCAGGGTGGTGTGTTATCGGTTGTTGATGTTGGTTTATCCCGTTTGTGTTTGTTTGTTTTAAAGGTAATTGAATTAGAGCTTGTTATCTCACTAATCGACCAGGGTTGTCATCTCTTCTTTGTTTATTTAAACTTTAACCTGATTGGATTAGGTTGACTTGTCTTTTTTGTAGACAATAGAATAGTAATGGCATGGTAATAACAACTTAATCAAATCCAAATTCTAAAAATGCTATTATTGCTGTGGTTGTGAGAATAGCACATTTGTGATTTTGAGAAACAATCACCTTGACTACTCAAGTCTACCTAATGTTATTCAGAGGCCTCTATGTCAATGACTTTGTGTGAAGAGATGTAACAAAGCATGCTAGATAAATACAAGTCAGCGAGGCAGCCAGGAAGGGCACCTAAACAAACTGAAGTCTATGAAGGGATGGGAAAAGTAAAGACCGAGATGGAGGGACAGAGAGAACGAGGGAGGAAGAGATCAGCAGAGAGAGCGAGGGAGGAAGAGATCAGCAGAGAGAGCGAGGGAGGAAGCAAACATTCCTGACTTGGTGTCTCAGCAATTTAATTAAAGAACGTCAAAGATGCTAACACACACACACACACACACATCATTGTGAGATCCCCCCTACTTACCCCCACCCCCCCAAACACTTTGGTCTTGGACTAATCCCAGGGGTCAGCTAATAAGTGTTTGGGTCATGCCACCATGACAACTAAATAGGGGGACCCCTGATTGAGTTAATAACCCCATGATGGAAGCTAAGAGGTACAAGGTGAAGAGGATTTTGTTTGGTGTGTGTGTGTTAAACTAAAGAGTGCGAAGCAGCTATTAGAACATGAGAAGTGGTTGTGTGTGGTTGTAGTGTTATCAACAACAGCAGCAGTAGTGTAAATCCTCTCCTCTTAGCCAGGCTTAACTGTGCCCTGTGGTGCTTTGGTGGTGCTCCCTCTAGGTCCTCCAGGTCAGCTTTTACTCTGGGTTCCCCTTGTTAGGGAGCTTTTACTCTGGGTTCCCCTTGTTAGGGAGCTTTTACTCTGGGTTCCCCTTGTTAGGGAGCTTTTACTCTGGGTTCCCCTTGTTAGGGAGCTTTTACTCTGGGTTCCCCTTGTTAGGAAGCTTTTACTCTGGGTTCCCCTTGTTAGGAAGCTTTTACTCTGGGTTCCCCTTGTTAGGAAACTTTTACTCTGGGTTCCCCTTGTTAGGGAGCTTTTACTCTGGGTTCCCCTTGTTAGGGAGCTTTTACTCTGGGTTCCCCTTGTTAGGAAGCTTTTACTCTGGGTTCCCCTTGTTAGGGAGCTTTTACTCTAGGTTCCCCTTGTTAGGAAGCTTTTACTCTGGGTTCCCCTTGTTAGGAAGCTTTTACTCTGGGTGTTAGGGAGCTTTTACTCTGGGTTCCACATTGTTAGGAAGCTTTTACTCTGGGTTCCCCTTGTTAGGGAGCTTTTACTCTGGGTGTTAGGGAGCTTTTACTCTGGGTGTTAGGGAGCTTTTACTCTGGGTTCCCCTTGTTAGGGAGCTTTTACTCTGGGTTCCCCTTGTTAGGGAGCTTTTACTCTGGGTGTTAGGGAGCTTTTACTCTGGGTGTTAGGGAGCTTTTACTCTGGGTACCCCTTGTTAGGGAGCTTTTACTCTGGGTTCCCCTTGTTAGGGAGCTTTTACTCTGGGTTCCCCTTGTTAGGGAGCTTTTACTCTGGGATCCCCTTGTTAGGAAGCTTTTACTCTGGGTTCCCCTTGTTAGGAAGCTTTTACTCTGGGATCCCCTTGTTAGGGACCATTAAGGAATTAAAAAACCTTGAGTTCTGGTCTTCTTTCTCTCTCTCTCTCTCTCTGTCTCTCTGTCTATTCTTTGGTCTCTTTCTCTCCATTTCAACGATCTTGCTCTCCCTGTCTTTCTTTTCTTTCTCCCTCTATCTGGACTTGTTCTCTGCTCTTTCTATCGCTGCCACACTGTTCTCTCCCTCACTGTCTCTCCCTACCTCTCTGCTCTTTCTATCGCTGCCACACTGTTCTCTCCCTCGCTGTCTCTCCCTACCTCTGCTCTTTCTATCGCTGCCACACTGTTCTCTCCCTCGCTGTCTCTCCCTACCTCTCTGCTCTTTCTATCGCTGCCACACTGTTCTCTCCCTCGCTGTCTCCCTACCTCTCTGCTCTTTCTATCGCTACCACACTGTTCTCTCCCTCGCTGTCTCTCCCTACCTCTCTGCTCTTTCTCCAGTCTCAGTCCAGTCTCCTGACCTGCAGCTGTGCAGACACAGACAGAGGGATGGGGCTCTGGTTCACGTGGGAGCGTTTAGAGTGTTTAAGGAAGTTGTCACCATGTGTGATAAAACAGCGAGTGTCTCCTCGAACCCAACATAAATCATCCTGATGCTGAGAAAGACAGGTTTTAATACAGTAATAGATGACTTGCATCGTATGTCTAGTATTCTCCTTCAATGCCCAAAAGAGCCAAACAGGAAGTAACATTATTATATTGAATATGTCCATTGTCCTCAATGAGTGTCTGAATGTGTTATGCCGACAGTTTGTTCTTGATCTGATGCTCCTTGGTTGGACTGCGAGGTGGTTGGAATTGACCTTTTCTTTGACCTGTGGAATTTGGCCTATAGCCGACACGTTCCACTGCTCTTTAGTAGTGTATTTACCTTTCCACAATGAATTATCTTAATGTGACAGCTTTCCTGACACTCTATGAATTGTACCGTTAGTCTGACACGGCACTGACATGTTCATCGGAGGGGAACCTATGATTCTCAGAACCCAGACCCCCTAGGGAGAGGTTTACGGGTCGCTCCCCCTTGCTCCCTTGTGGTGCACCTCCTTAAAACCCTCCCCCCCTCATCCTCGGAGCGTGTTATGTAAATCCAGGGGTCTAGTGGGAAGGTATTGAGCGTAACACACGTAGCCTTCTCATTACATTCCTCAGTGTACTACTCTGAGAGAGGAACCTTTGGTGCTCCTCACTTGAGGTAGAGAGGGATAAGTGGAGAGGTAGAGAGGGATAGGTGGAGAGGTAGAGAGGGATAGGTGGAGAGGTAGAGAGGGATAGGTGGAGAGGTAGAGAGGGATAGGTGGAGAGGTAGAGAGAGAGGGAGAGACATTTGCATATTCAGATACCTGATCAGTCTACAGACTAGTCTTATACTATACCAGAGGCTGAGTTATTTTGACTCCCTCCACCCCTCTCTCAGTTTTGACCCCCAGCCCTAATCCCCTCTCCCCAAGGGCGCAGTCTGGGTTGTGCACACACATGCCTTTTCATCCCATACAATATCCCCTCAATCCTACACACACACACACACACACACACACACACACACACACACACACACACACACACACACACACACACACACACACACACACACACACACACACACACACACACACACACACACACACACACACACAGACACACACACACACACCCCATTCAGAGGTCCCCTGTATACACACTCAGACAGACAGTAGCCTGAGGCTACAGGGTCTTCTCAGAGCACTTCAAAGGCCTTGTCTCTCTAGCTCAGATCAGCTCCACAACTACAGCCACAACAGGTGATGAGAGAGGCCGCTTGGGAAACAGAAGGTAGAGCCACTCTTTTGCTTACTGGGAAGTTGATGGCTCAGTGTGCATATTTGTGTCAGTTATGACAGAGTGTGTTGAGGTATGCATATGTGGCTTTCGTGGTAAGTGTTTTCTGTGTTTCCCTTGGCAACAGCCTGCTCTGAGACCCAGAGCTTCATACAGCCCTGTGTTTAGACAAACAGCAGGAAAATAGACTGTTGGGATGTTATTGCAAGTGGACATTAAGACTTAACACACACACACACCACTCCACCCCCCCCCCCCCCCCCCCCCCCCCCCACACACACACACACAAGGACACACACATGCTTTGCAATGAAATGTTCTGTTACTTTCTGTACCGATGTCCAGATGTCAGACTTCCATTGAATAGACAGGCACATTCAGTGACCCCTCCTTTCTACGATAAATGAAGAGCTGTTAGCTGCTTGTTCCTGTACTCCGGCCTGCTCCCCCCCCTCTCCAAACCTCTCATACCTCTGTCCACTCCTGCTCCCCCCTACGGGTGGCAGGCGGATTAGGGGGTCAGAAGTCAGAGGGGGGGGTGCAGCTAGAGGGGCCAGTCAGAACACAGGTCAGGACAGGGAATTGACGAGGTGGAAGGAGTAGGGTCCAGGAGTGTGTGTGTGTTGGGCGGAGGGGCAGGATTGGGGGTGTAGGAGTTTTGGCAGGCAGGAAACTGGCAGGGAAGAAGGACTAGGGTCGAGGGGTTTGTGTGTGTGTGTGTGTGTGTGTGTGTGTGTGTGTGTGTGTGTGTGTGTGTGTGTGTGTGTGTGTGTGTGTGTGTGTGTGTGTGTGTGTGTGTGTGTGTGTGTGTGTGTGACTTCAGTTATAATTTGTTCCTTCAGGTATAGTAGACACCACACCAGTCATACCTGTATGATCACCATACCACTTGGAACATTTACCATTTCAATCAGTATAATGTGTTTGTTTGTTTACTCACGTAAAAGAGAGTCAAGTTCTCCTCCCTTCTTTACCCCCTCTTTACACCACTGTTACTCTCTGTTATCATCTATCCATAGTCACTTTAATAACTCTACCTACATGTACATCAACTAACCATTGCCCCCCCCCTCCTTTACACTGCTGCTACTCTCTGTTATCATCTATCCATAGTCACTTTATTAACTCTACCTACATGTACATACTACCTCAACTAACCGGTTCCCCCGCACATTGACTCCTGTACCGGCACCCCCCTGTATATAGTCTCGCTATTGTTATTTTACTGCTGCTCTTCACTTAATTGTTGTTTTTATCTCTTATTCTTATCCGTATTTTATTTAAACTGCACTGTTGGATCATAAGTAAACGTTTCACTGTAGGGTGACCTGATGTATTCAGGGCATGTGACTAATAACATTTGATTTGATTTGAACGTTAAAGGACTTGAATGAGACCTTTGTCTCGACAATACGTTTTTTTTTAAGTTTGGGAAAAAAGTATTGAAGGTTGTTTCAGGATACTTAAAGGGGCAATCTGGGATTCAAATTACAACAAATGGTCACCATTCAACCTTTTAATTTAAAAGTCAAAAAATGGAAGCACCAATCCCAAAATGCCCCTGTTGACTTCCCTGTTCACATACTCCTCTCCTCTCACACTACAGTGGCTCCCTGAGCCTGTGGTATCTTTGAACTTGGCCATGTTGTTAGCAGATGAGAGCTGTAGCCACTTCAAAGTGAAGGAGAACGGATCAGAAGTTAAGCAGCGACAGCGTTTTATACACCAGCGGGAGAGGAGAGGGAAGTAATGAAAGTGTGGGTTTGCACCTGATGCCCTTTCATAGAGAGAGAGAGAGAGAGAGAGAGAGAGAGAGAGAGAGAGAGAGAGAGAGAGAGAGAGAGAGAGAGAGAGAGAGAGAGAGAGAGAGAGAGAGAGAGAGAGAGAGAGAGAGAGAGAGAGAGAGAGAGAGAGAGAGAGAGAGAGAGAGAGAGAGAGAGAGAGAGAGAGAGAGAGAGAGAGAGAGAGAGAGAGAGAGAGAGAGAGAGAGAGAGAGAGAGAGAGAGAGAGAGAGAGAGAGAGAGAGAGAGAGAGAGAGAGAGAGAGAGAGAGAGAGACAGACAAAGGTAAGGCAAAGTTGAGATGTGGGACAAAGAAAAATAGTTTGTTGGACTAAGTCGCTGGTCTTCAATGGAAATGCTGTCCAGTTAAAATGAGACATTCCTCTGAGGCTGAGCACAGACACTTTGTACAGCCAAGACAAGCACAGCTAGCACACTGCAGTCTGTTGAGAGTCAATCAGCTGCAGAAAATACTGAACAGACTGATGATGGACTTTAATGACTTGATGGCTTTTAGACTGCCTGACCAAGGCTTGCCCCTAACTGTTCAGACTGCAGGGCTGTTATGTTTTGATGAGAGACATGATGACAGTCACAAATAGAACATGGATTTGTCCTGAGATTATATTAATGCTAGATATGTAGTTATGAATTCTGTGTGAGTGAGTGTGTGTGTGTGTGTGTGTGTGTGTGTGTTGTTCCAGAATAACATGGGTTGGAATGTTGTTCAATATCAGAGGAATTTATCTGTGACCAGGAGCCGTTCTTTCAGGTACGCCTAAACATTCTGCAATCTCTATCAGTGTGTGAACAACCTTTACTATGATGCACTCGGTCAATAGACAGACACGCCAATACACACACACACGCAAACTTTGCGATCCATGAGTGTGACTGCTGTGTGTAGTTGATCTGATGATAAAATCCTTTACAAAACCACAGTTATACCATAGAGACCCTACACTGTAAACCCATTGTGTTTTATATAACCTCTAGTAGCATAGATATCTGTGATGGAGGGCTCCACCGAGGGTCATGTATCCCAGGCAGAGCCTCTCTGACAGAGATAACAGCGGAGATAGAGATAGCGGTGGTATTTGTTAAATACAGATCTCTCTGTATAAACCACAACAGAGCTGTACTGTCCCTGAGTGTCAGCGTGTTGAATCAATGGACTATTTTGCTGTAGGCTATTGAGGTTTATCAGTAGCATCAGTTCTAATTCACATTCTGGTCATGTGTGCGTGTGTGTGTGTCTTCTTGCGTGTGTGTGTGTGTGTCTTCTTGCGTGTGTGTGATTGAACACAAACAGAGTAGTGGTCTATGTTTGTATACTGTAGGTGAGAAGTGACTATGTATTTTATTTCTCTCTTTCCCTCGTCTTCCTCTTTCTCCCTCCTCATTCTCTCTCTCCCTCCTCATTCTCTCTCTCCCTCCTCATTCTCTCTCTCCCTCCTCATTCTCTTTCTCCCTCCTCATTCTCTCTCTCCCTCCTCATTCTCTCTCTCCCTCCTCATTCTCTCTCTCCCTCCTCATTCTCTTTCTCCCTCCTCATTCTCTCTCTCCGTCCTCATTCTCTCTCTCCCTTCTCATTCTCTTTCTCCCTCCTCATTCTCTCTCTCCCTCCTCATTTTCTCTCTCCCTCCTCATTCTCTCTCTCCCTTCTCATTCTCTCTCTCCCTCCTCATTCTCTCTCTCCCTCCTCATTCTCTCTCTCCCTCCTCATTCTCATTCTCTCTCTCCCTCCTCATTCTCTCTCTCCCTCCTCATTCTCTCTCCCTCCTCATTCTCTCTCTCCCTCCTCATTCTCTCTCTCCCTCCTCATTCTCTCTCTCCCTCCTCATTCTCCCTCTCCCTCTCCCTCCTCATTCTCTCTCTCCTCCTCATTCTCTCTCTCCCTCCACATTCTCCCTCTCCCTCCACATTCTCCCTCTCCCTCCTCATTCTCTCTCTCCCTCCTCATTCTCTCTCTCCCTCCTCATTCTCTCTCTCCCTCCTCTTTCTTCACTCTTCAATTTCTTCAATTTTATTTCTCTCTTTCCCTCATCTTCCTCTTTCTCCCTCCTCATTCTCTCTCTCCCTCCTCATTCTCTCTCTCCCTCCTCATTCTCTCTCTCCCTCCTCATTCTCTTTCTCCCTCCTCATTCTCTCTCTCCCTCCTCATTCTCTCTCTCCCTTCTCATTCTCTTTCTCCCTCCTCATTCTCTCTCTCCCTCCTCATTTTCTCTCTCCCTCCTCCTTCTCTCTCTCCCTTCTCATTCTCTCTCTCCCTCCTCATTCTCTCTCTCCCTCCTCATTCTCTCTCCCTCCTCATTCTCATTCTCTCTCTCCCTCCTCATTCTCTCTCCCTCCTCATTCTCCCTCTCCCTCCTCATTCTCCCTCTCCCTCCTCATTCTCTCTCTCCCCCCTCATTCTCCCTCTCCCTCTCCCTCCTCATTCTCTCTCTCCCTCCTCATTCTCTCTCTCCCTCCTCATTCTCTCTCCCTCCTCATTCTCCCTCTCCCTCCTCATTCTCTCTCCCTCCTCATTCTCTCTCTCCCTCCTCATTCTTTCTCCCTCCTCATTCTCTCTCTCCCTCCTCATTCTCTCTCTCCCTCCTCATTCTCTCTCTCCCTCCTCATTCTCCCTCTCCCTCTCCCTCCTCATTCTCTCTCTCCTCCTCATTCTCTCTCTCCCTCCACATTCTCCCTCTCCCTCCACATTCTCCCTCTCCCTCTCCCTCCTCATTCTCTCTCTCCCTCCTCATTCTCTCTCTCCCTCCTCATTCTCTCTCTCCCTCTCCCTCCTCTTTCTTCACTCTAAGTCATGTATGAATGAAAACAAACACACGACACAGAATGTCTTGAATGACATCATTTTGTAGTCCCTTATCAAACATTGCAGATGCCTCCATGGCTTCACTATAAGTAACATGTCAACACTTCTCTCAGAGCAAGCAGAGTGTGTGAAGTCATTGGTCCTACATAGTGTGTGTGTGTGTGTTAAAAGTTTTACTGCACACTTGTGATTTAAGTTCAGTTTATGACCTCTTAATATTTAAGGATAGGATTTGGGGAGGGTCATTTCACCCTTAGATCTGTCAACTTCCACCCAGAATGTGTCTGTCTCTGGGAACAAACAGAGGTCACTGGCTAAATGGCTTTATCCACCAAATCAACACGTAGACTAAATGAAAACTTTACCAGAACACTGTGAAGGAGACTGGAGTGAATGGATGGTCAGTCCTAGATATCTCTCTCTTTCTCTCTCTCTCTCTCTCTCTCTCTCTCTCTCTCTCTCTCTCTCTCTCTCTCTCTCTCTCTCTCTCTCTCTCTCTCTCTCTCTCTCTCTCTCTCTCTCTCTGTGTCTGTCTGTCTGTCTGTCTCTCTGTCTCTGTCTCTCTCCAGGGGTCCATGAGGAGTTTGAGTAAACAGTTATGTGAGAGAGTAAACACTAAAGGTTCAGTAACCTACACATCATCTGTCATTTCCCCTACCACAATCCTCCCTCCTTAGTTACACACCAGTTCCCTCAATACACACATTTTCATTTTTCACTTGTTTACTCTATTCTTACGAAAACCTAACTGAGTCACACTCACGCACAAACACACACCAATGGATGAATACCCCCCTCTCAGTCCATCCTTGGGCCAGTAACCGAAAGGTTGCTGGTTCTAATCCCTGAGCCGGCAAGGTGGATAAATCTGCCGTTCTGCCCTTAAGCAAGGCAGTTAACTCCCAACAACAGCTTCTCCCCAGGCCCCGATGTCGTGGACGTCGATTAATGCCCCCTCCCCTCCGCACCTCTCTGATTCAGAGGGGTCAGTTCATATGCGGAAAGACACATTTGGTTTGAATGCAGTTGTACAACTGACTAAGTATCCCCATTTCCCTTTTCTTTGCTTCTAAATCTCCACAGACATCTGCAGTATAACTCCCCTCACTGGCTTAACGCTGGGGTGGTGAGGTGATCCAGCCGTGTGTAGTTTAGTGTGTAGTTTAGTGTCTAGTGTATGTGTCTTATTGGTCAGACACAGGCACATACAAGGTCAGTGTGCTAACGAGGAGTCTGTGTGGCTAACTAATATGACAGCTGTGTGTTTAGGAGTGTGTGTTTGTGTTCCTGTGTGTGTGTGTGTGTGGGGGGGGGGGGGGGGGGGGGGGTTAATGTGTGTCAGATACATACATACATACATACAGCTACCCAATCTCAGAGGTGTCTACTGTTTACAGCTCCAGTTAGACATGGGGAGGTCTATCACTACTGTTTACAGCTCCAGTTAGACATGGGGAGGTCTATCACTACTGTTTACAGCTCCAGTTAGACATGGGGAGGTCTATCACTACTGTTTACAGCTCCAGTTAGACATGAGGAGGTCTATCACTACTGTTTACAGCTCCAGTTAGACATGGGGAGGTCTATCACTACTGGTTACAGTTCCAGTCAGACATGGGGAGGTCTATCACTACTGTTTACAGCTCCAGTTAGACATGGGGCAGGTCTATCACTACTGTTTACAGCTCCAGTTAGACATGGGGAGGTCTATCACTACTGTTTACAGCTCCAGTTAGACATGGGGAGGTCTATCACTACTGTTTACAGCTCCAGTTAGACATGGGGAGGTCTATCACTACTGTTTACAGCTCCAGTTAGACATGGGGAGGTCTATCACTACTGGTTACAGTTCCAGTCAGACATGGGGAGGTCTATCACTACTGTTTACAGCTCCAGTTAGACATGGGGAGGTCTATCACTACTGTTTACAGCTCCAGTTAGACATGGGGAGGTCTATCACTACTGTTTACAGCTCCAGTTAGACATGGGGAGGTCTATCACTACTGTTTACAGCTCCAGTTAGACATGGGGAGGTATATCACTACTGTTTACAGCTCCAGTCAGACATGGGGAAGTCTATCACTACTGTTTACAGCTCCAGTTAGACATGGGGAGGTCTATCACTACTGTTTACAGCTCCAGTTAGACATGGGGAGGTCTATCACTACTGTTTACAGCTCCAGTTAGACTTGGGGAGGTCTGTCACTACTGTTTACAGCTCCAGTTAGACATGGGGAGGTCTATCACTACTGTTTACAGCTCCAGTTAGACATGGGGCAGGTCTATCACTACTGTTTACAGCTCCAGTTAGACATGGGGAGGTCTATCACTACTGTTTACAGCTCCAGTTAGACATGGGGAGGTCTATCACTACTGTTTACAGCTCCAGTTAGACATGGGGAGGTCTATCACTACTGTTTACAGCTCCAGTTAGACATGGGGAGGTCTATCACTATGTTGGGGTCCACAAATGTAGCGGTTGGGGGGGAACTCGGGCACCTGGAAGGAGGAGGGGTATTGGAAAAGGAGGAGGACTGAGGATAGATTGGGCCTTG
>NC_048577.1:11334829-11342329 GCF_013265735.2 Oncorhynchus mykiss | reverse complement strand
CAAATACACACAACCATGGTTACAGCTTCTGCTTTCAGCCACAACCATTAGGTTCCAGAGTCAAACCACCATTTTACAAACTCTGCTTTCACAAGATCAGATTCCTCCCTCCCTCCCTCCCTCCCTCCCTCCCTCCCTCCCTCCCTCCCTCCCTCCCTCCCTCCCTCCCTCCCTCCCTCCCCAGGTGAGAGACACAGCAACCCGATCCAGGTGTAACTCAGGTGTAACCCGTGTAAGGTGGTGTGTCCCTTGCTATCTCTCTTTCTTCCCTCTTTCTTCCCCCTTTCTTCTCCTATAGACCCCGAACAGCAACAGTTTAGTAGAGGGACTGAAACTCTACCCCAGGAAACAGGCTCTTGGGAGTGTGTGTGTGTGTGTCTGTGTGTGTATGTGCGTGTGTGTGTGTCTGAAACAGGCTCTTGGGAGTGTGTCGCACCGCGACTTACAAGGCTTGTTTTGGTGGGTTAGGTTTCCAGTGAAGTGTGTCGATCGGAGGATGACGAGGGGTAAGGGTGTTGTTATGGTCGTAAGTTGTGTGTGGAGTGTGTGGAATGTGTAGATGGATGGATTGGATGGAGAATTTGTGGAAAGCATAGCAAGGGTCGAGAGTGGTCTGGAGTTTACATTTTTTGCTGCATTGTGTTTTTGTTTCGAGAGGATTAGGGATATTAGTGTGTGTGTGTGTGCTTGCGTGTGTGTGTTGCCATGTGTGCCTGCATGAATAGCAGGGTCAAGAACCTCCTGTAGCACTAAACCTATCCTAGCTGCTCAGGCCCTCAACATGAAACGTTACTGTCAAGCCATTCCTTCTCTACATGCTCTTACACAGTATCTAATTGCGGGTTCCGTTGACAACGGCATTGCTATGTCAAGTTGTAGAGTTTAAGTCCTGGTAACCAGTTCTGATTTGTTGAACCGTTTTTACTGCCTAAAGCCTTAAGGGAACATTGGTAACAGGATCAAGGTTGGTTTACAGTCGGTCTATCGACAGTTGTCTCGGTGACATCATGAACGTTCTATTGTCGTCCAAAATAAAGCTTGTCGTTACAGAAAAGTAGAAACACAAAAACGACAGGCTGCATGACATCAGCAGCCTGCTGGTCCAAAATGTATATGTCCTAGCAAGGCAGGCAACTTAAAGTAACTTTCTAAACAATATCTTGGTTTGTTTGTAGCTTGTTAGCTTGTTAGCTTGCTGGGTAGCCTGTTTAAATAAGGACCATATCATAGCTGACACCATCTTAACTTTAGCACGTTTTTATTCATTATTACAGGAAAAGAAACTCACAACAAGATCATTATTTACAAGTTAATGCAAGCTAATTACAGAAAATAGCTTAGTGTGACTCACACTTTGTGAGTGTGACGAAATAAAAGCAGGGCATTCTACCGGAGAATTTAAGAACTTGTGCACAGTCTCAGACAGGTAACCACGACAACGGAAACGGTCGCAGCAACGGTCTACAGACAGTCCACCGGAGTATAAATTAAATGTTGTTTTGACCAGCAACACTTGTCGCATTCTAATTGTCTACAGATAGACCAAGTATTAACTAGAGGTCGACCGATTATGATTTTTCAAACCGATACCGATTATTGGAGAACGAAAAAAAGCTGATGCCGATTAATCAGACAATTAAAAAAAACTAGTTTTTATTTGTAATAATGACAATTACAACAATACTGAATGAACACTTATTTTAACTTAATATAATACATCAATAAAATCAATTTAGCCGCAAATAAATAATGAAACATGTTCAATTTGGTTTAAATAATGCAAAAACAAAGTGTTGGAGAAGAAAATAAAAGTGCAAAATGTGCCATGAAAAAAGCTAACGTTTAAGTTCCTTGCTCAGAACATGAGAACATATGAAAGCTGGTGGTTCCTTTTAACATGAGTCTTCAATATTCCCAGGTAAGACATTTTAGGTTGTAGTTATTATAGGAATTATAGGACTATTTCCCTCTATACCATTTGTATTTCATATACCTTTGACTATTGGATGTTCTTATAGGCACTATAGTATTGCCAGCCTAATCTCGGGAGTTGATAGGCTTGAAGTCATAAACAGCTCAATGCTTGAAGCACAGCAAAGAGCTGCTGGCAAACGCACGAAAGTGCTGTTTGAATGAATGCTTACGAGCCTGCTGCTGCCTACCACCACTCAGTCAGACTGCTCTATCAAATATCAAATCATAGACTTAATTATAACATAATAACACACAGAAATACGAGCCTTAGGTCATTAATATGGTCGAATCTGGAAACTATAATTTCGAAAACAAAACGTTTATTCTTTCAGTGAAATACAGAACCGTTCTGTATTTTATCGAATAGGTGGCATCCCTAAGTCTAAATATTGCTGTTACATTGTACAACCTTCAATGTTATGTCATAATTATGTACAATGCTGGCAAATTAATTACGGTCTTTGTTAGGAATAAATGGTCTTCACACAGTTCGCAGCGAGCCACGTGGCCCAAACTGCTGTATATACCCTGACTCTGCTTGCACAGAACGCAAGAGAAGTGACACAATTTCCCTAGTTAAAAGAAAATCATGTTAGCAGGCAATATGACCTAAATATGCAGGTTTAAAAATATATACTTGTGCATTGATTTTAAAGAAAGGCATTGATGTTTATGGTTAGGTTTGGTGCAACGACAGTGCTAAATCATCACCCGTTTGGCGAAGTAGGCTGTGATTCGTTGAGAAATTAACATCGCATCGATTATATGCAACGCAGGACACGCTAGATAAACTAGTAATATAATCAACCATGTGTAGTTAACTAGTGGTTATGTGAAGATTGATTGTTTTTTATAAGTTTAATGCTAGCTAGTAACTTACCTTGGCTTCTTGCTGCCCTCGCGTAACAGGTAGTCAGCCTGCCACGCAGGCTCCTCGTGGAGTGCAATGTAAGGCAGGTGGTTAGAGTGTTGGACTAGTAACCGGAAGGTTGCAAAAACAAATCCCTGAGCTGACAAGGTAAACATATGGCGTTCTTCCCCTTAACAAGGTAGTTAACCCACCGTTCCTAGGCTGTCATTGAAAATAAGAATGTGTTCTTAACTATCTTGCCTAGTTAAATAAAGGCGTAAAAAAAAATAATAATAATAAAAATCGGCCAAATCGGTGTCCAAAAATACCAATTTCCGATTGTTATGAAAACTTGAAATCGGCCCTAATTAATCGGCCATTCCGATTAATCGGTCGACCTCTAGTATTAACCAGTCTTATATCACTGTCATCCCCCCTTTTTGAGGCCATGAAAGAACAGAAATCCCTCCATCAACACACCTTCAGACATGTTATTTATTATTATCCTTTACCTCCCTCCCTCCCTCCCTCCATCCCTCCCTCCATCCCTCCCTCCATCCCTTCCTTCCTCCCTCACTAAAAAAAAAGTCAGTTCAGGAGTTAAGCCGGCCCTTTTATGTCAAGTGGTCATATTTGGTAGGTGCTGGTACTCCCTTGTGATTTTGGGAAAAGATAAGAGGGAAAGAAAAGAAATGAGGGACAAAGAAGTCTGGATCGTAAATCTGAAAATAAGGGCCACCTCTTTCAGAAGTGTAATGACTTTGGGGATGGATTAAGACATTGTATGTACTGTATCAGCAGACCTCCAGCCTGTAGTTTTACAGCATTCAGTTGAACCCAGGCTAGCAGAGCCCATCTGGCCATACATACAGGTCCTGACTTTGATTATTTACCAAATAGAAAGAGAGGGATAAAGAGAAGGGGCTGCGCATATTGTCTGTCTGGCCTTTGTCACGTAGGGGCTGCAGGTAACCTAGTGGTGAGACCGTTGGACTAGTGACTGAAAGGTTGCAAGATCGATTCCCCGAGCTGACAAGGTAAAAATCTGTCGTTCTGCCCCTGAACAAGGCAGTTAACCCACTGTTCCTAGGCTGTCATTGAAAATAAGAATTTGTTCTTAACTGACTTGCCTAGCTAAATAAAGGTAAAAAAAAAAAAAATTGGTTTGAGTATAGTTTGCTTTGTTTACACACTGGGGTTTGTATGAATGGAATTGTTTTACTCTGTATATACCAGACAATTGGTATTTTTGTATCTCTCTCTCTCTCTGTCTCTCTCTCTCTATCTCTCTTGGTCTCTCTCCTCCTCTCTCCAATCTGGGGGACAAAAGTTTATAGTGTGCTGTTGTCACAGTGAGAGATGGCCCCCAATGCACTGTGGGTAATAAAATCCATCTGTGGTAGTGTGTGCGTGCGCACGTACCAGGGCATGTGAGAAGGTCCTGCTCTATTTCAAGGGAATAACAGTGTTTTCCATTCTGTAGATACCAATCTCTACAAATAATGAGAGAAGACACACAGGGAAGAGAAAGGAAGACACAGAGTGCCTTCCAAGATGGAAACATTCCATAGTGAATATAAAGAAGACACACAGGGAAGAGAAAGGAAGACACAAAGTGCCTTCCAAGATGGAAACATTCCATAGTGAATATAAAGAAGACACACAGGGAAGAGAAAGGAAGACACAAAGTGCCTTCCAAGATGGAAACATTCCATAGTGAATATAAAGAAGACACACAGGGAAGAGAAAGGAAGACACAAAGTGCCTTCCAAGATGGAAACATTCCATAGTGAATATAAAGAAGACACACAGGGAAGAGAAAGGAAGACACAAAGTGCCTTCCAAGATGGAAACATTCCATAGTGAATATAAAGAAGACACACAGGGAAGAGAAAGGAAGACACAAAGTGCCTTCCAAGATGGAAACATTCCATAGTGAATATAAAGAAGACACACAGGGAAGAGAAAGGAAGACACAAAGTGCCTTCCAAGATGGAAACATTCCATAGTGAATATAAAGAAGACACACAGGGAAGAGAAAGGAAGACACAAAGTGCCTTCCAAGATGGAAACATTCCATAGTGAATATAAAGAAGACACACAGGGAAGAGAAAGGAAGACACAAAGTGCCTTCCAAGATGGAAACATTCCATAGTGAATATAAAGAAGACACACAGGGAAGAGAAAGGAAGACACAAAGTGCCTTCCAAGATGGAAACATTCCATAGTGAATATAAAGAAGACACACAGGGAAGAGAAAGGAAGACACAAAGTGCCTTCCAAGATGGAAACATTCCATAGTGAATATAAAGAAGACACACAGGGAAGAGAAAGGAAGACACAAAGTGCCTTCCAAGATGGAAACATTCCATACTGAATATAAAATAGGTAATGCCATTTCAACACAGGTTTACTTTTTCATCACTTCATAACGTACCGTTCAACTTCTCAATGTGGTAAGAGTGGCCAGTGTTCAGTTAGTCTCTGTCTATGAAACCAATGTGTTTAATGGCAAACCATTGTCCAGGGCTTTGTGGTTCAGAAGTAATCCCATTGAAACAGGAAATCAAACAAATAAAGGAGAGGTTGAAAGAAAGAAAGGAGTGGGACGATATGTGACATAAAAGGAGAAAAGTGTTTTTTCCAGAGATGAGACGATAGAGTTGTAAGACTTTCATTCTTTCCCTCCATCCCTCCGTCCCTCCATCATCCCTCCATCCCTCCGTCCTTTCATCCCTCCGTCCTTTCATCCCTCTGTCCTTTCATCCCTCCGTCCCTCCGTCCTTTCATCCCTCCGTCCTTTCATCCCTCCGTCCTTTCAGCTCTCCATCTCTCCATCCCTCATCCCTCCGTCCTTTCATCCCTCCATCCCTCCGTCCTTTCATCCCTCCATCCTTTCATCCCTCCATCCCTCCGTCCTTTCATCCCTCCATCCTTTCATCCCTCCGTCCTTTCAGCTCTCCATCTCTCCATCCCTCCATCACTCCGTCCTTTCATCTCTCCATCCCTCTGTCCTTTCATCCCTCCGTCCTTTCATCCCTCCATCCCTCCATCCTTTCATCCCTCCGTCCTTTCATCCCTCCGTCCTTTCAGCTCTCCATCTCTCCATCCCTCCGTCCTTTCATCCCTCCATCCCTCCGTCCTTTCATCCCTCCATCCCTCCGTCCTTTCATCCCTCCATCCCTCCGTCCTTTCAGCTCTCCATCCCTCCGTCCTTTCATCCCTCCGTCCTTTCATCCCTCCGTCCTTTCAGCTCTCCATCTCTCCATCCCTCCGTCCTTTCATCCCTCCATCCCTCCGTCCTTTCATCCCTCCATCCCTCTGTCCTTTCATCCCTCCATCCCTCCGTCCTTTCATCCCTCCATCCCTCCGTCCTTTCATCCCTCCGTCCTTTCAGCTCTCCATCTCTCCATCCCTCCGTCCTTTCATCCCTCCATCCCTCCGTCCTTTCATCCCTCCATCCCTCCGTCCTTTCATCCCTCTGTCCTTTCATCCCTCCATCCTTTCAGCTCTCCATCTCTCCATCCCTCCATCCCTCCGTCCTTTCATCCCTCCATCCCTCCGTCCTTTCATCCCTCCGTCCTTTCATCCCTCCATCCCTCCGTCCTTTCTGCTCTCCATCCCTCCGTCCTTTCATCCCTCCGTCCTTTCATCCCTCCGTCCTTTCATCCCTCCGTCCTTTCAGCTCTCCATCTCTCCATCCCTCCGTCCTTTCATCCCTCCATCCCTCCGTCCTTTCATCCCTCCATCCCTCTGTCCTTTCATCCCGCCATCCCTCCGTCCTTTCATCCCTCCATCCCTCCGTCCTTTCATCCCTCCATCCTTTCAGCTCTCCATCTCTCCATCCCTCCATCCCTCCGTCCTTTCATCCCTCCATCCCTCCGTCCTTTCATCCCTTCATCCTTTCATCCCTCCATCCCTCCGTCCTTTCAGCTCTCCATCCCTCTGTCCTTTCAGCTCTCCATCCCTCCGTCCTTTCATCCCTCCGTCCTTTCATCCCTCCGTCCTTTCATCCCTCCATCCCTCCGTCCTTTCATCCCTCCATCCCTCCGTCCTTTCATCCCTCCATCCTTTCATCCCTCCATCCCTCTGTCCTTTCAGCTCTCCATCCCTCCGTCCTTTCAGCTCTCCATCCCTCCGTCCTTTCATCCCTCCGTCCTTTCATCCCTCCATCCCTCCGTCCTTTCATCCCTCCATCCCTCCGTCCTTTCAGCTCTCCATCCCTCCGTCCTTTCAGCTCTCCATCCCTCCGTCCTTTCATCTCTCCATCCCTCCATCTCTCCGTCCTTTCATCCCTCCGTCCTTTCAGCTCTCCCTCCCTCCGTCCGCCCCCACTTTCATTTGGACTCTCATGCTGAGGCTTTGCAATTGAAGCCAAATCATTTTCTAGCTATATCCTTTTCCTCAGAAGTAATATCAAACCTCATTTCAGACGTAGGGCTACAGATGGATGGGATTTGGAGTCTGTCTGTCATAACTAGGACCCAGAGTATTCCCTGGCCATGTGACCTGACGAGGAAAAACTCCTGGCATAAAGGGTGGTTCAGACACAATATCCTGATGTGCAACGAGAGAGAGGAGAGATATTTGAGCAACACATATAGAATTTAATTGAGCATTTTGATCAAGCCAATTTAGGTCTGCTGATACAGACTGTATTCTCTGTAAAATAGTTT
>NC_048577.1:11264829-11329829 GCF_013265735.2 Oncorhynchus mykiss | reverse complement strand
GTGTCTGTGTGTGTCTCTGTGTGTGTGTGTGTCTGCGTCTGCAGGTTTGGAGTGTATGCATACATCCGTGTGTGTGTCTGTGTGTGTGATACACACTCCAATACACTCTCACAAAGCCATAGTTTGTGTTTGTATGCAGTAACCGTGTTTTCGTGGGTGTCCAGTCGTTTAAAGCCAGGGCGGTTTTCATGGGCTGGAGACACTGCCATAAACACACACACACACACACACACACACACACACACACACACACACACACACACACACACACACACACACACACACACACACACACACACACACACACACACACACACACACCCACACACACACACACACACACACCAATGCCATAAACACTGGGGAGAGTCTAGACGTGCTTCTCAATCACCCCAGGACGGAGTGACTGTGGGTGGGCCAAGACAGGACCTCACTCAGGCCCACTGTGTGTGTGCTCACAAAGCAGACAGTGAATGTAGCCACTATGAAGGGGCTGTGTGTGTGACTGGGCAGGGTTTCATCATAGTGATGTTGCAGTCTCTATGGGGTCATGGTTGTATGCTCTGGTTGAGGGGAATAGGGAGGGAGACTGGGGTCTGTTTCTGTGTTACTGTGTTTGACTCTACTTGTTGTGTTCTCTGATGTCATGAGGGAAGTCAACAATGGGGGATTTCTTTCCTGTGGTGGATTGGGAAGGGGAGGTTTTTTGATGGCTTGGATTGTGTGTTTGTGCGTGCATACTGAAATGTAAGGATAAGAATAATCCGACTGACCGCATTAAACAGCCAATAGACTTGGACGTGTGGAAATTATTCTCAGAAATGAATGATTTTATCTTATCCAGGTTTTTGACCGCTGCTGATTCGTTACTCTGAAAATATGACAAATTTTCTTTCCCAGAAAAGTCTCAACCAACCAACACTAACATCTCTCTTTTTCTTTGTGTTTCAGATTACACAAGGACTCCACCACTATGGCGCCCTTCCTCCCCCTCCTCCTCCTCCTCTCCTCCTCTTCCTCTGTCCTCTCCAGTGACTGTCCAGAGGATTGCTCTTGTCAGGCCCAGGGTTCCATCTTCTGCATCCAGCGTCGTTCCACCGTCGTCCCCCGCGGCCTCCCTTCCTCTGTGAAACATCTCTACGTCTTCCAGAACGGCATCAACACTTTAGCCCAGGAAGACTTCACAGGTAGGAAGCGTCGAGGTTAGAGGAGTGGAACAGCAACTGGAAGGTTTCCAGTTCTAATCCCGTGTGTGACAGGAAAATATTTGTTCAGGAGTGGGCCGGCAAATGGAGTGTTGCTGGATCAGTGTCCTGGATGCCATTTCCTGCTGTTGTGCCCTTGAGCAAGGCACTTGACCCCTGAACTGCTACCCTCTACTCAAACCTTTCCAACCTCTGTATGTGTGTCTTTCGAGGGTTTGGAATGAAGTAGAACACAAGTTTTTCCATTGCAAATCCGTATGCATTGGAATATAAAGCAATCTTCGTCTTCTTCTTCTTTAGGGCTGGGGGAACTGGAGATGCTGGACCTGTCCCAGAATAAACTCACGGAGGTCCCGGATGGGGTCTTTGAAACGCTATCTTCGCTGAGGAATCTCGATTTGTCCGCAAACTACATTACCCACATCGCCAAGGATAGCTTCTCCGGATTGGTGCAACTCGAGAGGCTGTATCTCCACGGCAACCTCATCAAGAGCATCCAATCGGAGGCCTTCGAAGTTCTGGAGGATCTTCTGGAACTGAAGCTCCAGGGGAACCAGTTGACCGGTCTCCCAATGCTCCGTCTCCCCAGCCTTCTCCTCCTTGATCTCAGCTTCAACTCTCTCCCGACGCTGGGTCCCCAAGACCTCCAGACCCCCCACCTCGAGTCGCTCAAAGTGGCTGCGTTGGGGCTCACCACCCTGGACTCAGATCTGATGGCCTCCCTGGGGAACCTCCATGACCTTGATGTGTCCCAGAACCAGCTGGAGGGGATGCCTGAAGCATTGAAGGCCACCCGGGGGCTGATCAAGCTCAGCCTGGCTGCCAACCCCATTGGGGAGCTCCGGAACGAGGACTTCCAGGTAAATACATTTTCTTAAAAATGTGTCAAATATTCCTGTAATTGATGGGTCAATAACACATGGCTTAGTCCCTGAAGCTGCTCCATGGGATTTACTATGCCAGGCCTCTGGTCCAACCTATCCAAACTGTCTGCGTGTGTATGTTTTTTAGTGGGGTTGGGATCATTTGTGAACATTGGACAATAAAGTATTCTTCTTTTTCTTCTTCTTTTCCAGAGTCTGGTGGGTCTCCAGGAGCTGGATCTCAGTGGGCTGAACCTCCAGGGCTTGCCCCAGGGTTTCTTCCAGCTCTTCCCCAGGCTGGGGCACCTCACGGCGGCCGAGAATCCCTTCAACTGTCTCTGTCCTCTGGCCTGGTTCCCTGGCTGGCTGAAAGAGAAGAATGTGGATCTGGGACGCACAGAGGAGACAAGGTGCCACTTCCCACCAGTGAATGCTGGCAAGGTATTGTCTTAATATTTTCTAATTCTAATACTAAATATATTTGATTTATTTTCCTGTGAAACACATTTAGTTGCTGGCTTGTATGAAATGGGATACAAATAAAGTTTGATTTGATTTGAAGGTGCTGGCGGCGCTGGACCATCAAGATTTCGGCTGTCCACCTACGACCACTGTCATGACGAATGCCCTAGGGGAGGGGAGTACTTCCGCACCCCCCATTCCGACTACATCCCCTGGAAACACACATACCAACGCCATCCCCCCACCTCCGCCATTCCCTAGTGATGAACCATCCTCAACGGAGACAGACATTGAGAGTCGTCCCCCTCCTCCAGCTTCTCCGACTACCGCTTTCAGGGATGAGGGCCACATCTGCCCGCCGAACATCTGCCTCAATGGGGGTACGTGCCGCTTCGATCCTCTGGGACAGCTTGGATGTCTCTGTCCCCGCGGAACTATGGGCTTGTACTGCGAGAACCTGGAGTCGTCTAAACACAACCAGCCACCTCTCCAAACCTCCGCCCCCGAGGTTATGGCATCCATGGTCGCCCCCATTGTAACCTCTGATCCCAATGACATCAGTTCCCGTCAGGTGACCTCCACGTCCATCCTCCTCGACCTGCACCGTTTCCTCGAGACGAGGCCGCACATCCGCGGAATTAAGCTGACCTACCGGAACCTCTCAGGGCCCGACCGGCGCCCCATGTCCCTCAGCGTCCCCGCCTCGTACCCAGAATACACCCTCCGAGGGCTCCGGCCCAACTGTACCTACTCGGTGTGCGCCAGCCCCCTGGCAGAGAGGGTGAACGGGGGTGGAGGCGGTGGAGGTAGCCCTACCGAGGGAGGGTCTTGTATGGAGGCTCGTACCGAGGGAGGTCCCCAAGCTTCGTCCTTGGAGCCCCAGGTGGATGATCAGAGCCAGCTCACCTACACCCTCATCCCAGCCTTGGCTGCTCTCGCCCTGGTCACGGGGGTGGCGGTGGTGGCCATCCTGGTTCTTTTCCTCCGAAGGAGACGGGCTCACATGGCGCTGGAAGGGGGTGAGATGGGACCAATGGAACTGGAGGGCCTTAAGGCTTGTCTGGAGAACGGAGTGGGGAACGGGGGCACCCTACCCCACAAGGGAGCGGATATCGCCCCCTGTCACACCTCCATCCCGACCCAGCCACAAAATGGCGGATCGTCACATCCCCTTCCACAAAATGGTGGTTTAGAATATGAGGCCCCCCTCATGAAGGGACAGGGGCACTGTCCATCGAATAATAATGTGGCATCCTTGAAGCCATCGTATTTCTAGAAACTCAGTCTGTTGTCTTCATGGATTTCTTAATATTTCTCAATGAGACTCAATGTACTCAATGACATTCAGAGCTATGGAATGGAACAGAAGTAACTACCCCTGTAGAGGGTAACGCTACGCCCCGTTATCTCTAAGTGGATGGGAGGACTCTACCATTATGAGGCAGTGAAAGGGGGGTGTTTTAGCTCATCCAGCAGAGTTCAAGTTGATAGAAATGTAACAAGTATTTAAACCTAAAGTGCAATCGCCATGCCAAAAGGGGTCTTATAATCGGACTGAAAACGGAAGTGCCTTCTTGCATTGACATGATATGCTGTAATAATGATGCTTTTATTTTTGAAATGTTGATGTTTTGAAAAGAGCTGCATTGAATGAGTTTGCAATCCTTTTGCTGGATCAGGAGATTGGGAGAGCAGGGCTTGTGGAGGTATGGGGAAGGCACAGAGTCAAGGTTGGGAGGAGTAGAGGTGGGGTGCAGAGGTAGAGATAGAGACACAGGTGTGTGTGTGCTCTGTAGACTGTTCAGCACTTCCGGAAATGAACGAGGCACCCCTCCCCACCTGCCCCCTGGGATAACTTGCAGTGAAGAGAAGAGAATCTCTCTGCAACAGGGTGAAATGCTGATTCTGTAGAGATGGTACCACGGATAGAATAGAGTTTTAGACGACATTACCACCAGTCAGATTTCCCTTCATCCTGCTACCCCCCCCTTACGGTTGGTGCGTTCATCTTAACTAGGTGGGACAACCACATATCACAGTCGTAATGAGTATGTTTTTCCTCAATAAAGAAGCTATCGGTCAAGTCAGTGCTAGTAGGGGAAAAAAACTAGAAAAGACTAGTGCTCTGGTCAAAAGTAGTGCACTATACAGGGAATAGGGTGTCACTTGGGACGAAGCCTCTGTCCTTAGCGGCGTGGTCAGTAGCTGTGATGGACGCTATTTGAAGGTTGTTGTCGAGCGGGTTTCATATGATGTTTTTGTAAAGTGTTTTGTATGTATTGTTTTATCATGGATTTCTCTGTTGCTGCCATGCTGTTTCTCCTGTCTTGTTGTCGTCAGAAATGTTGATGCTGTATTGAATTGTGCTGTTCCCTCGACACGGCAAAGGGTTGGGGTCCATTTCATTTCAATTCAGAAAGTTTACAATTGAAAGGGTTTATTTACTTTTAAAGATGAGTTTTCCTTTGTTAAATAGGTCATATTCCAATTCACCTGAATTTACTGAATTTAGATTCAATTTACCCCTACCCAAAACGCTTCACATTTTCATCATGTAGAAATTGTTCACCAAGTAAATGTGAATAAGAAGTATCAGAAACAGCACAGACTCTGAACTCTAAACTCCCACACTCTTCTTCTTTACTGTCTAAAACTGTCTGCCAACTACAATAGCCTGCCAAAGCTACATAAGGACATGGTTAGCTCCAGAAACACCAATCCTTGTCCCAAATGACACCCTATTCTCTACATAGCACACTACTTATGAACAGAGTCCTATGGGCCCTGGTCAGAAGTAGTGTACTTTAGAGAATAGGATCCCATTTGGGACACAAACCTAGTCTCTTTTTGAACAATCAAGCTCCAAAACTGTCCTCCAAGCTCTGTCACCGCAAACCCTGAGCCATTAAAGTGGCACACACACATGCCGAAAAAAGCACCAGAGTTCAAAGACTTTGAGAGCAATTTACTATATGTGTCGAAGGAGTGGAAACCAGTCATTTCCTTGACTTGCTACTGACTGTGGCGTTTTGAAGATATGGCCGCAGTTAACCAATGAGATCCCCAGTATCTTTTTATTGTTTTATTCTCTCTCTTTCTATTTTCCTCTTTCTTTGTCTGTTTTTGTCTCTATCTGCTTCTCTCTCTCTCTCTCTGGCTCTCTCTCTCTCTGACTCTGTTATTCTCTCTCTCTCTCTCTCTCTCTCTCTCTCTCTCTCTGTCTCTTCTCTCCTTTTCTCTTTATTCTATTTTCTTTCTCTCATTCTCTTTCCTTTTCTTTCTCTCTCTTTGTTTCCTTCACCCCTCCCTTTGTCTCGGTCAACAAGGTTCTTGGCCGTGTTTTCGGGCCTGTTTTGCTTGCCTGCAGCCAACTAGACTATGAAAAGTTCATACGGAATGAAAATCACGCCGTTCTGATACATTTATCTTTGTTTCCTGTCTTGGAGAATGGGAAGTACAAATGTGTCACCATTCAATTTCTTTTTCTGTTTTCTTTCTCTCATTTTTGTTGATGTTCTTTTCTTTTCTTGATCCCTCTCTGTCTCTCGCTCTGCCTCTCTGTCTCTCTCTCTGCCTCTCTGTCTCTCGCTCTGCCTGTCTCTCTCTCTCTGCCTGTCTGTCTCTCTCTCTGCCTGTCTGTCTCTCTCTCTGCCTGTCTGTCTCTCTCTCTGCCTGTCTGTCTCTATGCCTGTCTGTCTCTCTCTGCCTGTCTCTCTCTGCCTCTCTGTCTCTCTCTCTGCCTCTCTGTCTCTCGCTCTGCCTGTCTCTCTCTCTCTGCCTGTCTGTCTCCCTCTCTGCCTGTCTCTCTCTCTGCCTGCCTGTCTCTCTCTCTGCCTCTCTGTCTCTCTCTCTGCCTCTCTGTCTCTCGCTCTGCCTGTCTCTCTCTCTCTGCCTGTCTGTCTCCCTCTCTGCCTGTCTCTCTCTCTGCCTGTCTGTCTCTCTCTCTGCCTGTCTGTCTCTCTCTCTGCCTGTCTGTCTCTCTCTCTGCCTGTCTGTCTCTCTCTCTGCCTGTCTGTCTCTCTCTCTGCCTGTTTCTCTCTCTGCCTGTCTATCTCTCTCTCTGCCTGTCTGTCTCTCTCTCTGCCTGTCTGTCTCTCTCTGCCTGTCTCTCTCTCTGCCTGTCTGTCTCTCTCTCTGCCTGTCTGTCTGTCTCTCTCTCTCTGCCTGTCTCTCTGCCTGTCTGTCTCTCTCTCTCTGCCTGTCTCTCTCTCTGCCTGTCTCTCTCTCTGCCTGTCTCTCTTTTTCTACCTGTCTCTCTGTCTCTCTCTCTGCCTGTCTCTCTGTCTCTCTCTGTTGTTGTTATTGTTGTTGTTGTTGTTGTTGTTGTTGTAACACTTACCTTAAGGAACATGTGCCTATTTCTGGGACATACTCTACAATCTCACTACACCAGTTTGTGTCTTGGTAGATAGAAAACAGTTTATCTGTGTGTGTGTGTGTGTGTGTGTGTGTGTGTGTGTGTGTGTGTGTGTGTGTGTGTGTGTGTGTGTGTGTGTGTGTGTGTGTGTGTGTGTGTGTGTGTGTGTGTGTGTGTGTGTGTGTGTGTGTACACGTGTACGTGTGTGTGCAAAAAAAGGAGATTCAATATTTGAATCCAGCCCAGGTATTCATCCCTGTTTTCTACTGCCTGTCTTCTTTCTCTCCTTGTTTTACTGTCTTTCTTCAATCATCCAACAGAAACCAAGAGCCATACGCTCATATATCTGTTCACTAGAACCTAAACTGGAACAAGAAATCCTATACAGCTTTATATACTGTAGCATGAGGGACCGGACATTTTTGAAATATTTTCAACATGCTTTGTTACGTTCTCTTTTCAGTTTGGGAAAGCCTTTGTCTTATTATTTTAATGTTTTTTTTTTCTGTAAAAAAGTGTTTTTTGTGTTGGATATGAAATGACATAAAAAGAGAATATGAAAAAAATATATTGGTCATATCTTGGTCAGTGACTCCCTAGCCTGGTTTATACCTTGTTCTAACATGTGGACTGTGTTCAGATCGTGCACACGATTACAAGAAGCATTGTGATCTGATTGTGATCAGATCTTATAAGTGTAAACAGACACGATCAGGTCAAGATCAGAATGAAGGTCGCATGTTAACGGCAGGTATAAACAGGGCTTCTTCTGTCTTTTAGGTTTTTGACACCATAGACATATACATCATTGTGTGAGACCAAGTACTACATACACATACTACACATGTATTACATCAGTTACTAAATCCCCTTTAAACTCCCCACAGTAGTCAATATGGACCAAACACATTTACTACACATTTATTACATCAGTTACTAAATCCCCTTTAAACTCCCCACAGTAGTCAATATGGACCAAACACATTTACTACACATTTATTACATCAGTTACTAAATCCCCTTTAAACTCCCCACAGTAGTCAATATGGACCAAACACATTTACTACTGTACATACTCTACACTGTACATACACGTATGACATTACTTCACCTCAGGTCCTCAAGCATACAGTAAATACTGGTTGAATGTTACACACAGTGCTTAATGATCCTAGTAATAAAAGCATTAGGGCATTAGTCAGTCTTTCCTACTGACTTAGGATTTAAGGAACAACAGCCAGATGTGTGTTGCCAGCTTGTTGCAAGGCCATTCCCAGAAATCATAGCTAGGAATACACACACACACACACACAAGCACACTTTCACTGCATCCCTCATCCCCCTCCCTTTCAACCCCCCCCCCCCCCCCCCCCCCCACCTCTTACTCCAAACCCCAAATGATGGGTTTATGACTCTGTGTTGGTTACTGGAATGAACAGAAGTTCTTGTATTTTTCCTTAATCGTCAAGAAGTTTTTGCCAATGGGAAAATATGACAAACTAAAGACAATTTAAATCCTATAAATGAATACATTAAAGTCCTGGTTGTTTGCTTTGTGGGGAGCTTGGTAAATGACTGCAGTACCCACCAGCACTAGCCTACAAGGATTAGAAAACACACACACCACTTCTCTCTCTCTCGCTCTCTGTGTCGCTCTTTGTCTCTCAATTCAAGGGCTTTATTGGCTTGGGAAACATATATTTACATTGCTGAAGCAAGTGAAATGGATACACAAAAGTGAGAAGAAACAAAAAAATGTCAACAAAAAACAGTAAACAGACTCAAAGGTCTCTCTCTCTCCCTCCCTCTCTCTCCCTTTCTCTCTCCCTCTTTTGCTCTCTCTCTTCCTCTCTCTCCCTCTGCCTTTCTCTCTCTCTGATTGCTTAATTGTCATGAAATACAATTTGTAGACATTGCCAAAGCAGTATAGTGGTCCAGCATTTCAGTAAATGCAGTATAGTACAGTACAATGCAATGAGGATAATGAACTACAGTTAAATAATTCCCAGCTTTATGTCATTAGTAAATACATTTCCTCTTTGGGTAGCCATGTCTTTTTGTGTCTACCTTTTGGTGGTCGCTGAGCCTGTATTTGGTCAGGATCTGTCTCTGTTTTGTATCTCTGCCAATGTGGATTCTCTTTTGAGGCCCCAAATAGCAATTTAGTTTATTCTGAGTTTTTGTTGAATTTTTCAAATTTGTCAATAAGAAGGTTTTCATTTCTGGAACAATCTGATTGATATCCCTGTGTGTTTGGATAATAGAGTTGTTTAGTGTTTTAAACAGCTGACATAGGGGACTCTTTTCAGGGTTCGGCTCTTCTTGGGTGTCCAGTGCTTTTTATTGTAAGAATGTGTTGGGGCTTCATTTCAAATGGTGACAACATTTGAGTGCCCTTTACAATTAAAGGGAATCTTCCGAGTTTTGCTCTGCATGCATTATGTAGGACTTTCTTTTGGATATTTAGATAATTCTGCAGAATTCTTAATGCAGATTTTCTATTGGGTTTTTCTCTCAATGCTTATAATGGTAATTACAGGTTGGACCCCAAACATCTCTTCCCTATCGTACAATTGGTAAAATTACACTGTTCAGTATTTAGCACCGGATTTGGATAGGAATAACAGGCTTTTTCTTTTAGTGTGTTCACTGCCAGACCAAATCCACCAGAGGCTCTGATTGTTAGTCCCAGGTAGTTGTACCGGTGGGCATGTTCAACCATGGTGAAGGAGTTTCTGCTGCTCTGATTGTTAGTCCCAGGTAGTTGTACCGTTGGGCATGTTCAACCATGGTGAAGGAGTTTCTTCTGTTCTGATTCCTGGCATTTTTCAGGAAAATCACAACTTTGGTTTTCTGAAAGTTCATATTGATTGCCCAGTTGTTGCTGTATTCCCGAATAATGTTAAGATGTTCCTGTAAACCTTGCCCTGTTGGTGATAGTAAGACAAGGTCATCTTGCGTAGAGCAGGAATCTGACCTCATCTTTGAGGGTGAGTCCAGGGGCTGCAGATCGGCCCAACGACACTGCTAGTTCGTTGATGTAGACGTTGAACAGGGTTGGACTTAATCCTTATTAAGAGTCGTTTCACGCACTCGGTCGTTATGTTGTGTGAGGAAGGTCTGTATAACTGTCTCCACATGTTACTGGTGACACATATTCTCCTATAGTTATTAGGGTCTAATTTGTCACCTGTTTTATATACGGGGGTTATGAGCTCCTGGTTCCAAGTATCAGGCAAGCAGCCACTCTCCAAAACCAGGTTGAATAGTTTGAATAAGGCATCCTGCAACTCAGGAGTACTGTGTTTAAGCATTTCATTCCTGATGCTATCAGGGCTACATGCTTTTTGTTGTTGAAAGTTCAGCGTGTGTAATTTGGTAGTCAATTGGCTTCTGGTTGTTTTCAATAGAGCTTTGTTTTTTCTCGCATGTTTTGGTGGCTTAAAGTAAGTTCTTCTGATGGTAATGTTTCATAGATACTTTCAAAGTGATCTTTTCAAATGTTCCTCTGTTTTCCAGAACATTCCTCTGTTGTCCATTTAGACCATTCTATTTCTCCCAGAACTGGGGTCCATCAATGGAGTCTTCGATCGCTTTCAGATTGTTCTCAAAATGCTTCCATCTTAGGCTTTGTTTGTATATTCTTTCACTGTGTCACAATATTTGTTGCCCTACGTCTCTATCCTGTGATTTGTGATGTTTTCTATTTGATAAAGATCAAAAAAATATATATCCTTAAACCATTTCTCTTTTTGAGGTTTCCAATTAGCACTGCTTTTCTATTGCAGCCATTAGCTTTTGTGGCTGCTTTATGATAGATCTCATTACATTTATTCACAGCCACATCTATGTCAGGGAGGTTTGGGCTGAATATACCTGGAAATCATCGATGCAGTTTGTAGTTTCTGAGCAGTGTAATGCTGTATTGAAGTGTGATGCGCTGTCAGGGGCCCATCTGTTTGTTTGATTTATTTAGATTAATCAGTGTACAGGGCTCTGTTTGTGTGGTCTTTGGGTGGGGAAGTCTTTTCAAAAACCACACTCTCTCTCTCCAGTCCTTTTCAGGCATCTTGTTCTGTGTCTGTCTCCATGGGAACCAAATAAATGGACAGAAACAGAACTCCCCTCTGCTCTGTTCGGAGCAGGACTCATGTCTCAGGTATGTGAGTCAGCCACGCTGTGGAGATGACATGGCAGTTTGCAGTAGCCAGACCAGCAAATATATCACTGGGTCGTCAATAGTCAGGCCTTGAGAACATACATATAGACACATGACTAGGGGCCCGATTCAGACTTGAGTTAGTAGACTTAACATGGGTCTGCATTTTTGGACTTAAGCCCATGTCAAGTCAACTTATCTCAAGTCTAAATAGGGTCCTAAGCTAGGCCTAAAAATCACAAGAGATACAACCAGACTTTATGATGCATACGTGTTGTGCCACACAGTCCTCCGATGGATTCATCAGTAAAACTTTAACAACTTCACACTGGACTCAGACGTCAGTTCAACGTCTAGTTTTGATTTACATCTGGTTGAGTTGTCAACTAATGTGAATTCAACTTGAAATCAACAAAAAATGTCACCATGTCATTGGATTCAGGTTAAAAGTTGTAACATTCTGTTACATTGATGACTTTATGCAAATCCAATCAGTTTTCCACGTTGATTCAACATCATCACTTTGAATTTGTTGGTTGAAATGACGTGGAAGGAAAGTTGATTGGACCAGTTTCTGCCCTTTGGGTTGTAGTGGTGGTGTGTGTGTAATGTACCGATACTTGTTACCTGTGTGGTCCCTCCTTCTTCTTACGTTCATTTCCGATAAGGAAGAAGGGATGAAGAAAGAAGGGATTCTTTTCCTCCTGGCAGGTGGCACCACTGTTCCAGCTGAGAGTCTCAAAGCAGCCATTGTGATTTTCAGACAGGGCAGGTTTTTAAAAATTAACTTTCCAAATTCCTCAGGAAATTGCTGGTGAGTAAACATTTTTGCTTCCCTCGCTCTTTGTAAACTCAAACAAACGTCCCTTTTTCAGGACCCTGTCTTTCAAAGATAATTCGTAAAAATCCAAATAACTTCACAGATCTTCATTGTAAAAGGTTTAAACACTGTTTCCCATGCTTGTTCAATGAACCATAAACAATTAATGAACATGCACCTGTGGAACGGTCATTAAGACACTAACAGCTTACAGACGGAAGGAAATTAAGGTCACAGTTATGAACACTTAGGACACTAAAGAGGCCTTTCTACTGACTCTGAAAAACACCAAAAGAAAGATGCCCAAGGGTCCCTGCTCATCTGCATGAACGTGCCTTAGGCATGCTGCAAGGAGGCATGAGGACTGCAGATGTGGCCAGAGCAATAAATTGTAATGTCCGTACTGTGAGACGCCTAAGACAGACAGGGAGACAGGACGGACAGCTGATTGTCCTCGCAGTGGCAGACCATGTGTAACATCACCTGCACAACATCAGTACATCAGAACATCGAACCTGCGGGACAAGTACAGGATGGCAACAGCATCTGCCCGAGTTACACCAGGAACGCACAATCCCGCCATCAGTGCTCAGACTGTCCGCAATAGGCTGAGAGAGGCTGGACTGAGGGCTTCTAGGCCTGTTGTAAGACAGGTCCTCACCAGACATCACCGGCAACAACGTTGCCTATGAGCACAAACCCATCGTTGCTGGACCAGACAGGACTGGCAAAAAGTGCTCTTCTTTGATGAGTTGCGGTTTTGTCTCACCAGGGGTGATGGTCGGATTCCCCCCTGGTGAGTACACCGAGGCCTGTACTCTGGAGCGGGATCCATTTTGGAGGTGGAGGGTCCATCATGGTCTGGGGCGGTGTGTCACAGCGTCATATGACTGAGCTTGTTGTCATTGCAGGCAATCTCAACACTGCGTTTCAGGGAAGACATCCTCCTCCCTCATGTGGTACCCTTCCTGCAGGCTCATCCTGACATGACCCTCCAGCATGACAATGCCACCAGCCATACTGCTCGTTCTGTGCATGATTTCCTGCCAGATAGGAATGTCAGTGTTCTGCCATGGCCAGCAAAGAGCCCAGATCTCAATCCCATTGAGCATGTCTGGGACCTGTTGGATCGGAGGGTGAGGGCTAGGGTCATTCCCCCCAGAAATGTCCGGGAACTTGCAGGTGCCTTGGTGGAAGAGTAGGGTAACATCTCACAGCAAGAACTGACAAATCTGGTGCAGTCCATGAGTAGGAGATGTACTGCAGTACTTAATGCAGCTGGTGGCCACACCAGATACTGACTGTTACTTCATTTTGACCCTCCCTTTGTTCATTTTGACCCCCCTTTGTTCATTTTGACTCCCCTTTGTTCATTTTGACCCCCCTTTGTTCATTTTAATCCCCCCTTTGTTCATTTTTCCATTTCTGTTAGTCACATGTCTGTGGAACTTATTCAGTTTATGTCTCAGTTGTTGAATCTTGCTATGTTCATGCAAATATTTACACATTACACAGTACACATATTTACACATGTTCTGTTTGCTGAAAATAAATGCAGTTGACAGTGAGGGGACATTTCTTTATTTTGCTGAGTTTATGTTTGTGTGTTTTCTGAAAGAAGAGCATTTTTTATTCTATAGACTGTTGGATGCTTGGCTGAGGATGTTTGTTAAGAATAGCATTAAGAATAGTATTAAGAATAGCATTAAGAATAGCATTAAGAATAGTGTTAAGAATAGCATTAAGAATAGCATTAAGAATAGTGTTAAGAATAGCATTAAGAATAGCGTTAAGAATAGTGTTAAGAATAGTGTTAAGAATAGCATTAAGAACAGTGTTAAGAATAGCATTAAGAATAGCGTTAAGAATAGTGTTAAGAATAGTGTTAAGAATAGCATTAAGAATAGCGTTAAGAATAGCGTTAAGAATAGTGTTAAGAATAGTGTTAAGAATAGCATTAAGAATAGCGTTAAGAATAGCGTTAAGAATAGTGTTAAGAATAGCATTAAGAATAGTGTTAAGAATAGTGTTAAGAATAGCATTAAGAATAGTGTTAAGAATAGCATTAAGAATAGCGTTAAGAATAGTGTTAAGAATAGTGTTAAGAATAGCATTAAGAATAGCGTTAAGAATAGCGTTAAGAATAGTGTTAAGAATAGTGTTAAGAATAGCATTAAGAATAGCGTTAAGAATAGCGTTAAGAATAGTGTTAAGAATAGCATTAAGAATAGTATTAAGAATAGCGTTAAGAATAGTGTTAAGAATAGCATTAAGAATAGCGTTAAGAATAGTGTTAAGAATAGCATTAAGAATAGCATTAAGAATAGCATTAAGAATAGTGTTAAGAATAGCATTAAGAATAGCATTAAGAATAGTGTTAAAAGCAGACAGTAGAGTTTCTTGTGTGATTCCTTTTCTTCTGTTGTGCATTTTCATTATTCTGAATGGTATGTTTTTCCTCTCATTTGAACTTGCTAGCATACATGGAATGGCTGTAAGGAAAGTCAAGTCTGGAGTAGTGTCTGGTGTTTTGATGCATGGGCCAAGGGGTTCGGGGTCTAGGATAATGCAGTATTGCATAGGATGAGGATGAGGACGAGGGGGAAGTGTGTATGCGGACACTATCCAAATAATCCTTAAATTAACAAAAACCTGAACTTCACAGCCTGTCACTCAAAAACTATCGTGATGACCCTGTGTGTCTGCAATAGTGCAATAGAGGGAAAGACCTTAGGGGGGAGAGATAGGGGAAAAGATAGAGGGAAGAAAAGAGAGAGAAAAAGGGAAGATAAAGAATTGTATGACTTGACAAATATAGCTTTAATTAAAACAGGCCAGTTTGCAGGTGGTGTAAGGGTGGAAAGGGGGGAGGAGCAATGTTCCCTCATGTTTTTCGACACTGAGCCAATGTCAGGTCTGCTGAGCGCAAACCTGGATGTGGTGAAAATTCCGTGCAACTTCTGGTGTGCCTTTACTGTGAACACAGGCTGTGCCCACTTTAAGTTGCAGTTTTATAGGGGAAAACTAGAGAGTTGAGTGAAGTTCAATCTCATGCTTCTCTGCGCTGGCGGATATTTCCTCTGCACTGCGGGGAGCTGCAGGGAGGTGGGGTGAGGAGAGGGGAGGAGGGTTGAGGAGGAGAGGGGAGGTGGGGTGAGGAGAGGGGAGGAGGAGGGTTGAGGAGGAGAGGGGAGGTGGGGTGAGGAGAGAGGAGGAGGAGGGGTGAGGAGGTGAGGGAGATGAAACTCAAGTATGCACTGATCTTTGGGCTAGATAATGTCTCCAACTGGCCTTTCAAGCCTTCACCCCCTGACTATTGAACGCAGTTTATGTCTAGTAGATATAACTTATGCCATGTTACGACCTTGGACAACACACACAAAACATTCCCAAATGTGCTGTTGGTTTTCACTTTCCCCTGAGTATGACGTACACCTGAACAAAATGTATTTGAGAGAGAGAGAGATACAAACAAACAAACAAACACAAACAAACAAACAAACACAGTAAGAAAGAGGGAGAGAGAAAGGGTAAGTTTACTACAACTGCACACACATCCATGTTTTGTGTCTGTTGGATGTCTAAGCAGCCTTGGAGAGGGAACCCTCTGGCACAAAGGCAACATGGTGCCCGAATGAAGGATGAATTACACATCTCAATGTCTCTTCAAATGCTTTATGCATTTAGTATGCATTCTGGCACAGGCTTTAATTACAGATCTAGGATCAGCTTTCAACTTTTAGGAGGCCGAAACGAGAACTGGCCCCAAATCAGTGTTAGAGACAAATGCATCTCAAACTAGCATACTCTTTCTGAAAATCACTTCAGCGTACTCTTTCTGAAAATGGACTTCCTTGGTGTAGCCGGTTGGGATGCCATGCTCACCAGAATATTGAAAGGCACTTTGTTATCCACACAATGGGTTCCTCTGGTGTAGCCTTCTCGTTAGCTTCGCGCTCCTAGCCTAACACGATTGGTTCTCACAAGAAAAGGCATGCAGCGCGAATAAAGCTGTCCTCAATAAACCCTTTTCCTGTCTGAAACGTAATACATATTTAATTAAATTAGGCCTTAATTGGTATTCCATTTAACTAGAGGAACCCAAGGGTCTTGTTTTACCCAGGCTGGAAGGACTAATGGGTTCCATGTTCTCTGAGGCAGAAGGAAAGTCTGAAGCACTCTGGAATCACAACACACCACCAACTGGATACAGACGTCACAGCACTGAGCTAGGCTAGCATAAACACCTTGGTGAATTACTGGCTGTTGTCTGTTGTGAAGGGAATAGGGCCCGGGATTCAAACAAACCACAATGCGCCGACGTCTGACTGCACTTTAAAGTCAATGTCCCTGGCATTCAATGTCCCTGGCATTCGATGTCCCTGGCATTCGATGTCCCTGGCATTCGATGTCCCTGGCATTCGATGTCCCTGGCATTCAATGTCCCTGGCATTCAATGTCCCTGGCATTCGATGTCCCTGGCATTCGATGTCCCTGGCATTCGATGTCCCTGGCATTCGATGTCCCTGGCATTCAATGTCCCTGGCATTCAATGTCCCTGGCATTCGATGTCCCTGGCATTCGATGTCCCTGGCATTCGATGTCCCTGGCATTCAATGTCCCTGGCATTCAATGTCCCTGGTATTCAATGTCCCTGGCAATCAATGTCCCTGGCATTCAATGTCCCTGGCATTCGATGTCCCTGGCATTCGATGTCCCTGATGTTTCCTGACTAAACACATTTAGGGGAAAGTTTGAGATCCTAAATTCACAAAAAACTCAAGAGAGGGTGAATTCCAATATGTATACATTTCACCTGATTGAAGTGTATTGTTGTGTATTGGAGTATATTGGAGTATTGGAGTATTTTGCAGGCTATTGAAGTGTTTGGAGTATAGGGGTGTATTGAAGTGTATTGGATTGTATTGGAGTGTATTGAAGTGTATTGGGTTATATTGGAGTATATGAGTGCACAGGGGTGTATTGCTGTGTATGAGCATGTATTGGAGTATATTGGAGTGTTTTGGGGTGTATTGTAGTGTATTAGTGTTTTGGAGTGTATTGGGGTGTATGAAGTGTATTAGAGTATAGGAATGTGTTGGTGAGTATTGACGTGTATTGGGATGCATTTGAGTGTATTGGGCTGTATTGGGGTGTAGTGGAGTGTATTGCAGTGTATTGTAGTGTATTGCAGTGTATTGGGGTGTATTGGAGTGTATTGGAGTGTATGACGTGTATTAGAGTTTAGGAATGTATTGGATAGTATCGGCGTACATTGGAGTATATTGGATTGTATGAAGTGTATTGGTGTATAAGAGTGTATCGAAGTGTATTGAGATGTATTGGAGTGTATTGCAGTGTATTGTGGTGTATTGTGGTGTATTGTGGTGTATTGCGGTGTTTTGTGGTGTATAAGAGTGTATGGAAGTGTATTGAGATGTATTTGAGTGTATTGCAGTGTATTGCAGTGTATTGCAGTGTATTGTGGTGTATTGTGGTGTATTGTGGTGTATTGCGGTGTTTTGTGGTGTATAAGAGTGTATGGAAGTGTATTGAGATGTATTGGAGTGTATTGCAGTGTATTGTGGTGTATTGTGGTGTATTGTGGTGTATTGCAGTGTATTGCAGTGTATTGGAGTGTATTGCAGTGTATTGGAGTGTATTGCAGTGTATTGGAGTGTATTGGAGTGCATTGGAGTGTATTGCAGTGTATTGGAGTGTATTGGAGTGTATTGCGGTGTTTTGTGGTGTATAAGAGTGTATGGAAGTGTATTGAGATGTATTTGAGTGTATTGCAGTGTATTGCAGTGTATTGGAGTGTATTGCAGTGTATTGGAGTGTTTTGGAGCGTATTCAGAGCTGTAGTCAGAAACAGCTGGTTTGGGTTTAGAGAGGAGCATAGTGTTTGTATAAGAAAACAATAGCAGGTCATCCACTGGACCTTACACACACGCAAGTACGCACACACCCACGCACATGGCCTATATACAAACATACTGTTCACTGTCCATAAATGTACAGAAAATACGGTTTCACTAATGTCTTGCATTATCTAGAATAATATAATATATGTTTTAATGTTATTCAGTTTGAGGGAAAATAAAATATCTGCCATCATTGTTAAGATCATAGAGGTTTTACATGACAGTCTCTTCCCAAAGACCTCGTTCCCCAACACTGTCCCATTCACGTTCCCCCTACTCCTCACACACCGTCCTGGCTACACAAAGCCTACTTCAAACTGCTCCACAGCCAGGGGGCTGGTTCCCCCTGATCCCTCACCCCCCAGCAAGACCTTTGACCCTGGAGGAATGGGGTATGTAGTGTCCAAGCACAAACACTCTTTATATGCCCTCTTTTAGGGACAAGACAAGGGGGGATGTATTGGAATGTTTCGCTATTTTGGGTAACCCACTCCCCCCCTCCCTACCCTCCCCTCTCTCCTCTCCTTCCCTCTCTTCCACCAAACTTCCAACCTCCCTCTCCTCCACTCTCCCCCTTTCTTCTACCTAGGCTAACCCCTTTCCTACTTCTACCACCTCTCTTTCACCTAATCCCCTCCCTCCATCCCTCCCTCAGGAAATGTCTGGAAAACCTTAAGCCTTTTCCTCTCCGGCTTCAAATAGATGACAATTGACTTATTGAATTTCCACCGCCACCCACCCAGGCAACAAGCCTGGCTTTTATTGTCTGTTGTCGTGGCCGAATGAGAGACAGGTTTAGACGTGCCCTCCATGTCCTGGGAAGTGGGAGAGAGAGAGGTGAGGGAGGGAGGGAGGGAGAGAGAGGGGAGGGAGGGAGGGAGGGAGGGAGGGAGGGAGGGAGGGAGGGAGGGAGGGAGGGAGGGAGGGAGGGAGGGAGATGTGAGGGAGGGAGGGAGGGAGGGAGGGAGGGAGGGAGGGGGGGAGGGAGGGAGGGAGGGAGGGAGGGAGGGAGGGAGGGAGGGAGGGAGGGAGGGGTGTAAAGAGACATTAGGAGATAACAGATGTATTGTTTTTGGCGCACAGGGAGGGAGAGAGTAGACTGTAGTTGGTAGAACCAACTGAAGGACCAACCTACTTTTGGGGGGTGTTAAGTCAAGGGAAATGCCAGTTGATATGATGCAATAAGTATTATAAAAGCTGATAAGCTCATCATTGTTTGTTAATTGTATCTATGATGGGAATAACGGTTAACCTATCCATGATAGACTTGGGATCATGTTATTTGTGAGGCTGAAATTAGGAGGTTAAGTGTTCCCGCCAAACCTCACCAAGGGCATTATGTACTGACTTCACCAGAGATCATTCAATACTCCCGGGCGTGTGCTGTGTGTGGAGAAACCAAAGCATGACGTCTGTTTTCTGTCAGCAGCTTGGAACCTGATGGGAGTGTATGGGCACCATGGATCCCTGTCACTCTGAGATGTGTGGTTTCCTGTGGGTTGGTTAGGGCTAAGTGAGGTAGACTTCAAATGTGTGTGTGTGTGTGTGTTTCAAATGTGTGTGTGCATGTGTGTGTGGGTGCGTGTGTGTGTGTGTGGGTGCGTGTGTGTGTGTGTGGGTGCGTGTGTGTGTGTGGGTGCGTGTGTGCGTGTGTGTGTGTGTGGGTGCGTGTGTGTGTGTGTGGGTGCGTGTGTGAGTGTGGGTGCGTGTGTGGGTGTGGGTGCGTGTGTGTGTGTGTGGGTGCGTGTGTGGGTGTGGGTGCGTGTGTGGGTGTGGGTGCGTGTGTGGGTGCGTGTGTGTGTGTGGGTGCGTGTGTGTGTGGGCTGGGAAAGAGACTTCAAATAAAGACAATTTGTTTTCAGTTCAATAATTGTGTTTTCCCTGTGGATTCGCAAGCAAATGTCCAGTTCTACAGTATTCTGGTTTCTCTTTTTCCTACTGGCGACCTTTCTTTCATTTTCTGGTGCTGGTGGGAAAAGGCGGAGGTCAGACAGAAAACTGAGGTTAGAGGAATAAAGAATATCTCATACATTTGCAAATTATAATGTGGAGGAAAATGTTGCCCTGGAGTGCCACTCCCTGTGTTTAAGGTGAAGACACTTAAATAGAAAACGTTCTATTTTAATGCATATCATTATAGTACCCACCTTCTACTCTCACATGAAATGGCCTTCTAGTACATCGCTACTGTTTCCCCTTGTGTTTGGCCTCTACTCTGTTTGACAAGCCCCAGTACATTGAAAGACCAGTACCATTCATGTCCTTTCACACGACTATCTCCCTGTAGAGCCTCAAAACGTTGTTTGACCCTCCCTGTGTGTGTTTGTGTCTTCATGTCCTTTCACACACGCTTTCCTCTCAACAAAAAGGACTTTGTGTCCTTCCATCCAAATCACACTCTGTTGTAATGTTTAATCGTGTTAGCTAGTCCCTGAGCCTCTCTGGTCTAGCCTGATGTGTGTATGAGTGTGTGGCTTAGCATTGTGTACTACGGACTGTCTTAGCAGGTGCTAAACAACGGAGCTGTAATGACGTTGTCATGGTGACGGGCCAGACAAGGTCAGTTATGCTCTCATGCAGACTCCTGCCCTCATTGTGTGTGAATCCTTAGAACAAGGGTTTAGTCATGTAAAGACAGCCAAACTGAGGCACATACACCCCCACGTCAATTCCACGTTGGTTCAATGTAATTTCATTTAAATGACGTGGAAACAACGTTGATTCAACCAGTGTGTGCCCAGTGGGACATTAAGTATACGGCTATAATATTGAGAGGCAGGGTAGGTACGGTATATGGATCAAACTGGGGAGGAATATGAGAAAGAAGCCCGGAGCAGATAGGCTGGACCCCCTAGACTGACTGGCTGGTTGGCTGGCTGGCTGGCTGGCTGGCTGGCTGGCTGGCTGGCTGGCTGGCTGTGTGTGTCTGCTGCTGGAACGTCTGTTGGGGATCACTGATTAAATGTTTAAAGTGTTGGAGCAGGACACAGTCCGACGGGGAAACAGATGTGTGTGTGAGGGAGAAGGGGGAGTGTTTGAACATGTGTGTGTGTGTGTGTGTGCTTATGACCTCACACACGCCCCTACTCAGCACGTAAATCGTTTAATAGTAGACGGCAGGGTAATAAAAATCAGTTGGAAGAGATTATCCACTCTCTTTCCAAGGGCGTAACCCTCTGTGTCTATCTGTGCAGGCACACAGCCCAGCGTATCAGTTACAGGTGGTTAGATTGGACAAGGCACAATAAAATCTAGTGCTATTGGCAAAGAGAGACACAAACATCATGGGTAAAGTCAATTGGTTATGAGTGATGATTTCACTGTATCGGGGCGAAGCTTTCAGATGGATTCTGCACTATATAGTTAGGAAATCTATTACAACCAGCAAAACACTCAGCAGTCTTCCTCAGACGGCGAGAGAGAGAGCCTCAAGATAACCCAAGACAGTCAGTCTTCCTCAGGCGGAGAGAGAGAGAGCCTCAAGATAAACCAAGACAGTCAGTCTTCCTCAGGAGGAGAGAGAGAGAGCCTCTAGACAGCCCAAGACAGTCAGTCTTCCTCAGGCAGAGAGAGAGAGAGCCTCTAGACAGCCCAAGACAGTCAGTCTTCCTCAAAAGGAGAGAGAGGGAGCCTCTAGACAGCCCAAGACAGTCAGTCTTTCTCAAAAGAAGAGCGAGAGAGACTCTAGACAGCCCAAGACAGTCAGTCTTCCTCAGGCGGAGAGAGAGAGAGGCTCTAGACAGCGCAAGACAGTCAGTCTTCCTAAAAAGGAGAGAGAGACTCTAGACAGCCCAAGACAGTCAGTCTTCCTCAGGAGGAGAGAGAGAGAGCCTCAAGACAGCCCATGACAGTCAGTCTTCCTCAGGCGGAGAGAGAGAGAGCCTCAAGATAACCCAAGACAGTCAGTCTTCCTCAAAAAGAAGAGAGAGAGCCTCAAGACAGCCCAAGACAGTCAGTCTTCCTCAGGTGGAGAGAGAGAGAGCCTCAAGATAACCCAAGACAGTCAGTCTTCCTCAAAAGGAGGGAGAGAGACTCTAGACAGCCCAAGACAGTCAGTCTTCCTCAAAGGGAGAGAGAGAGAGCCTCAAGACAGCCCAAGACATTGTCTTCCTCAAAAGTGAACTCACGCAACGCCCCAAGCCTCCCTACACCATGCACGGAGCTATCTCCTTAATCCCCTGTCAATGAAACTCCTCCCTCCCATCTCACATCACTGGCATTCTTCACCTTTAACTCACCCACTTAGCGCTCAGATTAACATTGAATGGTGCCACGTTGTTCTCACTTAATGCCGTTTTATTGGTTTGGCTTGGTTTCTGTAGAATGTCTTTGGTAGTAACATGGTACATTGGATGGATTGGGGCTGTTTGAGAGAGGAATGGATGGACTGTATTGTGCAAATGGACCTGATTAAATCCAGGAACGTTGCCCAAGTAACAGGCTGTGAAGCAAATGGCACCCTATTACCTACACAACTTAAGTTTGGGGTCACTTAGAAATGTCCTTGTTTTTTTAAAGAAAAGCAAATTTTTTGTCCATTAAAATAACATCAAATTGATCAGAAATACAGTGTAGACATTGTTGATGTTGTAAATTACTATTGTTTTTTATGGAATGTCTACATAGGCGTACTATTATCAGCAACCATCACTCCTGTGTTTCAATGGCACGTTTTGTTAGCTAATCCAAGTTTATCATTTTAAAAGGCTAATTGATCATTAGAAAATCTTTGGCAATTATGTTAGCACAGCTGAAAACTGTTGTCCTGATTAAAGAAGCAATAAAACTGTCCTTCTTTAGACTAGTTGAGTATCTGGAGCATCAGCATTTGTGGGTTCGATTACAGGCTCAAAATGGACAGAAACAAAGACCTTTCTTCTGAAACTCGTCAGTCTATTCTTGTTCTGAGAAATGAAGGCTATTCCATGCGAGAAATTGCCAAGAAACGGATGATCTTGTACAATGCTGTGTACTGCTCCCTTCACAGAACAGTGAAAAACTGTCTCTAACCAGAATAGAAAGAGGAGTGGGAGGCCCCAGTGCACAACTGAGCAAGACGACAAGTACATTAGAGTGTCTGGATTGAGAAACAGACACCTCACAAGTCCTCAACAGGCAGCTTCATTAAATAGTACCCCCAAAACACCAGTCTCAACGTCAACAGTGAGGAGGTGACTCCGGGATGCTGGCCTGTTGAGGCCTGTTGAGGCAGAGTTTCAAAGAAAAAGCCATATCCCAGACTGGCCAATAAAAAGAAAGGATTATGATGGGCAAAAGAACACAGACACTGGACAGAGATATGGCATCTTCTTTCATTTCGTGGGACCAACACTTTAAATGTTATATTTTTATTCAGTGATACCAGGAGAGTCTCTCTCTCTCTCTCTCTCTCTCTCTCTCTCTCTCTCTCTCTCTCTCTCTCTGTCTCTCTGTCTCTGTCTCTCTCTCTCTCTCTCTCTCTCTCTCTCTCTCTCTCTCTCTCTCTCTCTCTGTCTCTCTGTCTCTGTCTCTCTCTCTCTCTCTCTCTCTCTCTCTCTCTCTCTCTCTCTCTCTCTCTCTCTCTCTCTGTCTCTCTCTCTCTCTCTCTCTCTCTCTCTCTCTCTCTCTCTCTCTCTCTCTCTCTCTCTCTCTCTCTCTCTCTCTCTCTCTCAACAAGGCAGAGGGCAAGGTTGAAAACCTGCTTACACTTTGCAAGAAAAAATCTATTGCTCCCCAATGCATGCTGAGTAGTGAGCTCAGAACCTTACTGGAATCAAAACCATGTCCATAACTAAAGCAACAGTTAAATCAAGGAGTAAGAAATAATAGCATCCTCCTTTTTCTTGTCATTTTTTTAATCCAGTGGAAAGTTAACACAAAGGAGAGCTCTCTCTCCTGCAGGAGCCTTGCTTTACAGTGGAAAGTTAACACAAAGGAGAGCTCTCTCTCTGGCAGGAGCCTTGCTTTACAGTGGAAAGTTAACACAAAGGAGAGCTCTCTCTCCTGCAGGAGCCTTGCTTTACAGTGGAAAGTTAACACAAAGGAGAGCTCTCTCTCCTGCAGGAGCCTTGCTTTACAGTGGAAAGTTAACACAAAGGAGAGCTCTCTCTCCGGCAGGAGCCTTGCTTTACAGTGGAAAGTTAACACAAAGGAGAGCTCTCTCTCCTGCAGGAGCCTTGCTTTACAGTGGAAAGTTAACACAAAGGAGAGCTCTCTCTCCGGCAGGAGCCTTGCTTTACAGTGGAAAGTTAACACAAAGGAGAGCTCTCTCTCCGGCAGGAGCCTTGCTTTACAGTGGAAAGTTAACACAAAGGAGAGCTCTCTCTCCTGCAGGAGCCTTGCTTTACAGTGGAAAGTTAACACAAAGGAGAGCTCTCTCTCCTGCAGGAGCCTTGCTTTACAGTGGAAAGTTAACACAAAGGAGAGCTCTCTCTCCGGCAGGAGCCTTGCTTTACAGTGGAAAGTTAACACAAAGGAGAGCTCTCTCTCCTGCAGGAGCCTTGCTTTACAGTGGAAAGTTAACACAAAGGAGAGCTCTCTCTCCGGCAGGAGCCTTGCTTTACAGTGGAAAGTTAACACAAAGGAGAGCTCTCTCTCCGGCAGGAGCCTTGCTTTACAGTGGAAAGTTAACACAAAGGAGAGCTCTCTCTCCGGCAGGAGCCTTGCTTTACAGTGGAAAGTTAACACAAAGGAGAGCTCTCTCTCCGGCAGGAGCCTTGCTTTACAGTGGAAAGTTAACACAAAGGAGAGCTCTCTCTCCGGCAGGAGCCTTGCTTTACAGTGGAAAGTTAACACAAAGGAGAGCTCTCTCTCCGGCAGGAGCCTTGCTTTACAGTGGAAAGTTAACACAAAGGAGAGCTCTCTCTCCGGCAGGAGCCTTGCTTTACAGTGGAAAGTTAACACAAAGGAGAGCTCTCTCTCCGGCAGGAGCCTTGCTTTACAGTGGAAAGTTAACACAAAGGAGAGCTCTCTCTCCGGCAGGAGCCTTGCTTTACAGTGGAAAGTTAACACAAAGGAGAGCTCTCTCTCTGGCAGGAGCCTTGCTTTACAGTGGAAAGTTAACACAAAGGAGAGCTCTCTCTCTGGCAGGAGCCTTGCTTTGCATTCCAAATACCTGCTGGAAATCAAACTCCTCAGGGAATTACGTTCACTCTCCCTCACTCCCTTTAACGTACAGGGGTGGAACCGGGCTGCAAACACCAAAAGGTTGGTCTATCCTACCTGCACTCACCAACGCTGTCTAGACTGCCTCATGAATTACTGTTGTTGTCACGTTCCCTTGCATAATTCAACAAGCGTGGCAATAGCAGGATACCCTCAGATTAAAAATCAACACGCTTGGTTCCAGATTACATCTATAGATACTTTACATTGTTTGAGAGATCAGACATAATATCACTTTGATCTGAGTGTTCATTTTTGGAGCGCATCTCATTTGTAAACATTTAAACTGTAAAAAAATAAAATAAAATATTCCACAAAAAGTGAACCCCCATCAGAATAAAGTTATCTTTCTTCTCTTGCCACTTAGATCAGTATCTAATGGGCAACTTCACCCTTTCCCTCCAAAACCAGGAGGCCATTTTGGATCAAACAGAGCCCTACTGTAGAGGGTCCACTACACAGAAAACATAAACAGCACAGGAGGCATAATTATGAGGACGGCTCATAATAATGTCCGGAACGGCGCAAGTGGAATGGCATCAAACACCTGGAAAGCATGTGTTTGATGTACTTTATACCATTCCACTTACTCTGCTCCAGCCATTACCACGAGCCCATTCACCCCAATTAAGATGCCACCAACCTCCTGTGAAACAGCTCCCTGCTGAACCAGCCACCTTGAAACAAGGAGGGCATTTTGGATCAAACAGAGGCCCTACTGTAGAAGGTCCACTACACAGCAAACATAATCAGCTTCCCATTGAACCGGCCACCATGAAATCCTAAGGGGGGTATTCATCTGTCTTTCATTTACACTAACTGAAAAAGAGAGGAGGGTGGGAGAGGAAAGAGGGATAAAGGTGGGAGGAGGGGGAGGGGGGAGGAGGGGGGAAATCAACACGGGGTCACAGTGATGGTTTGTTTGTGTTACATTCTCCATTATGTTGATTACAGAGGGTATGTATGGATCGATTACATCTGAGAGATGTATCAGATTGCAGTCATCCCTACACACACACACACACACACACACACACACACACACACACACACACACACACACACACACACACACACACACACACACACACACACACACACACACACACACACACACACTTCCTCCCTCCTGTGCAAATCATGTGGGGGTCTTTATAGGGTGGGTGGGCTGTGTCGTGGGGTCCTGACTGGACAAGAGGTGGCCCTTCAACGTGCCTGTCTGTCTGATTCACAGCATCAAGGTCATCTCTGGTCTGACCCTGACTGTTTGTGTGTGTGCATGCGTGCATGTGTGTTTGTGTTATTTATGGTGTGTATGGAATGTGTGAGTGAACATGAGAACGCGTGAAAGTGTGGGCCTCATGTGGCAACGTGTGGGAGACAAAGAGAGGGTTGAAGAAAATAATATTTTCAGTCACTGCAAATAACTAAGTTGGTTTAACTCACTTTGTGTAAATTGGGATAACTCACTCTGCTGCTGGGATTAGAGGGAATTCATGCTCCATCTGCACCACAGAATGTGACTTTACTCAAGGGTGCCTGTGAAGCTCCAGTCCTCCCACACATAACTCACACACACGTATTCATGCACACACACTCACAAGTCACGGACACACAACACAAATACACACACATTGAGAACACACCACCAACTTTTAAATAACTACACATCAATACACACACATTGAGAACACACCACCAACTTTTAAATAACCACACACCAATACACACACATTGAGAACACACCACCAACTTTTAAATAAGCACACACCAATACACACACATTGAGAACACACCACCAACTTTTAAATAACCATACACACACACACACACACACACACACACACACACACACACACACACACACACACACACACACACACACACACACACACACACACATCACTTTAACACCTCCACACACACTCCCTCCATCACATAAACACCATGGCTCATCCCCCAATCCTCTGCCAGATGATCTGCTTTCATTCTAACAGGAAGAGCTGTAGCTCACAACCACACCTTATACCTCGGACTCCATCTCCCAACAGAGCCAGAAACACAGCCAAAATGATCATCTACACCAGATGATCTGCTTTCATTCTAACAGGAAGAGCTGTAGCTCACAACCACACCTTATACCTCGGACTCCATCTCCCAACAGAGCCAGAAACACAGCCAAAATGATCATCTACACCAGATGATCTGCTTTCATTCTAACAGGAAGAGCTGTAGCTCACAACCACACCTTATACCTCGGACTCCATCTCCCAACAGAGCCAGAAACACAATGATCATCTACACCAGATGTACAAAACTGAAACCCCAAAAAGAAGAGGCTTTGATACAGATCAGACATTAGCAGCTACAGTACAAACCACACCTCTGACTCCAGAATACTGAATACCAAATAGAGGCAGACAGCTGACTGAGCTCTCAGGTATTTGGAATGTAACCAAGTGAGAGAAGCATTCCAACATTGTCAACTGCCACCATTGACTTTGCCAACTTGTTTCACATTGGTCCTCTCAGAAACCACACCCTTTGACTAGATAACATGCTCAAACTGTAGGGGAGAGTGGGGTAAGTTGAGCCCAAGGGGTAAGTTGAGCCATCTTTGTTTCCAGGAAACCATAAACAAAAATTAATAATTTCACCAAATACTTGGGAAGAGTTAATCTAATGCAGTCTGTGAAGGAAGTCTGTGTGTTAGAGGTTTCGTGATGCTTGTATCTAAACCAAAGTAGATCATTAGGCTGTTCTATACATCAGTTGGGCTCTCTATAAGCTTTAATTTGACGTCCTAAACCTACATTAGCATGAAAGCGCATCGTGTAGCTGTGTGGGCTTATATATTGAAAATGTTTCTTGTGGGGCATGTTGAGACAATGGCAAGTTGAGCAAATTGAAATGTTTTCTTCCACGGTAATGCAAGGTATTATTGCTGGGATATTAGGTAACACCAGGGCCTGGCCTATGTTAAAAGTGTTTGTTTGGTGTCAGGCCTGTGTTAAAAGTGTTTGTTTGGTGTCAGGCCTGTGTTAAAAGTGTTTGTTTGGTGTCAGGCCTGTGTTAAAAGTGTTTGTTTGGTGTTAGGCCTGTGTTAAGTGTTTGTTTGGTGTTAGGCCTGTGTTAAAAGTGTTTGTTTGGTGTCAGGCCTGTGTTAAAAGTGTTTGTTTGGTGTTAGGCCTGTGTTAAGTGTTTGTTAGGTGTTAGGCCTGTGTTAAGTGTTTGTTTGGTGTTAGGCCTGTGTTAAAAGTGTTTGTTTGGTGTTAGGCCTGTGTTAAGTGTTTGTTAGGTGTTAGGCCTGTGTTAAGTGTTTGTTAGGTGTTAGGCCTGTGTTAAAAGTGTTTGTTTGGTGTTAGGCCTGTGTTAAGTGTTTGTTAGGTGTTAGGCCTGTGTTAAGTGTTTGTTTGGTGTTAGGCCTGTGTTAAAAGTGTTTGTTTGGTGTTAGGCCTGTGTTAAAAGTGTTTGTTTGGTGTTAGGCCTGTGTTAAGTGTTTGTTAGGTGTTAGGCCTGTGTTAAGTGTTTGTTAGGTGTTAGGCCTGTGTTAAAAGTGTTTGTTTGGTGTTAGGCCTGTGTTAAAAGTGTTTGTTTGGTGTTAGGCCTGTGTTAAAAGTGTTTGTTTGGTGTTAGGCCTGTGTTAAAAGTGTTTGTTTGGTGGTAGGCCTGTGTTAAGTGTTTGTTTGGTGTTAGGCCTGTGTTAAAAGTGTTTGTTTGGTGTTAGGCCTGTGTTAAAAGTGTTTGTTAGGTGTTAGGCCTGTGTTAAGTGTTTGTTAGGTGTTAGGCCTGTGTTAAGTGTTTGTTTGGTGTTAGGCCTGTGTTAAAAGTGTTTGTTTGGTGTTAGGCCTGTGTTAAAAGTGTTTGTTAGGTGTTAGGCCTGTGTTAAGTGTTTGTTAGGTGTCAGGCCTGTGTTAAGTGTTTGTTAGGTGTTAGGCCTGTGTTAAGTGTTTGTTAGGTGTTAGGCCTGTGTTAAGTGTTTGTTTGGTGTTAGGCCTGTGTTAAAAGTGTTTGTTAGGTGTTAGGCCTGTGTTAAGTGTTTGTTAGGTGTTAGGCCTGTGTTAAGTGTTTGTTAGGTGTTAGGCCTGTGTTAAGTGTTTGTTAGGTGTTAGGCCTGTGTTAAGTGTTTGTTAGGTGTTAGGCCTGTGTTAAGTGTTTGTTAGGTGTTAGGCCTGTGTTAAAAGTGTTTGTTAGGTGTTAGGCCTGTGTTAAAAGTGTTTGTTTGGTGTTAGGCCTGTGTTAAAAGTGTTTGTTTGGTGTTAGGCCTGTGTTAAGTGTTTGTTTGGTGTTAGGCCTGTGTTAAGTGTTTGTTTGGTGTTAGGCCTGTGTTAAAAGTGTTTGTTTGGTGTTAAAATATGCTTAACATGATTAAAAGACAAAAAAAGTGATTGTGATTGTGTGAACTTACCCCATACCCTGTCCCGCGGCTCAACTTACCCCATACCCTGTCCCATGTCTCAACTTACCCCATACCCTGTCCCGCGGCTCAACTTACCCCATACCCTGTCCCATGTCTCAACTTACCCCATACCCTGTCCCGCGGCTCAACTTACCCCATACCCTGTCCCATTTCTCAACTTACCACATACCCTGTCCCGCGGCTCAACTTACCCTATACCCTGTCCCATGTCTCAACTTACCCCATACCCTGTCCCGTGGCTCAACTTACCCCATACCCTGTCCCATGTCTCAACTTACCCCATACCCTGTCCCGCGGCTCAACTTACCCCATACCCTGTCCCATTTCTCAACTTACCACATACCCTGTCCCGCGGCTCAACTTACCCTATACCCTGTCCCATGTCTCAACTTACCCCATACCCTGTCCCGTGGCTCAACTTACCCCATACCCTGTCCCATTTCTCAACTTACCCCATAACCTGTCCCGCGGCTCAACTTACCCCATACCCTGTCCCATGTCTCAACTTACCCCATACCCTGTCCCGCGGCTCAACTTACCCCATACCCTGTCCCATTTCTCAACTTACCACATACCCTGTCCCGCGGCTCAACTTACCCTATACCCTGTCCCATGTCTCAACTTACCCCATACCCTGTCCCGTGGCTCAACTTACCCCATACCCTGTCCCATTTCTCAACTTACCACATACCCTGTCCCGCGGCTCAACTTACCCTATACCCTGTCCCATGTCTCAACTTACCCCATACCCTGTCCCGCGGCTCAACTTACCCCATACCCTGTCCCATGTCTCAACTTACCCCATACCCTGTCCCGCGGCTCAACTTACCCCATACCCTGTCCCATTTCTCAACTTACCACATACCCTGTCCCGCGGCTCAACTTACCCTATACCCTGTCCCATGTCTCAACTTACCCCATACCCTGTCCCGTGGCTCAACTTACCCCATACCCTGTCCCATTTCTCAACTTACCACATACCCTGTCCCGCGGCTCAACTTACCCTATACCCTGTCCCGCGTCTCAACTTACCTCATACCCTGTCCCACGGCTCAACTTACCCCATACCCTGTCCCGCGGCTCAACTTACCCCATACCCTGTCCCGCGTCTCAACTTACCCCATACCCTGTCCCACGTCTCAACTTACCCCATACCCTGTCCCACATCTCAACTTACTTCCAGGGATACACATCCTGAAATACACCACATGACCAAAAGTATATGGACACCTGCTCCTCGACACATCTCATCTGACATCAGAGGCCTGGACTGTGTGTGTGTGTGTGTGTGTGTGTGTGTGTGTGTGTGTGTGTGTGTGTGTGTGTGTGTGTGTGTGTGTGTGTGTGTGTGTGTGTGTGTCATTCAGAGGGTGAATGGGTAAGACAAAAGATTAAAGTGCCTTTGAATGATCCAGCCAACATGACACTGTGGGAATCATTGGAGTCAACATGGGCCTGCATCCCTCTGGAACGCTTTCAACACCTTGTAGAGTCAACATGGGCCAGCATCCCTGTGGAACGCTTTCAACACCTTGTAGAGTCAACATGGGCCAGCATCCCTGTGGAACGCTTTCAACACCTTGTAGAGTCAACATGGGCCTGCATCCCTGTGGAACGCTTTCAACACCTTGTAGAGTCAACATGGGCCTGCATCCCTGTGGAACGCTTTCAACACCTTGTAGAGTCAACATGGGCCAGCATCCCTGTGGAACGCTTTCAACACCTTGTAGAGTCAACATGGGCCTGCATCCCTGTGGAACGCTTTCGACACCTTGTAGAGTCAACATGGGCCTGCATCCCTGTGGAATGCTTTCAACACCTTGTATAGTCAACATGGGCCAGCATCCCTGTGGAACGCTTTCAACACCTTGTAGAGTCAACATGGGCCAGCATCCCTGTGGAACGCTTTCAACACCTTGTAGAGTCCATCCCCAGACAAATTAAGGCCATTCTGAGGGCAACATTTGGGGGTGCAACTCAATATTAGGAAGGTGTTCCTAATGTATAGCAAAAAATGTCTCAACCCTCTCCCCTAACCTAGAAAAGGGCAAAACCAAGGTTAAAAAATGTAAACAACATTGCCGTAGATCCAGGTGCTGGTTCTAGCTTTCCAACATTGCAACTGCCAAAATGGAAATCAGCCGGCTTCTTGGTCCAAATTCAGAACTCTCAGAAACTATACTAAATAGGGCCAGATTGCTAATGGAACCCAACAAGAACATCTATCCAAGATGGTTTAAACACTAAACCGACGTCACATCAAATCAAATCAAATGTCATTTGTCAGATGCGCCGAACACAACAGGTATAGTAGACCTTACTGTGAAATGCCGAACACAACAGGTATAGTAGACCTTACTGTGAAATGCCGAACACAACAGATATAGTAGACCTTACTGTGAAATGCTGAACACAACAGGTATAGTAGACCTTACTGTGAAATGCCGAACACAACAGGTATAGTAGACCTTACTGTGAAATGCCGAACACAACAGGTATAGTAGACCTTACTGTGAAATGCCGAACACAACAGGTATAGTAGACCTTACTGTGAAATGCTGAACACAACAGGTATAGTAGACCTTACTGTGAAATGCTGAACACAACAGGTATAGTAGACCTTACTGTGAAATGCCGAACACAACAGGTATAGTAGACCTTACTGTGAAATGCCGAACACAACAGGTATAGTAGACCTTACTGTGAAATGCTGAACACAACAGGTATAGTAGACCTTACTGTGAAATGCTGAACACAACAGGTATAGTAGACCTTACTGTGAAATGCTGAATATAACAGGTATAGTAGACCTTACTGTGAAATGCTGAATACAACAGGTATAGTAGACCTTACTGTGAAATGCTGAATACAACAGGTATAGTAGACCTTACTGTGAAATGCTGAATACAACAGGTATAGTAGACCTTACTGTGAAATGCTGAATACAACAGGTATAGTAGACCTTACTGTGAAATGCTGAATACAACAGGTATAGTAGACCTTACTGTGAAATGCTGAATATAACAGGTATAGTAGACCTTACTGTGAAATGCTGAACACAACAGGTATAGTAGACATTACTGTGAAATGCTGAATACAACAGGTATAGTAGACCTTACTGTGAAATGCTGAACACAACAGGTATAGTAGACCTTACTGTGAAATGCTGAACACAACAGGTATAGTAGACCTTACTGTGAAATGCCGAATATAACAGGTATAGTAGACCTTACTGTGAAATGCTGAACACAACAGGTATAGTAGACCTTACTGTGAAATGCTGAACACAACAGGTATAGTAGACCTTACTGTGAAATGCTGAACACAACAGGTATAGTAGACCTTACTGTGAAATGCCGAACACAACAGGTATAGTAGACCTTACTGTGAAATGCCGAATATAACAGGTATAGTAGACCTTACTGTGAAATGCTGAACACAACAGGTATAGTAGACCTTACTGTGAAATGCTGAACACAACAGGTATAGTAGACCTTACTGTGAAATGCCGAACACAACAGGTATATTAGACCTTACTGTGAAATGCTGAACACAACAGGTATAGTAGACCTTACTGTGAAATGCCGAACACAACAGGTATAGTAGACCTTACTGTGAAATGCCGAATATAACAGGTATAGTAGACCTTACTGTGAAATGCTGAACACAACAGGTATAGTAGACCTTACTGTGAAATGCTGAACACAACAGGTATAGTAGACCTTACTGTGAAATGCTGAACACAACAGGTATAGTAGACCTTACTGTGAAATGCTGAACACAACAGGTATAGTAGACCTTACTGTGAAATGCCGAACACAACAGGTATAGTAGACCTTACTGTGAAATGCCGAATATAACAGGTATAGTAGACCTTACTGTGAAATGCTGAACACAACAGGTATAGTAGACCTTACTGTGAAATGCTGAACACAACAGGTATAGTAGACCTTACTGTGAAATGCTGAACACAACAGGTATAGTAGACCTTACTGTGAAATGCTGAACACAACAGGTATAGTAGACCTTACTGTGAAATGCCGAACACAACAGGTATAGTAGACCTTACTGTGAAATGCCGAATATAACAGGTATAGTAGACCTTACTGTGAAATGCTGAACACAACAGGTATAGTAGACCTTACTGTGAAATGCTGAACACAACAGGTATAGTAGACCTTACTGTGAAATGCTGAACACAACAGGTATAGTAGACCTTACTGTGAAATGCTGAACACAACAGGTATAGTAGACCTTACTGTGAAATGCCGAACACAACAGGTATAGTAGACCTTACTGTGAAATGCTGAACACAACAGGTATAGTAGACCTTACTGTGAAATGCTGAACACAACAGGTATAGTAGACCTTACTGTGAAATGCTGAACACAACAGGTATAGTAGACCTTACTGTGAAATGCTGAACACAACAGGTATAGTAGACCTTACTGTGAAATGCTGAACACAACAGGTATAGTAGACCTTACTGTGAAATGCTGAACACAACAGGTATAGTAGACCTTACTGTGAAATGCCGAACACAACAGGTATAGTAGACCTTACTGTGAAATGCTGAACACAACAGGTATAGTAGACCTTACTGTGAAATGCTGAACACAACAGGTATAGTAGACCTTACTGTGAAATGCTGAACACAACAGGTATAGTAGACCTTACTGTGAAATGCCGAACACAACAGGTATAGTAGACCTTACTGTGAAATGCCGAACACAACAGGTATAGTAGACCTTACTGTGAAATGCTGAACACAACAGGTATAGTAGACCTTACTGTGAAATGCCGAACACAACAGGTATAGTAGACCTTACTGTGAAATGCCGAATATAACCTGTATAGTAGACCTTACTGTGAAATGCTGAACACAACAGGTATAGTAGACCTTACTGTGAAATGCTGAACACAACAGGTATAGTAGACCTTACTGTGAAATGCTGAACACAACAGGTATAGTAGACCTTACTGTGAAATGCTGAACACAACAGGTATAGTAGACCTTACTGTGAAATGCTGAACACAACAGGTATAGTAGACCTTACTGTGAAATGCTGAACACAACAGGTGTAGTAGACCTTACTGTGAAATGCCGAATATAACAGGTATAGTAGACCTTACTGTGAAATGCTGAACACAACAGGTATAGTAGACCTTACTGTGAAATGCTGAACACAACAGGTATAGTAGACCTTACTGTGAAATGCCGAACACAACAGGTATAGTAGACCTTACTGTGAAATGCTGAACACAACAGGTGTAGTAGACCTTACTGTGAAATGCTGAACACAACAGGTATAGTAGACCTTACTGTGAAATGCTGAACACAACAGGTATAGTAGACCTTACTGTGAAATGCTGAACACAACAGGTATAGTAGACCTTACTGTGAAATGCTGAACACAACAGGTATAGTAGACCTTACTGTGAAATGCTTACAAGCCCTTAACCAACTATTCAGTTCAAGAAATAGAGTTAAGAAAATGTTTACTAAATAAACTAATGTGAAAAAAATATATATATCAAAAAGTAATTACATAACAATAACGAGGCTATATACAGGGGGTAGCGGTACCAAGTCAATGTGCGGGGGAACGGGTTAGTCGAGGTAATCTGTAACGTGACTATGCATACATAACAATAACGAGGCTATATACAGGGGGTAGCGGTACCAAGTCAATGTGCGGGGGAACGGGTTAGTTGAGGTAATCTGTAACGTGACTATGCATACATAACAATAACGAGGCTATATACAGGGGGTAGCGGTACCAAGTCAATGTGCAGGGGAACGGGTTAGTTGAGGTAATCTGTAACGTGACTATGCATACATAACAATAACGAGGCTATATACAGGGGGTAGCGGTACCAAGTCAGTGTGCGGGGGAACGGGTTAGTTGAGGTAATCTGTAACGTGACTATGCATACATAACAAACAGCGAGTAGCAGCAGTGTAAAAACAACATTGTTTCAACATTGACACATTGCCGGGCTACTTGATACATGTTTATATCGTCAGATGGTTTCGATATGGTGTAAGTAATTGACTGTATTAAACAGAGCCAGAACGCTGATAGACCTCCTCTGTGCGGACTGCAACCCAAAAAGAAAGGCTTTCCGACATTGTTGAAACATCAAACCAACATACACCCAACATTGTAAAATGGCAACATTGACATGGACCAGCTGTTTGGTACATAGTAGACCTATTCATCCGTTCAGATGGTTTTGATAGAAGGACGTAAGAAGTGATCGTAGGCCAGGGGGTCTTATTATGTTTATATGATCGTGTTTATGTAGAAATAGAGAGAGAGAAAGAATGAGGGAAAATACAAGTCAAGTGTTCCAGAGGCAGTAAAAATGTGCCTGTGAAACATTTTGGATAAAACATGTTGCTTTCTGTCCTTCTTTCCTTCTCTCGCTATATCACTCTCACTTTCTTTCTCTCTCTCTTTTACCCCACTCTGTTCCTTTACCCCCCCCCCCCTCTCTCTCTCTCTCTCTCTCTCTCTCTCTCTCTCTCTCTCCCTCTCCCTCTCCCTCTCCCTCTCCCTCTCTCTCTCTCTCTCTCTCTCTCTCCCTCTCCCTCTCCCTCTCCCTCTCCCTCTCCCTCTCCCTCTCCCTCTCTCTCTCTCTCTCTCTCTCTCTCTCTCCTTCTCCCCGTTCTGCTATAAAGATTCATAAAGACTCACATTTCGAAAGCAGACCATTTGTCTCCTCTGAGCTCAACGACCACACAATACATTTCACCACCTCTAGAATCCCTAAAAAAAACATGTATTCTTTATGTAGCACAACACACACGCACACACACACGCACACACACACACACACACACACACTCACACACACACACACACACACACACACACACACACACACACACACACACACACACACACACACACACACACACACACACACAGCGCTCGTAACTCAGTCAACACACACATAGACACACAGCTCTCCTAACTCAGCCAACACACCATCTTGTATGTATTTTTGCCAAGCCAGCATGACGTTTGGATTAAACCAGAAGACGTTGGTCGGGTGCTTTTTTTCTTGTTGGATCCATCTTCTTTCAAAACAAATGACTGTGTGAGTTTGTCCCTCAAAAAGGAGCCAAAGAGAGATAAATACTCTTCTGAGGCACCAGACTTGTAATTTACTCAGAATTCAAGAGACAAGAATGGAAGGGAAAAGGGAGAGGAGTGTTAACTGAACTTGTCAACTTTAGCATTGAGATTTGTAGGCCTATAGCTTTGCTGAAGGGAGGATGACATCCTAAGTGCACAAAGTTGACAAAGTTGACAAGACATCCTGTACAAAGCAACTAATCTATACAATGAATAAACTGTACTCTACCCACACACACACTGCATCCTAAACATTCCCACCACTGTCTCCGCTACGTTGCTTATACTCCTGCAACCTTTCCCAAGATACACGGAGTTGGAGCTTACTCGTAGTTCAGATCCGTATCTCTCTCTCTCTCCCTGTGTGTGTGTGTGTGTGTGTGTGTGTGTGTGTGTGTGTGTGTGTGTGTGTGTGTGTGTGTACCCGATGCCTGCCCTAACAGAACCGTAGTGTTAGACAGCTCAAGAGGGTTGCAGAGACATTAATAGTGATCTGTGACTAAGATACTCGAGAGAAATGAATTACTATTTGGATTATGAAGATTTAAACAATATCTTCAGTTTTCCAGTTCAGGGCTGCGATCTCTCAAAGTAATGGTGTGTAAATAGTGTTCTAGAACTGGGAAGTGAGATACAGTTCATATAATTAGAATGTGGCTTTACCACTTTCTACAGCAACAAAGCCTACCCATAATGCCTAGCAGGATACTTCACTGAAGGCCGAAGGTCATTTTCATTATCCAGAGCAATTTACAGGAGCAATTAGGGTCAAGTGCATATCACTAGATTTTTTACCTGCAAGGTCGGTGGCCATTTTGAGCCAGTCCACAGAGAACAAGTTCCTTTCTTTTTATCTGAGAAAACAAACTTTCAGGGTGAATACTAGCAGCGTGACAGTAACGGTTCCTCCAGAACAAGTCAAATGGAACGTTGTGATCTGATAAGACAAACCACCACCACACTCCCCGACCGGCGTCTAGACTTCTGGTTCGCCCTCCTGGGCCCAAGAGAAAACAAAATGTCTGAGAACAGACGCGAGGAAACATACAGGGCTAAAATGGCCTGAACCCGGCCGCTAGTTACACTAGCTAGGGGATTTGATTAATGAGGTTGATACAACACAGGATATTTGGGGTGAATAGATTGGATTACTTTTTAACACAATGGATTAAAATACTCTGTAACATTTATACTGGGAGTCAGGAAGCAGGTGCAGAAGGTGAGTTTAATGATAATAAAAGGCAGATGAGCAAAACAGGAGAAGTGTACTGAACGTAACCACAACCGAGAGAGAGAGAGAGAGAGAGAGAGAGAGAGAGAGAGAGAGATCAAACTAAAATGGATGAGGGAATGAGAGAGGGAGAGGAAGAGTGGTAATATTTGCTAATGGCTCTTGACTAGAGCCCTCTACAGAGAACCGGCAGAACAAGAGAGAGAGAGAAAGAGGGAGAACAAAATAATGTTTGCTGACTGTTCTTGACTTTGTACCCTTTCCAATAAATACATCCTAAAGAGGAAAGAGGGAAGGCGGCAGGGAGGTAAAGAGAGAGAGAGCAGGGTGTCAAGCATCTTTTCACCAGATGACAATGACTGCTGAAGCTCCTCGCTCAGTGACAGTCATTAAAGACACAGGGGGTCCAACATTCTCTTGTCCCTGTGGGGCAGTAACTCTGGAGCCAGGAAGGGAAAACCTGTGTGTGTGTGTGTGTGTGCATGCGTGCATGTTATTATTTTGTGTGTGTTTGCACACTTTTACTTGCGTGTGATGTGTGTGTGTGTGTGTGTGCACAAGTATGTGTGTGTGAAGCAACATAACACGCTGGTGTCTTTACAGTAGTGTTGCAGTAAGATTAGCACATCATTATTGACAGTGAAAGACTAAAACAACACACACAACAAGACTAAAAGGACAGACCTCAACGTCAGGGCGTCGCCCCGGACAATAGACACATCATCTGTCATTACCAGACTAGCTGCTCCACTGGTTTAAAACTCAGACTGCAGCCCAACAAATCATGGCAAATAATACACAATGCATTTATTTTTTATTTAGCTAAGCAAGTCAGTTGAGAACAAATGCTAATTGACAATGACGGCCTACCTCGGCCTACCCCTAACCTGGACAACTGTTCCCCGCCCTATGGGACTGCCAATCACAGCCAGTTGTGATACAGCCTGGAATCAAACCAGGGTCTGTAGTGACACTTCTAGCATTGAGATGCAGTGCCTAGGTACGCTGCGCCACTCAGGAGCCCTGCATACAGTATACACACAGTCATTTCACTATGAGGAGATTGTAGAGGTATGTGGAGGTGCTGTTACACTGGTCTGGTACAGACAGGCAGAGACTGTACTCTGCTAACTGTAAAAAGCATGGAAGGCACAGAATACACAATGGATTGGAGTCACACAGAAGCATTGCAGAGAATACAATGCCACTCAAACTGATCTGTTGTCTTGTGTGCATTCCATGTACATTCACTATGCATGAGGTTGATGACAGAGAGGTTACATGGAGGTTGATGACAGAGAGGTTATAAGGAGGTTGATGACAGAGAGGTTACATGGAGGTAGATGACAGAGAGGTTACATGGAGATTGATGACAGAGAGGTTATATGGAGGTAGATGACAGAGAGGTTACATGGAGATTGATGACAGAGAGGTTATATGGAGGTAGATGACAGAGAGGTTACATGGAGGTAGATGACAGAGAGGTTACATGGAGGTAGATGACAGAGAGGTTACATGGAGGTTGATGACAGAGAGGTTACATGGAGGTTGATGACAGAGAGGTTATATGCAGGTAGATGACAGAGAGGTTACATGGAGGTAGATGACAGAGAGTTTACATGGAGATTGATGACAGAGAGGTTATATGGAGGTAGATGACAGAGAGGTTACATGGAGGTAGATGACATAGAGGTTACATGGAGATTGATGACAGAGAGGTTATATGGAGGTAGATGACATAGAGGTTACATGGAGGTAGATGACATAGAGGTTACATGGAGATTGATGACAGAGAGGTTATATGGAGGTAGATGACAGAGAGGTTACATGGAGATTGATGACAGAGAGGTTACATGGAGGTAGATGACAGAGAGGTTACATGGAGGTAGATGACAGAGAGGTTACATGGAGGTAGATGACAGAGAGGTTACATGGAGGTAGATGACAGAGAGGTTACATGGAGGTAGATGACAGAGAGGTTACATGGAGGTAGATGACAGAGAGGTTATATGGAGGTAGATGACAGAGAGGTTACATGGAGGTAGATGACAGAGAGGTTACATGGAGGTAGATGACAGAGAGGTTACATGGAGGTAGATGACAGAGAGGTTACATGGAGGTAGATGACAGAGAGGTTACATGGAGGTAGATGACAGAGAGGTTACATGGAGGTAGATGACAGAGAGGTTACATGGAGGTAGATGACAGAGAGGTTACATGGAGGTAGATGACAGAGAGGTTACATGGAGGTAGATGACAGAGAGGTTACATGGAGGTAGATGACAGAGAGGTCATATGGAGATGGATGACAGAGAGGTTACATGGAGATTGATGACAGAGAGGTTACATGGAGGTTGATGACAGAGAGGTTACATGGAGGTAGATGACAGAGAGGTTACATGGAGGTAGATGACAGAGAGGTCATATGGAGATGGATGACAGAGAGGTTACATGGAGATTGATGACAGAGAGGTTACATGGAGGTAGATGACAGAGAGGTTACATGGAGGTAGATGACAGAGAGGTTACATGGAGGTAGATGACAGAGAGGTTACATGGAGGTAGATGACAGAGAGGTTACATGGAGGTTGATGACAGAGAGGTTACATGGAGGTAGATGACAGAGAGGTTACATGGAGGTAGATGACAGAGAGGTTATATGGAGGTAGATGACAGAGAGGTTACATGGAGGTAGATGACAGAGAGGTTATAAGGAGGTAGATGACAGAGAGGTTACATGGAGGTAGATGACAGAGAGGTTACATGGAGGTAGATGACAGAGAGGTTACATGGAGGTTGATGACAGAGAGGTTATATGGAGGTTGATGACAGAGAGGTTACATGGAGGTAGATGACAGAGAGGTTATAAGGAGGTAGATGACAGAGAGGTTACATGGAGGTAGATGACAGAGAGGTTACATGGAGGTAGATGACAGAGAGGTTATAAGGAGGTAGATGACAGAGAGGTTACATGGAGGTAGATGACAGAGAGGTTACATGGAGGTAGATGACAGAGAGGTTATAAGGAGGTAGATGACAGAGAGGTTACATGGAGGTAGATGACAGAGAGGTTACATGGAGGTAGATGACAGAGAGGTTACATGGAGGTAGATGACAGAGAGGTTACATGGAGGTAGATGACAGAGAGGTTACATGGAGGTAGATGACAGAGAGGTTACATGGAGGTAGATGACAGAGAGGTTACATGGAGGTAGATGACAGAGAGGTTACATGGAGGTAGATGACAGAGAGGTTACATGGAGGTAGATGACAGAGAGGTTACATGGAGGTAGATGACAGAGAGGTTACATGGAGGTAGATGACAGAGAGGTTACATGGAGGTAGATGACAGAGAGGTTATATGGAGGTTGTGCATTACAAGCTACACTTGTTTAACGTGTTCATAATTATAAACACATACACGTACACACACAGGTCCTGTTTCACGAGACTCAGTCTGAGGTCTGTGTATGTATCTGCCACGCAGGGATCTGAAGACTCTACAATGACAAAAGGAATGCAAATGGGGCACACGCATAAAACACCATCCACATTTGGTGGAAAGATGTTATTTTGTTGAAAATAAACTGAATGACAGTTCCATGAAATTCTGAAATGTACTGTCTGGGTGTTTTAGATGTCTGAAATATTATATTTGTATATTTGTAATACAAATATATACTTGTATTCATATTATACAAGAGAGCTGAGAAAGATGATAACATGTGAGCCTACAAGTTAAGTGTTAAGTGAACAAAAGAACTACAACATCACAGGAAAACAACAACACCACAGAAAAACTGAAAAACTCTCTCTCTCTCTCTCTCTATACACAATACCCTACCTTCTATCCTACTATTTATCTTACTCCCTTTTTCTCTCTCAGAGTCAAGGTCAACAAACACAACAGACGATGTGTGAGTGCAGAACCTGGATGAGCCCTCAACTAGTGGTATATATTTGTGTCCATAGCTACTCTGTGCTTAGTGTCCTGAGTATGTCGACCTGTTTCTGCTGTCTTTTCAATGACCATAGGAGTTGGCAAGACATCACAAACAGATCTGGGACCAGACTAGTTGAATCTCTTTCCTTAGTGTCCCGAGGATGTCGACAATGGCTTGGTAATGGTTGTAATCTATAATAGCTTTCACAGAGCAGACATGGTTCTCAATGTACTGTGAAACCACTGGCCTAAAGATAACAGGCCTCAAATAATAACTCTGTTGATGCTGTATGGTAATTTCAGTGTTGTTGTTTTTAATTATACTGTAGTTGTTTGTGATGGGTGCTAGGTTTGTTAGAGTAGGCCAGTCAACTCTAACAGCAAATGGAATATTGAGTTACACTATGAGTTTTTCCAGGCTAAGTTACCAGACAAAGACAAATCCTAGCCCAATTCATGGGTTACACAACTAGGGCCTGGAGTTGTGTAACCTTTTCCTGGCCAATATAAACTTCTGGCCCAAGTTGAGGTGCACAGAAGGGTTGAGTAACACCAAAGGAGGCCAGAGCCAATCAACATCAGCCATTTTGTGTCAAGGGTGGACCCACGCTGGGGCCTCATTGCTCATTTTAGCAGCCATTTGTGTGCAATTAGTGTGGAAAAACAGAGTTGTGCCAAAGTGAGTTGAGAGATTCAGACACAAATGCTGAGCAAGATTTCCAAAGAGCACTGGCTCATAAAATATGAGAAATGAACGAAGGAAAGAGAGAGAGAATGGGAGGAAAGAAAGCGGAACGGCCAAATGTGAAACGAAAAGAGAAGAGGGAGATTTTTCATTTTTTAATTCCACCACTCTTCCTCACGGATGAGTGACTTTCATGACGTCAGTAAAGCAACTGGCCCTCTTTCTCTCCAACTCTCTCTTTCTTTCCCTCAATCCATCCTCTCATACTAAGGCCAGAAGCCCCATAGAGAGGTCAGGAGAGAGTTTTAATGAGAACCCTTCTTCTCCCTGTTTCTTCTTTATCTGTCTCTGAACTATGATGAACAACCTCTAACCTTCCTTCCCACTATCCATCTCTGTTCCCACTCCATACAACTTCTCCATATTCCCCTTATTGTCCCTATTCCCCTTATTGTCCCTATTACCCTTATTATCCCTATTCCCCTTATTGTCCATATTCCCCTTATTATCCCTATTCCCCTTATTGTCCCTATTCCCCTTATTGTCCCTATTCCCCATATTATCCCTATTCCCCTTATTGTCCCTATTCCCCTTATTATCCCTATTCCCCTTATTGTCCCTATTCCCCTTATTATCCCTATTCCCCTTATTGTCCCTATTCCCCTTATTATCCCTATTCCCCTTATTGTCCCTATTCCCCTTATTGTCCCTATTCCCCTTATTGTCCCTATTCCCCTTATTGTCCCTATTCCCCTTATTATCCCTATTTCCCTTATTGTCCCTATTCCCCTTATTATCCCTATTCCCCTTATTGTCCCTATTCCCCTTATTATCCCTATTCCCCTTATTGTCCCTATTCCCCTTATTATCCCTATTCCCCTTATTGTCCCTATTCCCTTATTATCCCTATTCCCCTTATTGTCCCTATTCTCATTATTATCCCTATTCTCATTATTGTCCCTATTCACCTTATTATCCCTATTCCCCTTATTGTCCCTATTCCCCTTATTATCCCTATTCCCCTTATTGTCCATATTCCCCTTATTATCCCTATTCCCCTTATTGTCCCTATTCTCATTATTATCCCTATTCTCATTATTGTCCCTATTCACCTTATTGTCCCTATTCACCTTATTGTCCCTATTCCCCAACCTTACAACACAGCCCCATCATTTATTAACTATCTCATGCTGAGGAGAGCTTAAGAATTTAAGAATCACTTGTCAGACCCAGCAGTAAAACTGTAATTATTCCTAACAGGCAACAGGGGAGAAACAACTTCCCCTCCCGATCCCAACTTGCTAATAACTCCGACCTTGACGTACCGACGTTCCCCGTTTCGCTAGACGCAATTCCCTTAACTGACCTGGGAAAGTTAGAACGTTGGAATGTTCTAGAGAGGGGGGGTATGGGAATGTTGAAGATACAAGGTGGGGGTCTCGTACATTTCTCTGCTAGGGATCTTCATCTTTCAGTCATCCTCCTCTCCCTCATATCCTCACCAAAAGCTAATGCACAACCTTTTGGTGTGCTGTACACTGCTGTTTCCTAGAATAACCACCATGACACCGTTATTACTGATTGGCTGTGTGAACAGTGTACCGAGTGTGCTTAGGCCAAGCATAGTCTGAAGCCTTTGTCTCACAGACGTGTGTGTGTCTGTGTGTCTGTCTGTGTGTCCGTATGTGTGTGTGTCCTTCTCAGTGTGTGTTCCGGAGCGTGTGCGGTTTGTTTTGACAGTCGCTCCCCTTTCGATGAGGTCATCAGTGTGCGTCAGGTCGGCGGCTCGCCGGGCGCAGTCTTGCAGCTGTGGTGCAGAGTGGGCTGGAAATCCCCTCATCCATAGTCGGTGTGTGTGTGCGTGCGTGCGCACGTACAGTACCAGTCAAAAGCTTGGACACACATACTCATTCAAGGGTTTTTCTTTATTTTTACTATTTTCAACATTGTAGAATAATAGTGAAGACATCAAAACTATGAAATAACACATATGGAATCATTTATTAACCAAACAAATTTTATATTTTATTTTATATTTGAGATCCTTCATAATAGCCACCCAATTAACAGGTGTGCCTTCTTAAAAGTTAATTTGTGGAATTTCTTTCCTTCTGAATGCGTTTGAGCGTTTGAGTTGTGTTGTGACAAGGTATGGGTGGTATACAGAAGATAGCCCTATTTGGTAAAAGACGAAGTCCATATTATGGCAAGAACAGCTCAAATAAGCAAAGAGAAACGACAGATCATTATTACTTTAAGACATGAAGGTCAGTCAATGCAGAAAATGTCAAGAACTTTTAAAGTTTCTTCAAGTGCAGTTGCATCAAGAGCTATGATGAACTTGGCTCTCATGAGGACCGCCACAGGAAAGGAAGACCCAGAGTTACCTCTGCTGCAGAGGATAAGTTCATTAGAGTTACCAGCCTCAGAAATTGCAGCCCAAATAAATGCATCACAGAGTTCAAATAACAGACATCTCAACATCAACTGTTCAGAGGAGACTGTGTGAATCAGGCCTTCATGGTCTAATTGCTGCAAAGAAACCACTACTAAAGGACACCAATAAGAAGAGGAGACTTGCTTGGGCCAAGAAACACGATCAATGAACATTAGACCTTCGGTTGGATGAGTCCAAATCTGAGATTTTTGGTTCCAACCACCATGTCTTTGTGAGACGCAGAGTAGGTGAACGGATGATCTCAGCATGTGTGGTTCCCACTGTGAAGCATGGAGGAGGAGGTGTGATGGTGTGGGGGTGCATTGCTGGTGACACTGTCTGTGATTTATTTAGAAGTCAAGGCACACTTAACCAGCATTGCTACCACAGCATTCTAAAATCTAAAATATATTTTATTTAGCCATTTTTTGGTTACTACATGTTATTTCATAGTTTTGATGTCTTCACTTTTAGTCTACAATGTACTGTAGAAAATAGTAAAAATAAATAAAAATCCTTGATTGAGTAGGTGTGTCCAAACTTTTGACTGATACTGTACAGTGGTTCCTCCTTTAAAAGTTGCGAGCTTACACCGCGGGATTTAGAGAGACCCAGCGTCACAGCTTCTTTACCCCAGAGGAAGCAGATGTAAGTAGTTATAACGTCATAACGAGTCAAGCAAAAAATGTACAATTGAGAGGAATATGTAAGTTAATGTAGAGACAAAATGATTGTGCATATTTTTTTGTCATAATGTTAATTTACAAAAATCGCTATTTAGCAAGTTAGCTGACTAGCTAACATTAGCCAGCTAGCTAGCTAGTGTTATGACATGAGTATGACTTTGTAATTTGTGTTGTTTAATGTTTTAGGGACTCCTGAGAAAACCAGCAAACCAGGCTGTCGTCTTGTGAAACAGTGGATGTAAAGAATCTAGCTAGCTAAATCATTTACTGCAAAATGAATGTACAATTGCTTGTATTTGCCATGCAATACAGCTGAAGTAACACAGCAAGCTAACTATTTATTTGCTTATTGTGTAGTGGAGGATAAAAATAACTGTATGCCTATGGATGTGTAGCTAGCTACAGTATGCAGCCGATCTGTGTATGGACCCTTATACTTTTGGTATGAATGTTAGTTTAGGACCTATCTATGAACCTCAGCTATCATAGTTGTTATATGGACTTCAAGTCTGAATGGCATTAATGATGCCTATGGATTGAGTAGAATATAATAACTTTAATGTGTCAAGGATGCAAGTCCAATATACATGTACTGTAGTTATCACCCCGCATGAGATCCCCACATTGTAGCCTGTACATTGAATATATTCACTGATCATGTACTGTAGTTATCACCCCGCATGAGATCCCCACATTGTAGCCTGTACATTGAATATATTCACTGATCATGTACTGTAGTTATCACCCCGCATGAGATCCCCACATTGTAGCCTGTACATTGAATATATTCACTGATCATGTACTGTAGTTATCACCCCGCATGAGATCCCCACATTGTAGCCTGTACATTGAATATATTCACTGATCATGTACTGTAGTTATCACCCCGCATGAGATCCCCACATTGTAGCCTGTACATTGAATATATTCACTGATCATGTACTGTAGTTATCACCCCGCATGAGATCCCCACATTGTAGCCTGTACATTGAATACATTCACTGATCATGTACTCTTCCTTGACAAATGAAGGTGCGGTTCAGGTATAAATCTCTGTGAGACATTATTTTTCAGTCATATCCAATACCAGGAGTATCAAACGGCATTCTTTGAATGATGCTGTGTCTGCATGTATGTATTACAATGATACACTTCAACAGTGTTTACCACTCCTGCTCCTGGGACATCAATGATTACACATTGTAACTATGCAACAGACTAGAAACATGATTTAAGTAAAGGCTGATTTGTAATTCATATATACAGAAATACACCTATGCATATCTAACTCCCTTCATCTGCATTAATCTGAGGACACAGGATAGGTGTAGTATTTCAGTGAGATACTTCATTTCAACCAGTGGAGAATGTTGAACGCTTTATTGAAAGTTCATGGGTGGGTGAGGTGGCGATGACGGGACTGGCTTCCTCTCTCACATCAAAACATACCTGCAGACGAGAGACAGATGGATAGAGAGAGAGCATGATTACGTTTTTAAAACACGGTCAGTCATCATAATCATCAGGAGGTGAAATGCAAAGCTGACCTTGGATCATTAACTCTGGGACTACTACATCTCTATCTGTATTTCAATGTAAAGCATCTCTTTAATAATACTTCCTGTATAATATAAGTGTAGTATCCCTTATAACAAATCATGATAACATTGGATAGATAGATGCGTGTGCTTGTGTAGCATGTGACAATAGCAGGATCATGTCAAGGATAGCGTCACAAATGAATAGATAAATACCCCTTGAAGCTTGATGATGACTTGATCATTTGAATCAGATGTGTAGTGCTAAGGCAAAAACAACAATGTGCCCCCCTTTGAGTCCCATGGGAACAGGACTGAGAACCGCTGCCCTTCGACCTCTTCATCTGCAGACAGGCTTTCACAGCTCTCTGCATCCGAGGACAGAAAACCTCACAAGAAATAGACTACACAAAAGTACCTGCTCTATCCAGAATAGCCTACTCTCTCACTTTGACAGCAGGGCCTGCTATCCTTTCACCCTCCCCCCTTAAAACAATATCCTACATAGTGTGGGAGGACTGCACCTAAAAAGGCTAGAGGCTCATAACTAATTGAAGAGCATGCATGTACATTTATAGGTATGTGTTACTATTTATAGGTATGTGTTTGGGTACAATTTAAATGTTTGTTTTATTCTATAAACTACAACATTTCTCCCAAATTCCAAGTAAAAATATTGTCATTTAGAGCATTTATTTGCAGAAAATGACAATTGGTCAAAATAGCAAAAAATATGCAGTGTTGTCAGACCTTGAATAATGCTAAGGAAATAAGTTCCTATTCATTTTAAACAACACAATACTAATGTTTTAACTTGGGAAGAGTTCAGAAATCAATATTTGGTGGAATAACCCTGATTTTCAATCACAGCTTTTATGCGTCTTGGCATGCTCCCCACCAGTCTTTCACTGTCATGTTGGGTGACTTTATGCCACTCCTGGCGCAAAGATCCAAGCAGCTCAGCTTTGTTTGAGGGCTTGTGACCATCCATCTTCCTCTTGATCACATTCCAGAGGTTTTCAATGGGGTTCAGGTCTGGAGACTGGGTTCAGGTCTGGAGTCAGGGTTCAGGTCTGGAGACTGGGTTCAGGTCTGGAGACTGGGTTCAGGTCTGGAGTCAGGGTTCAGGTCTGGAGACTGGGTTCAGGTCTGGAGACTGGGTTCAGGTCTGGAGACTGGGTTCAGGTCTGGAGTCAGGGTTCAGGTCTGGAGACTGGGTTCAGGTCTGGAGTCAGGGTTCAGGTCTGGAGACTGGGTTCAGGTCTGGAGTCAGGGTTCAGGTCTGGAGACTGGGTTCAGGTCTGGAGATTGGGCTGGCCATGACAGGGTCTTGATCTGGAGGTCCTCCATCCACACCTTGATTGACCTGGCTGTGTGGCATGAAGCATCGTCCTACTGGAAAAAACGATCCTCAGAGTTGGGGAACATTGTCAGCGCAGAAGGAAGCAAGTTTTCTTCCAGGACAACCAAATGTCACAGTGGGTGCGAGACCTGGAGAGGCCTACAAGCCACAGTGTCTCGCACCCACTGTGAAATTTGGACCCAAACACAGAGCTATAAATAGTAAAACCAGAGAAACTGATCATTTTGCAGTGGTCTCTTCATTTTTTCCAGAGCTGTATGTGTCCAGGGGTTGGGTTCACTTGACGTTGCAGCACAGCAAGATTCTCAGTAGACAGGGGGCATATGGGATGTCAGGAACAGTGACCCCATTGTCAGTGTTTCCAGATTCCAGATGATTCTCCTGATAGGTCCTCCACATATGGAATCTGGTCAAAAGAAACACATCTGTATTAGTGACAATACATTTGGCAGCAACAGGGGCTTGATAGTCCAGTGAAAACTGCTGAGTGTTTATGTGGTGTAAATCTTCAAATGAGCAGCTGACATCTTAATGGTTTTTTAATGAATGGATGTGAAACAGGTTCCATGTACAACAAGACAGGCAGAGAGGAAGAGAGAAAAAGAACACAGAACAGTTTAATTACCTCTGGTTATGGACACTTTACCCAGCAATTAAGCTTCCACGGCCTGTTCCTCGGACAGTGAACATACATCTGGCAATATCTACATTTTCGACCCCTTGATCAGCTCCCACTCTGAAAGTACAGAAAATAGATTATTTTTTGCTGATATGAAAACATTAACTGAGGTATGACTGTTCATTCTAAAGCAGCAGATGTCATTTTCAGGAGACGTCAATACAACACAGAAAGCTTAACACCAGACTGGTATTGTGGTTGTTCATTAGGTGATGGGAAATATGCAAAATGCACACAAAATAATAGACTTACAGAGTATTTTTGCCGAGCAATGCAACAAAGCTGGATCATTCTGGAAATGTATGTGTGCATGTGTGTGGTGAGTGTGTGTGTGTGTAAAGGTGGGTTGTGGCAGGCTGTCTCTGTTACACTTGGCTGGCTGTATGTGTATTTAGGTGCAGAGCTTTGTATTTGTGATGTGTGTGTTTGTGTGTGTAAGGGGATGGTTTAAATTCTGGACCCGGCATGTGTCTGTGTGGCCAACTGAGTGAAGTATTGAGCCATCCAGTGTGTGTGTGTGTGTGTGTGTGTGTGTGTGTGTGTGTGCGCGTGTGTGTGTGTGTGTGTGTGTGTGTGTGTGTGTGTGTGTGCGTGCGTGCGTGTGTGTGCATGCGTGACAGAAAGAGAGAAATACAGACAGAGAGAGAGAGGCCTATGTGAAGGGTGTACAACTTTATAACCTTCCTCTACCCTCCACCCCCCCCCCCCCCCCCCCCCCCCCCACACACACACCCCCACCCCTCCGCGCGCCCCCGCACATGCTCACACACCAGCCTGGTGTTTACACAGGGGCCTGCAGGGCCAGATTTCACTCGCTTTCTCTTGATACCTCTCTCTATCAATCTCTCCCTTTGTGCCCCCTCCCAAAAGTTGACCCCTCCAACGTACACAACTATTCTCTGAAAAGTCCAAATATAATTATTACTCAGAGAACAATCCCATGTGTTCCTCTTTCCTTTTTCTGTGCTGGATACTGCATGATGGTTCAGTAGTCTCAAGGTGTCCCTCTCTCTCCAATATGTGCTGGACACTGTATGATGGCTCAGTAGTCTCCAGGTGTCCCTCTCTCTCCAATATGTGCTGGACACTGTATGATGGCTCAGTAGTCTCCAGGTGTCCCTCTCTCTCCAATATGTGCTGGACACTGTATGATGGCTCAGTAGTCTCCAGGTGTCCCTCTCTCTCCAATATGTGCTGGACACTGTATGATGGCTCAGTAGTCTCCAGGTGTCCCTCTCTCTCCAATATGTGCTGGACACTGTATGATGGCTCAGTAGTCTCCAGGTGTCCCTCTCTCTCCAATATGTGCTGGACACTGTATGATGGCTCAGTAGCCTCCAGGTGTCCCTCTCTCTCCAATATGTGCTGGACACTGTATGATGGCTCAGTAGTCTCCAGGTGTCCCTCTCTCTCCAATATGTGCTGGACACTGTATGATGGTTCAGTAGTCTCCAGGTGTCCCTCTCTCTCCAATATGTGCTGGACACTGTATGATGGCTAAGTAGTCTCCAAGTGTCCCTCTCTCCCTAATATGTGCTGGACACTGTATGATGGCTCAGTAGTCTCCAGGTGTCCCTCTCTCTCCAATATGTGCTGGACACTGTATGATGGCTCAGTAGTCTCCAGGTGTCCCTCTCTCTCCAATATGTGCTGGACACTGTATGATGGCTCAGTAGTCTCCAAGTGTCCCTCTCTCCCTAATATGTGCTGGACACTGTATGATGGCTCAGTAGTCTCCAGGTGTCCCTCTCTCTCCAATATGTGCTGGACACTGTATGATGGCTCAGTAGTCTCCAGGTGTCCCTCTCTCTCTAATATGTGCTGGATACTGTTTAATGGCTCAGTAGTCTCCATGCCAGTCCCTCTCTCTCTAATATGTGCTGGACACTGTTTGATGGTTCAGTGGTCTCCATGCCAGTCCCTCTCTCTCTAATATGTGCTGGACACTGTTTGATGCTTCAGTGGTCTCCATGCCAGTCCCTCTCTCCCTAATATGTGCTGGCTACTGTTTAATGGCTCAGTAGTCTCCATGCCAGTCCCTCTCTCCCTAATATGTGCTGGACACTGTTTGATGGTTCAGTGGTCTCCATGCCTGCCTGTTCCTATTCTCCTATCCTCCTGACACTCACTTCCCTTGTTCTTTTACAGAGTCCAGCTGAAAAAGAGAGAAAGAACGAGAGGGAGAAAGGGAGATAAAAAGAGCGCACGAGAGTAAAGAGAGAGAGAAAGAAGTGGGGATGGAGGGAAATCTGTAAGCAAACCATCTGTCTCATTCCTCCATTCCCCTCCTCTCTCTCCCCCCCAACTACTACCTCATTTTACATTATAATTGGAAACAGCTACCTCTCTCCTCCCCCACATCTCCTCCCCCACATCCCTTTCTTCTTCCTCTCATTTTTCCTTCTCTTTCTCACTCCCACCTCTTCCCATAGTTCTCCAATGGGTATTATATAGTCCCCCTAAGACACTTGGGAGCTACACATCAGGACTATATCTCTCCATACAATACACTATTTAACTGGTATGTCCCTCTCTCTCTCTTCTCTCATAGTTCTCCAACAGATATTTCCTCTGAGACAAACGGATGTGCTTCCCATGCAGTACTCTCCACAGTGCACTGTGTTGTAATATCTCTCTCCCCCTCTAAACAGGGTTAAAGTGTGGTGAATGTGAAACAGCAGGCTGGTCCATATGCACGCTCAGTCCTCTCTGGCCATTGATAATAATAGAGCCCGTGGTGGATGTCTTCACCAGAGGACTGTATGTTGTTTCAGTTATGTTTACAATTTGTTTTCTTTTTTCCTCTTCCCCCTCTTTTTTTTTTATAGAAAATCTTCCCACGGCCTCCCTGAGCCAGATCCAGAGAAAGGGGGGATCCGTGTCCGTCCGTAGAGAGGGATAGAGGGAACGAAGGAGGAAAAGATGACAACACTCTTCCCCTCTCACCCCTATCCCACACATACACACTACCTCACCAATCCCTTGACACTTGCAGTAACACACTGGCAGCGTCACAAAGGGCACCCTATTCCCTATATAGCAGACCAATGTTGACCACAACCCTATAGTCCCCAGGACAAAGTAGTACACTATAAAGATAATAGGGTTCCCTTTGAGATTGACAGTCTTTATTCATGTGTATAACGACCCCCGAAACACATCCTCTCTATTTGACCCAGAGCCAGAAGATAAGATTATATTTATGTAATCACCCACTCAATCCTCTCACACTGTGCTGATAACATGACTACATGGCTATGAACCACATTACAGTACATTCACATTATCTGAACGTTTTGAATGAAGAGTAACACTTTAGTTTACTGTACTCCTGATCTCTCCCCCAGGCTCAGTAGCTAGAGAGAGCCGACTGGTGGATGAGGTTACTGAGATGACTGCACTGTACTCCTGTTACACTGTATTGTTTGTATAGTATAGTGTAACATGTATTATTCATGGGAATACAAAGGACTTTCATGGTCTTGGGGCTATGTTGACAGTTAGTGCTGTAAGTATTGTGTACTGAAAAGTCATTTCATCACGTTTCTAAAGAATAATAAGAACACTTGAGAGCCTTCTTAGAATCCGTAGAATCATACAGTTGTAGAATGGGCCAAACCATTAGTGGTGATTATTCACAAACCTCTGTTTATTGGCATAGACCATGGCCTTGGGATGACCCCTGGCTTCCTGTTGTTTTGGTACAGTCCATAGAGAAAACAAATAGAAACAGTACAATGTTGACTGAGGCAGGACAGGTTAAGTGGTTCGCTCCAGTGGACAGAAACAGCAGGATGCTTTCAGTAGTTACCAGAGTACTGGGAGAAATGCTGCTGTATCTTAACGGGACCCACCTGGGCCCTGTTCAGACCCACCTGGGTCCTGTTCAGACCCACCTGGGTCCTGTTCAGACCCACCTGGGCCCTGTTCAGACCCACCTGGGTCCTGTTCAGACCCACCTGGGCCCTGTTCAGACCCACCTGGGTCCTGTTCAGACCCACCTGGGCCCTGATCAGACCCACCTGGGCCCTGTTCCGACCCACCTGGGTCCTGTTCAGTAGCTTTTAAATGTGATGAAACTTTTTGAATCTGACATGCCTGATTTTGTCCAATGAAAATGATTAATTTTCAGTTTCTGTTCTTGTGCCAGCTGAGCATGATGCTGGTGAATTACAGGTTGAATACACTAACTGGAAAGGTAATGCTTCTCCAGCACTTCCTAGACGTGGCCAAACTTTGTTACATGCACTATAGTTTAAGTCCTAACCTTTGAAAATGAATGATTGAAGAGGGAAAAGTTGAAGAGGAGAGAGAAGAGGTGGATAAAGTGGAGGAGTGGGTGGAATGAAAAGTCCTGAGAGAAGTTACATCCTCAAACTGGAAAAATCCTGTGCCAAGAGAAATTAGGGAAGGAGAGAGATGGAGGAGGGGAGTAGATGAGGAAAGGAAAGGACAGAGGAGGGAAGGAGAGAGGTAGATGAGGGAAGGAGAGAGGTAGAGGAGGGGAGTAGATGAGGAAAGGAAAGGACAGAGGAGGGAAGGAGAGAGGTAGATGAGGGAAGGAGAGAGGTAGAGGAGGGAAGGAGAGAGGTAGAGGAGGGAAGGAGAGAGGTAGAGGAGGGGAGTAGATGAGGAAAAGAAAAGACAGGGGAGGGAAGGAGAGAGGTAGAGGAGGGAAGGAGAGAGGTAGAGGAGGGAAGGAGAGAGGTAGAGGAGGGAAGTAGATGAAGAAAAGAAAGGAGAGAGGAGGGAAGGAGAGAGGTAGAGGAGGGGAGTAGATGAAGAAAGGAAAGGAGAGAGGAGGGACGGAGAGAGGTAGAGGAGGGGAGTAGATGAGGAAAGGAAAGGACAGAGGAGGGAAGGAGAGAGGTAGATGAGGGAAGGAGAGAGGTAGAGGAGGGAAGGAGAGAGGTAGAGGAGGGAAGGAGAGAGGTAGAGGAGGGGAGTAGATGAGGAAAAGAAAAGACAGGGGAGGGAAGGAGAGAGGTAGAGGAGGGGAGTAGATGAGGAAAAGAAAGGAGAGAAGGGAAGAAATAGGATGAGAAAAGGGATGGAATGTGTTAGCAGATTCCTGAGGTTAGGGTTGTGGCTAGAGTTAGGGTTTCAGGAGGATTGAGAAGGAGAACAAGATGACTGGAGACAACTGCAGAACGAGGAGGATATGAGTGGTTTGGAGAGACGGGAAAGTACAGAAAAGTGGAACAAATAGAGCAGTAGAGAAAGGAAGGGAGGAAAGAGTACGTCAAGGTCAGGGCTTGTTACTGTTGGAAGAGGAGTGGGGGAGAGAGAGAGAGAGAAACAGGGGAGTTTTCTTGTGAATATGCTAGAAATACCTCATTTTAAGACAGACATGTTTGTGTCTCTGAACTCTGAATCTGTGTGTGTCTCCGTCTGTGTGTGTATGTCTGCGCCTTCTGTGTGTGTGTACAGTATGTCTGCGCCTGTGTGTGTGTGTGTGTGTCTATGGCTGTGTGTGTGTGTGTGTGTGTGTGTGTGTGTGTGTGTGTGTGTGTGTGTGTGTGTGTGTGTGTGTGTGTGTGTGTGTGTGTGTGTGTGTGTGTGTGTGTGTGTGTGTGTGTGTGTGTGTGTGTGTGTGTGTGTGTGTGTGTGTGTCTATGGCTGTGTGTGGGCTGATAGTGGGGCCATGTGAACAGTGTGTTTCTTTCTCACCAGTGTTGGCTTTCAGCAGCTGGCAGAGAACTCAGGGTAGAACCCAGAACCTACCCATAAACTGCTGAGTCACCATCTATCTGCCTTACATCCTGTCCACCTCTTTCCTTCAATCAGCTCAATGTATACACTCTGGCGCCCATTCCGCCAACACACATATTGAATGCACTTACACACGAACGCACGAAATCACGATAGCAATCAGAGACGTGTGTATTATTGATGTTATTGAGAAGGAATTTCCGTAGGGTGAGTATTTTCGTGGGAGTTTGGCTTTGTCTCATGGGCTTGTGGTGGCTGTATTTAAAATAGTTGAATGTAATAACCAACACGTTAGCATTTCAGGGAAGAGTAGGCGGGTAGTAACCCCATGGCCACCCAACTGAATCCGCATCCCATAGCAACTTTGACTCAGCTTGATCCAAAAATAGCCTTCTTGTCCCTTCTCAGGCCTCTTGGTGTCTCACCTCTTCTTACCACCCAATAGGGCCACCTGTAGAAGTCACAAGATACTTCCATTTTTCTCTCTCCAAAGCCTGAGGAAATTCTTGACCCTAAAACAGGTCAAGTTTTAATCATTTAAACCTTTGGAGTGAGCATAGTGTTTGTTATTTCCGCTCTGTCTCTATCCCCATTTAAACCTTTGGAGTGAGCATATTGTTTGTTATTTCCGCTCTGTCTCTATCCCCATTTAAACCTTTGGAGTGAGCATAGTGTTTGTTATTTCCGCTCTGTCTCTATCCCCATTTAAACCTTTGGAGTGAGCATAGTGTTTGTTATTTCCGCTCTGTCTCTATCCCCATTTAAGTTGAGATGGGCTTGAACAAAGCATTTCCGGTGCCACTACCAAATGTTAGCCCTGATATGTTAGCCTAGGGTAGGACCAATAACCGAAAGGTTGCTGGTTCGTATCCCAGAGCCGACTAGGTGAAAAATCTGTCAATGTGCCCATGAGCAAGGCACTTAACCCGAATTGCTCGTGTAAGCTGTTCTGTATAAGAGCATCTGATAAATTACTAAAATGTCAATGTAAAATTATACGTTAGCCCCGATATGTTAGCTCCGATATGTTAGCCCCAAAATGTTAGCACCGAATATGTTAGCCCAGATATGTTATCCCTGATGCAACTACATACTTCCCAAGGATACACGATATGAGGACATCATTCAATGGTCCAGGTGTAAGAATCATCAAGAGCCAATTACGCTGAGCATCTTGCAACATTCTGGAAGGAGTCATGTTCAGCACATCATGTATGGGTACATGAAAGTACCCTATTTCCTAGGGCTCTGGTCAAAAGTAGAGCCCAATTTAGGGAATAGTGTGGCATTTAGGATGCAGATATGTTTTTTGAATTGATTTATTGATGGCCTCGATATAGAAAACATGAAAACAAATCACAGCAATAAAATAAGTAGCCTTGACCAAAACGGCCCATAAGGCAAGAGCCGATCTCCTGTTTCTGTAGTGTGAGTACAACCATGGACAGGACACTAGTTTAACACAGGGCCTTCATCCAAGCAATAATTCAACATGATCGAACTGGCTTTCACACAGTGTCCTGAAATGACTGAACAGGGAGAGGAGTAGAGCACCATACGCATCCAATGAGTCGTCGGTTTTTGGAGTGCATCCCAAATGGCACCCTATTCCCTGTGTATTGCACTAGGTTTGACCCTGAGCCCTATCAGGAGTAGAGCACTATAAAGGGAATATGGTACCATTTCAGACGCAGCCTTGGTTGCGGACAGCCTCACAACAATCAGAGAGGAGCGTGAGAGTTCTAGAGTGTGGAACCACAAAAAGAGACTTCTAGAACCACATAAAGGAGGAGGCGGATTCCAGATGTGATGAAGAGTGTGGGAGAGGGTTGGAGTAGGTGGGATGAGGGTTGGGTGTTTGGGTGTGTGTGTGTGTGTGTGTGTGTGTGTGTGTGTGTGTGTGTGTGTGTGTGTGTGTGTGTGTGTGTGTGTGTGTGTGTGTGTGTGTGTGTCTTCCTGCCTATCTGCCCTTCAAACAGTGAGTAATGCCTTTTGTCATTTACAGCTTTTAACAAGTCCTCTGTAATTGGAATATTTCCGCTTCTCCGAATTTGATTTCACCAGGACCGCATGAAACAGACCACCACCCTTCTGTAGAGAGAGAGAGAGATGGAGGGAAAGGAGGGAGGGAGCGAGAGAGGTAGAGTGGGAGAGAGAAATAAATGAAAGAAGTTAAAAGAATAAACGAAAGAGAGAAAGAGAGAACGGGAATAGAATGTGGGGGAATGAGAAAGAGAGAAAGAGAGAACGGGAATAGAATGAGGGGGAATGAGAGAGAGAGAAAGAGAGAACGGGAATAGAATGAGGGGGAATGAGAGAGAGAGAAAGAGAGAACGGGAATAGAATGAGGGGGAATGAGAGAGAGAGAAAGAGAGAACGGGAATAGAATGAGGGGGAATGAGAGAGAGAGAGAAAGAGAGAACGGGAATAGAATGAGGGGGAATGAGAGAGAGAGAGAAAGAGAGAACGGGAATAGAATGAGGGGGAATGAGAGAGAGAGAGAAAGAGAGAACGGGAATAGAATGAGGGGGAATGAGAAAGAGAGAGAAAGAACAACTGAACATAATAAAGAAAGGAGGAGGGTTGTCTGATGTTGTACTAACCACTGACATGACCTCAACAACGTACCAGGCCATTAAAAGTCATGGAGGGCTTTTCAGCTCCTCAGTGATGGGGAGACCATGGATTAACAAGGAGGATGTAAACAGCCAGTCAGCATCCCAAAAGGCACCCTATTCTCTATATAGTGCACTACTTTTGACCAGAGCCCATAGGTAGCAGTAGTGCACTATGTAGGGAATAGGGTGTCGCAGTTCTAGTCAGCATACTGTGACTCCACTCAAAACAATCATATAGCATCATCATTAATATCTTCAACAGCAGGACTAATTCATATAATCATATAACATCCTAATTAATATCTTCAATAGCAGGACTAATTCATATAACATCCTAATTAATATAATCAATAGCAGGACAAATTCATATAATCATATAACATCCTAATTAATATAATCAATAGCAGGACTAATTCATATAATCATATAACATCCTAATTAATATAATCAATAGCAGGACTAATTCATATAATCATATAACATCCTAATTAATAGAATCAATAGCAGGACTAATTCATATAATCATATAACATCCTAATTAATATAATCAATAGCAGGACTAATTCATATAATACATATAACATCCTAATTAATTTCTTCAACAGCAGGACTAATTCATATAATCATATAACATCCTAATTAATATAATCAATAGCAGGACTAATTAATGTAATACGTATATCATCCTAATTAATATAATCAATAGCAGGACTAATTCATATAATCATATAACATCCTAATTAATATAATCTATAGCAGGACTAATTCATATAATACATATAACATCCTAATTAATATAATCAATAGCAGGACTAATTCATATAATACATATAACATCCTAATTAATATAATCAATTGCAGGACTAATTCATATAATACATATAACATCCTAATTAATATCTTCAATAGCAGGACTAATTCATATAATCATATAACATCCTAATTAATATAATCAATAGCAGGACTAATTAATGTAATACGTATAACATCCTAATTAATATAATCAATAGCAGGACTAATTCATATAATACATATAACATCCTAATTAATATCTTCAACAGCAGGACTAATTCATATAATACATATAACATCCTAATTAATATAATCAATAGCAGGACTAATTCATATAATACATATAACATCCTAATTAATATAATCAATAGCAGGACTAATTCATATAATACATATAACATCCTAATTAATATCTTCAATAGCAGGACTAATTCATATAATACATATAACATCCTAATTAATATAATCAATAGCAGGACTAATTCATATAATACATATAACATCCTAATTAATATAATCAATAGCAGGACAAATTCATATAATCATATAACATCCTAATTAATATATTCAATAGCAGGACTAATTCATATAATTCATATAACATCCTAATTAATATCTTCAATAGCAGGACTAATTCATATACTCATATAACATCCTAATTAATATAATCAATAGCAGGACTAATTCATATACTCATATAACATCCTAATTAATATAATCAATAGCAGGACTAATTCATATAATACATATAACATCCTAATTAATATCTTCAATAGCAGGACTAATTCATATAATACATATAACATCCTAATTAATATAATCAATAGCAGGACTAATTCATATAATCATATAACATCCTAATTAATATAATCTATAGCAGGACTAATTCATATAATACATTGTCACAGTCGTTGTACGGAGGAGACCAAGCCGCAGCGTTGTGAGTGTACATACTTCTTTATTAAATAAAGAACACTGAAAAAACATGAAGCAAATATGAGTAGTGCAGACAGGTAACTAAACATAGAATTAGAACCCACAAAATACCCAAGGAATATGGCTACCTAAATATGGTCCCCAATCAGAGACAACAATAAACAGCTGCCTCTGATTGAGAACCAATTCAGGCAAACATAGACATATGAACACCTAGACCTACAAAACCCCCTAGACAATACAAAAACTAACAAACCACCCTCGTCACACCCTGACCTAACCATAATAATAAAGAAAACAAAGATAACTAAGGTCAGGGCGTGACATGCATATAACATCCTAATTAATATCTTCAATAGCAGGACTAATTAATGTAATACATATATCATCCTAATTAATATCTTCAATAGCAGGACTAATTCATATAATCATATAACATCCTAATTAATATAATCAATAGCAGGACTAATTCATATAATACATATAACATCCTAATTAATATAATCAATAGCAGGACTAATTAATGTAATACGTATAACATCCTAATTAATATAATCAATAGCAGGACTAATTAATGTAATACGTATAACATCCTAATTAATATAATCAATAGCAGGACTAATTAATGTAATACGTATAACATCCTAATTAATATAATCAATAGCAGGACTAATTAATGTAATACGTATAACATCCTAATTAATATCTTCAATAGCAGGACTAATTCATATAATCATATAACATCCTAATTAATATAATCAACAGCAGGACTAATTCATATAATCATATAACATCCTAATTAATATAATCAATAGCAGGACTAATTAATGTAATACGTATATCATCCTAATTAATATAATCAATAGCAGGACTAATTCATATAATCATATAACATCCTAATTAATATAATCAATAGCAGGACTAATTAATGTAATACGTATAACATCCTAATTAATATCTTCAACAGCAGGACTAAATTTATAATCATATAACATCCTAATTAATATAATCAATAGTAGGACTAATTCATACAACCAACAACGATGATGAGGCTGTATCACCGCCTGGTATGGCAACTACACCCCTCACAACCGCAATGCTCTCCAGAGGGTGGTGCGGTCTGCCCAACGCATTACCGGGGGCAAACTTCCTGTCCTCCTGGACACCTACAGCACCCAATGCCATAGGAAGGCCAAAAAGATCATCAAGGACATTAACCACCCGAGCCACTGCCTGTTCACCCCGCTATCATCCAGAAGGCAAGGTCAGTGCAGGTGCATCAAAGCTGGGACCGAGAGACTGAAAAACAACTTCTATCTCAAGGCAATCAGGCTGCTAAACAGCCATCACTAACACAGAGAGGCTGCTGCCTATAGACATAGATAAGGAATCACTGGCCACTTTTAGAAATGGATCACTAGCCACTTTAATATTGTTCCGTATCTAGCATTACTCATCTCATATGTATAATCTGCACTCCACACTATTCTACAGTATCTTAGTCACTTTTAAATTGTGTTTACACATTGCATCACCCATTTCATATGTATACGTTCTCTCGTTCTCTCTGTTTCCGTCACATTCTTACTGGGAAGTCAGACCTCTCTCTCTCCCCTTCTCTGTCTTTATCTCCCTCTCTCTGCCTGTCGTTCTCTTGTTCTCTCTCTGTTTTCCTCACATTCTTACTGGGAAGTCAGACCTCTCTCTCTCCCCTTCTCTGTCTTTATCTCCCTCTCTCTGCCTGTCGTTCTCTTGTTCTCTCTCTGTTTTCCTCACATTCTTACTGGGAAGTCAGACCTCTCTCTCTCCCCTTCTCTGTCTTTATCTCCCTCTCTCTGCCTGTCGTTCTCTCGTTCTCTCTGTTTCCCTCACATTCTTAATGGGAAGTCAGACCTCTCTCTCTCCCTTCTCTGTCTTTATCTCCCTCTCTCTGCCTGTCGTTCTCTCGCTCTCTCTGTTTTCCTCACATTCTTACTGGGAAGTCAGACCTCTCTCTCTCCCCTTCTCTGTCTTTATCTCCCTCTCTGTGTCTTTCCTTCTATATAACTTTTTCCATCTCCCTCTCTCTATCAATGTCCTTGTTTCACCATCTTTACTGATTCTGGAGTTTAAAAAATGAGGAACTTGAACAAACAAATGCTTGCAATGACTCACACAACCACACACATACAACCACACACATACAACCACACACATACAACCACACACACACAACCACACACATACAACCACACACATACAACCACACACATACAACCACACACACACAACCACACACATACAACCACACACATACAACCACACACATACAACCACACACATACAGTGGTGTAAAGTACTACTTAAGTCTTTTTTTGGGGTATCTGTACTTTACTATTTTTGTTTTTGACAACTTTTACTTTTACTTCACTACTTTCCTGAAGAAATGATTGTACTTTTTACTCCATACATTTTCCCTGACATCTAAAAGTAATGCTTAGCAGGATGGGAAAATGGCCCAATTCACACACTTATCAAGAGAACATCCCTGGTCATCCCTACTGCCTCTGATCTGGTGGACTCACTCAACACAAATGCTTTGTTTATAAATGATTTCTGTTGGAATGTGTTGGAATGTGCCCCTGGCTATGCATATTTTGTTTTTAAACAACAAGAACATGCTAGTCTGATTTGCTTAACATAAGGAATTTGAACTGATTTATACTTTTACTTTTGATACTTAAGTACATTTTATCAATTACATTTACGTTTGATACTTAAGTAAACCAAATACTTTTAGACTTTTACTCAAGTAGTATTTTACAGGTCGACTTTCACTGGAGTCATTTTCTATGAACGTATCTTTACTTTAACTCAAGTATGACAACGGGGTACTTGTTCCACCACTGTAAAAATACAGGCTCACAGCCTCTCACACTCCCCCACTCCCCCACACACTCGACATGTTTAAAACAGAGAGATACCACGCCCGTCAGATGATAGACGATGGGAGTGTGTTGTAAAGGAAGTGAACTGGATCTGTGTGTCTGTGTGTGTTTGTGTTGTGGAGGGGTGTGGTCTGTCTCACTTCATCACTGGGGACCTGGGTTTGCCACAGGAACACCCGGTATAAACACACACACACACACACACACACACACACACACACACACACACACACACACACACACACACACACACACACACATAGACACAGACACAGACACAGACACAGACACAGACACACACACACACACACATACACATACACACACACACACACACACACACACACACACACACACACACACACACACACACACGCAAACACAGTGCCTAATCAGTACCCTGCGCCAGAACTCTTCGACCCGGTTCACTGACACACTCCTCTCATTACGCTTACTAAGCCCAGGGCCTAAACCAAGGGCACGGAGAGTTCACTGGGGAGCGTGTGTGTGTGTATTTATGTGTGTCTGTGTGTTGCTGACGGATGAGCTCCAGCTCTGCTCTGGGGGGCTGGTGGAGGGGATTTGAGAATGATGGGGGACATAAAGATGGGGTGAGAGTTGAGTACTTCAACTTAAAGGATATACTAGCAACAGCAGAGGAAAACAACACTAGGCTTTGAGGACTGAAGACAAGGATGACAACCATCATGCCCTGTGAAAGACTGCAAGTGCAAAGATGGACTGCAACTCCCAGCATACCACACTCACAGAAGAGGCTCCATACAACTGAACAGATAATATATTTTCCCCTCTGACCCACTTCATAACGACATGCTGACGGACCAACGTAACTGTCAAGATGGACTGCAACTCCCAACATGTACGGCAGAAGGAAATCATAGAGCAAGTTCTTCCATAGAAAGGACTTAAGCACCACTATTGGTGCCTCTTTGAACCGACCATAATCACACCTGTTGATGGACCAATGACGTCTCTCATTTTCCCCTCTTTTTAGTTCCTAAGTCAAGCAGGGTCCAGTTCATTTTAGTTCCCAAGTTAAGCGAGGCAAAGCCTTTACTTTACACCTGAAAATCCCTTACAACAATAACATGACCTTGTTCAAATACAACACCTGGGGTAGATTATATCATGTCGTTCTCTTCCTGTGTGAAACTACCTGGATGACGTCAGCTAAGTAAACAAAACAATAGCTTGATAAATGTTTAAATGGAAGTATCATAAACTGTTACAACGCAGGGAGTATACTTAAAAACCTGTGAGAACTGTCATCAGAGAGTGTTTACGATGTTAGAAAGGCAGGCACACACACACGAACACACGCACGAACACACACACACACACACACACACACACACACACACACACACACACACACACACACACACACACACACACACACACACACACACACACACACGCACGCACACACACACACACACTTGATCAACAGCTGTTGCTTTCCAAACAAGGTGAGATGTCTCCCGATCCCTCCTCTCTCAGACTCCAGTATTTATGCTGCAGTAGTTTATGTGTCGGGGGGCTATGGTCAGTCTGTTATATCTGGAGTATTTCTCCTGTCTTATCCAGTATTATTTGACCAGCTGGTCATCGATGAACATTTGAACATCTTGGCAATGTTCTGTTATAATCTCCACCCGGCACAGCCAGAAGAGGACTGGCCACCCCTCATAGTCTGGTTCCTCTCTAGGTTTCTTCCTAGGTTCCAGCCTTTCTAGGGAGTTTTTCCTAGCCACCGTGCTTCTACACCTGCATTGCTTGCTGTTTGGGGTTTTAGTCTGGGTTTCTGTACAGCACTTTGTGACATCAGCTGATGTAAGAAGGGCTCTATAAATAAATGAGATTGATTTGATTGAGATGTTGGACTGTTTTCACAGTAGCCAAGACGACAACACTGCCCTTTCAACTTTCCCTAGAAGTATGTTCTAAACAATCTTAGTCAGCATCTGAAATGGCACCCTATACCCTACATAGTGAATTCCCTTCATATACCCTACATAGTGAATTCTCTTCATATACCCTACATAGTGAATTCTCTTCATATACCCTACATAGTGAATTCTCTTCATATTCCCTACATAGTGAATTCTCTTCACATTCCCTACATAGTGAATTCTCTTCATATACCCTACATAGTGAATTCTCTTCATATACCCTACATAGTGAATTCTCTTCATATACCCTACATAGTGAATTCTCTTCATATTCCCTACATAGTGAATTCTCTTCATATACCCTACATAGTGAATTCTCTTCATATACCCTACATAGTGAATTCCCTTCATATACCCTACATAGTGAATTCTCTTCATATACCCTACATAGTGAATTCTCTTCATATACCCTACATAGTGAATTCCCTTCATATACCCTACATAGTGAATTCTCTTCATATTCCCTACATAGTGAATTCTCTTCATATTCCCTACATAGTGAATTCTCTTCATATTCCCTACATAGTGAATTCCCTTCATATACCCTACATAGTGAATTCCCTTCATATTCCCTACATAGTGAATTCCCTTCATATACCCTACATAGTGAATTCCCTTCATATTCCCTACATAGTGAATTCCCTTCATATTCCCTACATAGTGAATTCCCTTCATATTCCCTACATAGTGAATTCCCTTCATATTCCCTACATAGTGAATTCTCTTCATATTCCCTACATAGTGAATTCTCTTCATATACCCTACATAGTGAATTCCCTTCATATTCCCTACATAGTGAATTCCCTTCATATACCCTACATAGTGAATTCCCTTCATATTCCCTACATAGTGAATTATCTTCATATACCCTACATAGTGAATTCTCTTCATATTCCCTACATAGTGAATTCTCTTCATATTCCCTACATAATGAATTCTCTTCATATACCCTACATAGTGAATTCCCTTCATATTCCCTACA